>NW_027187419.1:71957553-72227140 GCF_028583685.1 Petaurus breviceps papuanus
AGGTGGGTGTGTGTATGTGTGTAGGTGGGTGTGTAGTGTGGGTGGTGTGGGTGAGTGTGGGTGTGGTGTGGGTGGGTGTGTAGGGGAATAGGGGACGAAACACTGCATACCATTTCTTTTCAAAGTACCAATTGAGTTTACTGATTTTTTTTCCCCTCTTCTACCTTTTTCTTTCTTTTTAAAAAAAATTCTTTGTTACATGGAACATAAAGAGAAAAGAGGAAAAAGTCTATAGGGGAAAATATAAGTAATATAAAAAGAAAAGATAGTCCAAAATTTGTTTAAAAGGAAAAAGGTTCCTAGTATCTGACTTCATGGGGTTGGCTGATTGTTCTTTGTTCTGTTTCTGAGGGGAGAGGAACAAATTACCTAGGGACAAAGTGAAAAAAGACTGGTGATTTACCAGATAATTCCCTCACAAGTATAAACTCCAGTTCATAAGGAGTTAGTTCTGTTTGGCACAAGGGAAACAAGCAAAATAATAAACAAGTACATTTAAAGTTGGCATGAAATCTATTTGCAATCCTTTGAAAGTGTGTATGGTATGAAATGCACATCTTAAGAATATTTGTAAAAGTGTTTCTTGTCCATTAAAAAGTTGATCTGGGGCAGCTAGGTGGCACAGTGAATAGAGCACCCGCCCTGGAGTCAGGAGGACCTGAGTTCAAATTTGGCCTCAGACACTTAACACTTACTAGCCATGTGACCTTGGGCGAGTCACTTAACCCCAATTGCCCTACCTTCCCCCCTCCAAAAAAGCAAAAAAAAAAAAGTTGATCTGCTTTGGAGATTTCACTACTATGCTGTTGAAATGCTCCTTTAGCTTGACCTCAGTGATACTTGAGGATACATTCAAGATTTCCTTCCTCTTCTCCTTCTTGATTTCCTTGCATGATTTCTCTTTCTTTTCCCATCTCTGTCGACATTGGCCAAGGTTGGTTTCTTGACCTTTTATGCTTCTCTCCATCAGAAAATTTCACAGCTTTCAGGGTGTGTTTTTAATTTTGTCCTCAAAGTAGCTCTCCAGACTGCTTGTCTTCTTACCCTCTATTTTCCTACTGTATACCCCATCACCATGCTAATTCCAACATATCTAAAGCCAAATTGATTTCCTTGAACTAACCAGTTCTCCTGGATTCTTATTTCTATAAAGGATGTCATCATTTTTTATCTTCTTGAACTCTGTTATAGTCCATACCAGTCACCAAGTCCTGATGATTCTTTCTTGCATTTATTCTTTCTCTTTCATCTTCACAACTGGTACCTTATTTCAGGTCCTTATCACCTTAGGGTCCACGGGCATAAGCCCCCTAATTTGTCTGCTAATTCTCCTATCCAATACTTACTTGCCAGTTACTATTTCTTGCAACAACATTTTCAGCTTAACCATTCTCGTGCTCAGTAAAGTCCAATGGCTTCCCCTTTTTCTACAGAATAAAATTCAAGTTCATCCTCAGGCATTCCAGGCAATTTATAACTCACTGCAACCTATTCTCCCAACTATACTGCTTTTCTTCAATTCAAACTCTTTTTCAAAGCCTCTCCTCCATTTAGAATAGCCTAACTAACCAACCAAACATCTACATCCTTTAGCACATGCCACTCCCCCCTCCATACACACAGCAGCAAATTACAGAAAAATATTCTATATTTTCAAATCTTCTTCACTCTTCTAGGCCCAGTTCAAACCTTCCCTCCTCCATAAAGGGCTTCCACAACGACTTCTCTTGGTAATCTCAACTCTCACTGATTTAATTCCATCTCTATGCTGATGATTCTTAAATCCACCTTTCCTGCACCAATCGCTAGCTGACCTCCAGTCTCCCATCTCCAACTGCCTTTCAGACACCTTGAACTGGATATTCATAGACAATTTAAAATCAACGTGTCCAAAATAGAATTCATTATCTTTCCCCCTAAACCCTGTACCCCCTACTACTGTCCCTATTCCTGTAGAGGGCAACACCAACCTCCCAGTCCCTCCAGATTGCCAGCCTTGGATCCTTCACTACCTCTCACCCCTCATATTCAAAGTATTGTAAAGGCCTATTGATGCCACCTTTATAACATCTCTTGAATAGTCCCCCTTTTCTCCTTTGACACTGAAACCACTCTAGTGAAGGCCTTCATCACCTCATGTCTTCATTGACGCGAACAACCTGCTGATGAGTTAACCTGCCTGAAGTCTCTTTCCTCTCCAATTCATTTTCCATTAGCCATTAATATGATTTTTCTTAAAGTACAGGGGCTATCATCTCATTCCCTACTCAGTAAACTCCAGTGGCTTTCTGTTGCCTCCAGGAACGAATACAAAATACTCTGTTTGGCATTCAAAGCTGTTCAATAACTTAGCCCCCTCCTGCCTTGCCAGTCTTTTTATCCCATACTGCCCAACATATTCTCTTCGGTCCAGTGACACTGGTCATTCTGGACAAGAATGGACACTGGACAAGACATTCTGTCTCTTGGATCGGGCCGTTTTTTCTGGCCATTCTCCATTCCTGTAACATTCTCCCCTACACAGACTACTGACCTCCTCGGCTTCTTTTTAAATCCAAACTAAAATGTCACCTTCTACAGGAAACCTTTCATAAGTTTCTGCATACACAAAGCACTCTTCTATGTGCAAATGTTTTTTCTTTCCGACAAAATTATAAGCTTCCCAAGGGATCAGTGTGCATGGTGTACATATCTTTGAATCCTTCCACAGTGCCTAGCGCAGTGCTCTGTTTCTAGCAGACATGTACTATTTACTGACTGATTAATGTCTGCATGCAGGCAGTGGGAGGTGGGGGGGGGGGGAGGGTAGCATGACCACAGTAAAGAACTAGAATCAAAGGAATTATAGCTCTGTGCATTACCTCAGCTAAGAAAAACTGATTATATGAAAATTCACCAGGTAATATATCATGCTTCAGATGGCTGACTTTTCTGTTAGATCTGAAGTGACCAGAGCCCTATCATTTTACAGCTTCAATCAGCCCTCTAATCAATAGGCAGGAAGTATTCTTCATTGCTTTTTCTTTTTTCATGAAGCTAGTTAACAGCAACAAACACCAATGTTTCATATACAAAGAACAGGGGGAAAAAGAATTGTATGTGAGAATGTAAATCTGTTGTACACGCCTTATTTTTTAGATATACGTGGAATTTAACAAAATACTAATACTGACATGTTTGTCTATGACTTATGAATTTGATGCTCTCTTCTATGTATTATGTTAATATTTTATAGTTCACTACATTCTTTTCTTCCTTTTTATGAATCACTATCACTACCTACCCACTTCACCAAAAACTGCTATTGGTTATTACCAATAAGCATAGTCAAATTTAAAACAATCACTTTGGATATGTCTGCTCCATTCTGTACCTCTAGTCCAGGGATCGGGAACCTGCAGACTCAAGTCCATATGTGACCCTCTAGGAACTCAAGTGCAGCCCTTTGACTAAATCCAAACTTCACAGAACAAATTCCCTTAATAAAAAGATTTGTTCTGTAAAACTTGGACTCAAGCAAAGGGCCATACCCATGTGGCCTCAAAGCCACAGCTTCCCCTACCCCTGCTCTAGTCCATCATCCTCTCTCCAAGGAGGTAGAAGACATGCTTTACCATCCGTCACGATTGATCAATGCCATGATTTTTCAAATTTTTCAAAACTGTTTTCCTTTATATTATTGTAGTTAATGCATGGGTTGTTCTCCTGCTCATTTAACTCTGATACAGTTCATAAGTCTCCTCTGGTTTCATTAATTTGCCCCTTTTGTCATTTCTCATGGCACAATTATATTCCATTAAACTCATACAACGTTATTTATTCAGTTATCTCCCAATTGATGCATAACCAGTTTGTTTCCTGAGCTTTGCTTCAACAACAATAACAAATTTAAATATTTTCAGACCTATGGGTCCTTTCCCCTTATCTCTGACCTCCTTGGGGTCATAAGCCTGGTATTGGCATTACTGGGTCAAAAGGTACAAACAGTCGTGTATAATTCCAAATCACCTTCCAAAGTGTTTGGATGAAAAGTATTCTTTATCAAGAATAAAATAAAAATAAACCCTAAAGAATGATTAGCCCAACAGTTTTAAAAACCTTCAAAATACTAATTATTTAAGAATTACTTATGTATTCAGAGTTATGGCAAGAAAATAATAGTATTTAAGGGGCAGTTAGGTGGCACAGTAAATAGAGCACCGGCCCTGGAGTCAGGAGGACCTGAGTTCAAATACAGCCTCAGACACTTAACACTTACTAGCCATGTGACCTTGGGCAAGTCACAACTCCAATTGCCTTGCCTTCCCCCCTCCGAAAAGAAAGAAAGGAAGGAAGGAAGGAAGGAAGGTAGGAAGGAAGGAAGGAAGGAAGGAAGGAAGGAAGGAAGGAAGGAAGGAAGGAAGGAAGGAAGGAAGGAAGGAAAGAAGGAAGGAAAGAAGGAAGGAAGAAGATAATAGTATTTATTCTCCGGTGCCACTGCTTTGGAAGTAGAAAAGTGTCCCTTTTGACATAATTGTCATTAAATTGTACCTAAACTTTGAACTTGGAAAGTCTTTGCTTCCCTGGGCCTCAAAATCCCGATCAAAATGAAGAAGCCATGCAATACAGCCCCTGAGATCCCTTCCAGTTCTTGAGCTACAAGCCCATGATTCTACAAATTCCATGGTCCTTCCAGCCTAATTGTGATAGGATCTGTCATTATTGGCAACAAGAGCCCTGCTTGCACTCAAAATCTCCATGAGGTTTGAGATGAGGAGTCTCAAGGAGTCTGATGCTGCTGCCTATTTATGGATATGAAGCACTTGGAAGAAGGCATCATTACCTAGCTCACTTCTCTAATGCCAGTAGCCTTTAAAAAAAAAAAAAGTCAAAATGGAGTTGTTAAACAAGTCCATCTTCGTTGTGATGCTAACATCCTGTTTTATAAACTGGTGACCCATTTCTCAGGGTCTGAGGAACCTGGAAGTGACTTTCCAGTTTCCATCAGCATTCTTTAGTTCCTCTAAGGTTGTCAGCTTGGCAAAGAGGGTGCTATACTGCAAATGGAACTGGGAAACCATGAAACATTACCGAGGAAGTTTCAAGTTAACAACTTTATTTTTAGTGTGCTTTTTCTCATGACTAAAAGCTTCTAGTGGCTTCCAACTACCTACAGGCTTAAAATATAATCTGAGCCCAGCATTAAGGGCCTCCACAATCAGGCCCTCACTTACCTTTCTTGCCTTATTTCACCTCACTCTTCTTCTTGAATTCTAGCTAAGCTGGATTCATAATCATTCCTTGAGCTCAATAATCCATATCTGGACCCCATACATTCTAATAAGCTGTTGGGAATGTATTCTCTGCTTATCCCCACTTCCCAGAAACTTTATCTTCCTTTAAGAGCCTTGCATCCCTTCATTGTTCCCTTAATTTGTTTAAAAAGTTTTCTCTTTTGCCTCAATTTTCCTTGTATTACACTAATTTATGTGTCTACTATAATATCTTAATAGAATGTAACCTCCTTGAGGGCAGAGACTTTCATTTTTGTCTTTAGGTCCCTGGTACCTACCACAGCACATAGGTGAGAAGTTTAATAGAAATTTGCTGAAATGAATTGAATTTTCAGTGTTAGTCATTTTGAGGAATCACAGGATTACAGATTGAGAGTGAGAAGGACCTGAGAAGCAAGATAATCCAACTCCTTTATCTTATAAATGAGGGGAAGCCTAGAGTGTAGCCTAGAAGTAGCTGGCTGGAGATCACAAAAATATGGCAGTTCAGCTGGAATTTGAACCCATCTCCTCTAATTAAAATCCAGCACTTATACTCAAGCATGCTGTCCCCTCCCTATCCCATTTTATTATCTTTCAGTCCTTCCTAAACACTTGGATAATTACATGAAATTTTAACAATAAAAAATTCATTCATTGTATTTCATGAAAGGGACCTTGGAGTTCATCTAGTCCAATATCTCCATTTCACAGATGAGGAAACAGTTTTCTGAACTTATGTAAAGAATTTGATGGCTATGGTAACACATGAAATAATGCAAAAAACAAAATGGCTAATAGAAGACTGGGGTGTTCTTGGGATTGAGCCCAACATCCATACCCCACCACCCTCTTCTCATGCTTTTCCAAAAAGACAGAATAATATAATGGGAAAGAGGGGGGGGAAAGCCCTAAACCGGAAGGATTCTAATAAACAGCCACTTACTTCTGTGTGACCTCACAGCAACAACAAGACCCACAAAATGGCCATCATGTACTGTCCCCTTCTACTTCTTCAGGGACCATGGAAAAAATAGGGGTAGAGGTCCTTAGAATCAAAGTTTTTAGGCCATCTATAACATAAGTTTAGCTATGGATAATTTTAATGCAAGATTCTTGTCCAGTAACCAATGAATGGACTGGAGGAAATGAATTCTCTAAGTTTTTACATCCTCTCAACACTGAAACTAGAATCAGAAGGGACATTGCAGTTAAATGTAAGTATGGCTTACAGATTATCCTTGGAGAGACAAATAAGATTTGGAGAAGCTGGCTTATGCATCTAAAGGAAAGAAATAGCATTTCATTAGATATGAGTTGGGCCCAGATCTGAACATGTGGAAGATGTGAGAAATTGTGAAGTTCTTTTGATGACCATAAGCTTCTAGTTGAAGATGTTTTAAGACCAACACACTTCTAATGTTGTACAGCTTCAAGTCATGGATGTCTATATGGTCTCTGAAGAATCAGAATTGAAAGTAATCCAAAGGTCAAAGGAAAGTTGCATAGTACACAAACAGGCTGCAACCCATTATAAACAAAAGATTACAAACAGGGAACATTTTAAAGAATGGCATCAAAGAAATGTATGAAAGAAAAAGAAGAACTGATCGTATGGTGAGAATGAGAGAAACGGAGGGGACAGCCCACATATTTCATCCGTATTCTCCATATGTCTTGATGTGGAAGTGAGACGAGCCCAAAGCACACTGGCTAGTCTTTCTGTGATGAGCTTTTGGCAAGAAAGGGACAAGAGCCCCACTGGATGGTGAGACATGGATAGTCTGAGATCTGAATCAGTGGAGGGAAAATTCATTATTAATAAAGCCACAAGTCCATCTGACTATTTAATGTGATAAAACAGACAACATGGCACAACAGATAAAGAACTGGTCTCAAAGAAGGAAAGACATATGCTTTGACAAATACTTTGTGACTCCAAGTTCTTTTCCCAACCAGGAAACTTTCTAATTTCTGAAGAGCTGTTCATCTACAATGGTAGACTGAGTCAACCTCACTGAGATCTCCCTATACTCATGCATCACAGATACAGAAAAATAAATAAATAAATAAAATACCTGGCAATTTAAGGAGAACAAAATATTCTCTCTTACATGGCCCTGTAGTAGATTTTTAAAATTCTATATATAAGAATGTTTTAGTTCATGAATATGTATACTAATAACTAAATATGTGCTAAATTTCCATTTAAAGTGAGACATTATTTCATATAAAAATACAAATTGCAATCACCAGTCACTTTCTTTACCAAATACAATAGTATATAATGGAAAGAACGCTTTTCTAAAATGAGAAAATTTTTTTTAAAAAAAAGCAAATTGAATGATTTCCCCTGACCCAGGGAAAGGATATCCATCTTCCTAATTGTCTCTGGTGAAACTCTTTATTCTTACCTATTTCATTAATCAGTCATTACACACATTTATCCCAAGAGACTAAGCTGTTTACGAAAAAATAATTCACTACTGACAAATATGTACTTCCTCTCGCCTTTGCTTCCGGCTCAAGTTTCTCTGCCAGGGCAGAGAGTCAGACAAAGGCAATAAAGGCATCTGCTATTGACACGTTTCTAAAGCTGAGCTGCGTGGTATTCATTCCCTCTCCTTGGAATGAGATCTCCATGGTGACAATTACATCACCAAGCTGTTCGAGGTTTCCAGTTGTGCCTCTTTCAATGGCATTTCCTTTACAAGAGTGCCCTCTACAAATGAAAAAGGAACATGTTTCTGTAGTGACGGCTTTGTTTTAAACTCCCAAAAGCCATTGAATCTTTACCAAATATCTCTGGTCATGTTACAGCTTCTGAAATGCTATGCTATCCCCTGCTGAAAGGTTATGCTCATCAGTTCAAAAGTTCAATAAAACAGTTGATGGAATGTTACAAAAAAGAGGGCATTGTAATGGTGGAGAAACCCATATAAACTGTTCATCTAGTCCCATGCTTTGATAAGGAAAATATGTTCTTTTACCTGCTGGATATTAACAATTCCAGTGTGTGAACAATACGGTCCTAGCAGCCAATGATTGGCAACCCATTACCCATTTTACCCTCAGCAACCCTCCAATGTGGTTGTAAAAAACCAGTGATCACATTTATCACCTGCCTCCCTTTTTTGCTCAATTAGTAACCTGGCCATTATAATTTGCTTCCAGTTAAAACTTGGCATGTTTATGCTGCTGCCTCCTGCCAAAAATTAATTTACTCATTTAGACAGGGAGGCCTCTATCTCTAAATGCTTTCTGTACTTGGCTCCATTTCTTTGTTCTTACCACTGAGGGCTATTCAGTTATTGCAATATTTCAGCTATTGTGGAATTTCACTCTCAGCAATCACATTATTCCATTACATTTGAGGATGTGACATGATTAAAGCTGAGTAGATAAACATTAAAAATGTTTTCACCAAAACAGTCTTTCTCTTTTTTTTTTTCTTTCATGGTAGCCCCTGTGATTCTGAAGTGAGTTTGGGGTTGATAGTTAATTGTTTATCTCATTTTTCATTTTTTTCTTCTATGTATTTTTGGTCTGGACCTGTGACTTCATTGGTATAAAGAATCCCTAACAAGGAATTCTCCTCTACCAATGCAGATAGGCAACTTGGCTGCAACTCATGGTCTGAGAGATTTGCCTGGGACACCAAGATGCTGAATGACTTTCCCCAAGATCACCTAGGCAGGTGAATGTGAATCCGGATCTTACTGACTCTAAAGACAGTTTACTACCCACTACACAATTATATATACTTACCAACGAAGAAAACTGATTTTGACCAAAGGTAAGAATTCATTCAGCAAACATTTCTTAAGCAACTGTTACGCGCAAATGCTTGTACCAACAAGCATTGTTAATTGCCAGTACCAGTATTAGGTGCTCACAAAGGGAATGAGTTCAGGTAAGACAGCCCTAAGGGCAGTTATGTGGCACAGTGGATAGAATGCTCTGCCTGAAGTCGGGAAGATTCATCTTCCTGAGTTAAAATCCAGCCTCAGCCACTCGCTGTGTGACCCTGGGCAAGTCACTTAACCCTGTTTACCTCAATTACCTCATTGGTAAAATGAGCTGGAGAAGGGAATGGCAAACCACTTCAAAATCTTTACCAAGAAAACCCCAGATGGGGTCATGAAGAGTCAGACACAACTGAAACAAGTGAACAACAAAGATAGTGCTAATCCTCATGGAACTTAACAAGGAATGAGACCCAGAGACTATATAATGAATGATATCACAGGATAAATGCAGTATTGTAAAACACATTGCTATATGAGGTCTGAGGGAGAAAGTTATCACTACCAAGGCAGATCAAGGTAGAAGAAAACATTATTTGATTTAGGCATTATAAGATGGGTAGAACTTTAACTGGTAAAAAAAAAGTATGGGAGGTCTTTGCAGGTAGAGGAAATCCTTTAAACAAAGGCAAAGGAGAAAGTATAGGATATATATGTGGGGCAGAAGAGTCCAATTTAATTAGATCACAGAGGGTGGAGTATGGAAATAATACACCAAAATATAGACAGTCTAATGCTTGGGGTGGCTAGGTGGTGCAGTGAATAGAGCACCAACCCTGAAGTCAGGAGGAACTGAGTTCAAATCCGGCCTCAGACACTTGACATACTTACTAGCTGTGTGACTTTGGGCAAGTCACTTAACCCCAACTGCCTTCCAAAAAGGAAAAGAAAAGAAAAGAAAAGAAAGAAAGAAACATTCTAATGCCAGACACGGAAGTTTAAGGAGTAAGCAGTAGTGAGGTTCTTTAGTAAAGGAATGATGTGTTTAGGTATATGAGAGGAAACAAAGTCTGGCGACAGGATAAAGGATGGATGAAAGAAGGGAGAGAGCTGGGGTATAAATATATGTTAAGAAGGTATAGTCATGGTCTAGATGGATAGTGATGAAGGACTCACTAGCATAGTTATCATTTGATAGAGAGGAAAGAAGAGCTTGTAAAGATGCTGGGGGGAGTATTACCAACAAGCATTGAGACCAACCATACACACTATGCATGATTCTCTTAAAAAAGGGGGCACCAAGCTAATGGATTTGGAACTGAATTCTGAGATAGCTTGGATTATGGAAAGAAGAATGCTGAGATTGAAGGTAATGTTTAAGTGTTTTCAATCTTGGTCACCCATCAGATTAGAGTATATATAGCTCATGTTCTGGCAATTATCAGTGTTTTTATTGTTGTTCTTTCATTTCAGTCATGTCAAACTCTTCATGACCCCATTTGGGGTTTTCTTGGCAAGGATACCTGGAGTGGTTTGCCATTGACTTCTCCAGCTCATTTTACAGATGAGGAAACTGAGGTAAACAGGGTTAAGTGACTTGCCCAGGGCCACACAGCTAGTAAGTGTCTGAAGTCAGATTTCAACTTGGGAAGATGAGTCTTCCTGACTCTAGGTACAGCACTCTACTGACTGCATCACCTAGCTATTATCATATATTCAAAATATCTTTAGCTATTATTAATTACATAAAAGTAATTCATTCAGGTTCTAAGACAAAAAAAGAGGCACTCCTAGAAAGGGCAGAATAAATCACTGATGTATGTGGATCAAGCACTAGCTCTAGAATCAGGAGGATCTGAATTCAAATCAGATCTCAGACACTTGACACTAGCTGTGTGACCCTGGGCAAAGTCACTTAACCCTGACTGTCTTGAGAAAGGTATATCAATGAATAAAATAAATGCTAATTGACCTGACTTAAGGTGCTTTCACTAGATCAATCGGGAGTATAAATGTTTTTCAGACTTTCTTCTGTAGAATATAACTACTGCACAAATTGTACATAGGGATTCTGTGAGAAAACCTGAATGTTAGTGATACTTCCCTTCTTAATATTAAATAACAACAACAGAAATATAGTGGTATAGAAGAGAATGTGGGACTTGGAGCCAGAAAGACTTGGGTTTAAATTTAGTTTCTGATACTGATTAGCTGTGTGACCATGGACAAGCTACTTAACTTTTCTGAGTCTTCTGGTTACTCTCTAAGACTTATTTATGAGCTTAAAGACTGGTGATCAGCCTTGGAAAGGGAAGGCCCCATACTTATAAAACCACAGATCCTTGATGCACTGGACCCAATAGTGACAACTCATTTGTAAAGTGTTTTAAGCTTTATGAATACTCATGAATCAAAAAATATTTAGTATATGTAGCAATAATTTGGGATGAAAATGCATTCATATATTAACAGCTGACTTATAAGAGTGTGCTAATATTATGTACCAGAAGTCACTAATATCTAACATCTGGACTGTGATTTTAATAGCACATGCAAAAACACTATACAACATTTACTTTAGTTTCTTTGTGTGTGTGGGTAGGGAGTGTTCAGATCTATAATTTCTTTTTTTTTTTTTTGGAGGGCAGTTGGGGTTAAGTAACTTGCCCAAGGTTACATGGCTAGTTTTTTTTTGTGTGGGTGTTAAGTGTCTGAGGCCAGAACTGGGTCCTCCTGACTCCAGGACCAGTGCTTTACTCACTGCACCACCTAGCCACCCCCAGATCTATAATTTCAGCAATATATAAAACATTCAGAATGGAAACTCCTTCTCCTAAGGCACATGTACAACTCAATGTACTCAAGAGTTTCCTGGAGCATTGAGAAGTCAAGGGATTTGACCACAGTCACAATACTATGTATGCTCTGGCAAGACTTGAACCCAAGGTCTTATCTCTAGAGCCAGCTCTCTGAACTATCCCACAATGCTTCTCACTTTAGATATAAAGAGTTAAAATCACAAAAAAACAGCTCCAGAACAACTAAAATAAGTCAACAGAAGTTGTCTTTCTCATATAATCGGTTTGCAATGAACACTACACAGGTTTTAACTCTAGTATACACTGTTTTAAAAAGATAATGTTGATGATAACTGGCATTTTATATAGCATTTTATGATTTATAAAGTGCTTCACATCAGTCATTTCATTTGGTTAGACATGAGCCCAATTTGAACATCAGTTATAGATATATATCACATATAGGCATGTAAAATGCAATTATAATGTATAAACACGTGTAGTATAGAATTGTAATATTTAATATATATGTAAATAGTCTTTTCTGTCTATACTAGGCATTCTTCAGTTCTGTTCTGAAAACACAACTGTCAATAATAAAAATAAATATAAAAACAATACAAATCACTTGCTCAAAGCCCCAGAAAAATCAACAACCCGTTTCAGAAATACTGACAACTAGATGACTGAATTTTCCCCTTAGTACTGATCCATTTGTCCATGTCAATCTTAGAGTCCTGGCTTGTAAAAGAAATGAACTCTAAGCAGGAACTGTCACAGAACACAGCAATTTAATGTTTTTAAACTATGACAACTGCATATGCAATTGATGTATATTTATATCTAAAATGCTTTTCTCATCAGGTAAATATGAATGGGAAGCAGAAATTCCAATGTTAAGTTCTGTAGCAAAGATTAGATATCCTGGTATTTGTTTTTATCAGGGTGTTAACCAACAGCAAAATCATATGTAATATCTGAGGTAATAAAATGCTAGTCCTTTCTGGTTTTATTTCTAGTGTTATACTGCCCTTTAGTGTCCAGACATAAGAACTGTAAAAAATATTTACTGAGCCAGACGAATATTTTCTCAAGCATTTTTCTCGTCGGCAAAAGAATTGTTTTATCAGTAACAATAATATCTCCTCCACCATGGACACATTTTGTACATAAACATAAATGTAAGGCAATTGTAACTGTAATCTGCTCTTCTTTGTGCCCTCCCTCCCTGACTCAGGCAATTCCTGCAGACTACTTTTATTCCATTTTAAATGAAAAGATAGGAAGGAAAGTTCAAAATGTAATCGCTCGTAGCTTAATTAAAAAACAGATGGACTCTGAATAACATGCTGCACAGTAGCTTTATTTTTCCTTTTCTTAAAATCCTAGTAGATTTTATAGGAAAAAAAATAGAAAACGTGACTCAAATTCTATTAAAAAGCTGCCAATGTTCACATTTTAAAAATCAAAGAACTAAATTTTTTGAAAAAAAGGAAAGTCACCTCATTATTATTATGCAAGTTTCTATCTTCTTCTTGCCTAGTACTTTTCGAGTCAATCAATTAACAATGTTATTGAGTGCCCTCTGCAATCAAAATATGGTGGTAGGCAGAAGTCTTGAAGCTGTGGTCTGAAACCTAATTCGGGTTATTTTAAAGTTGAAATTACCATCTAAATCTTTGCTTGTTTTTGAATATCCAGTGGTCTGAAATATACGCTGTATAATATTACTTAGGGCTATATACAACCGAAGGGAGGAAGAGACCAAGGATGGGAATACTGGGAGTGAGAGGGGTTTATGGGGGTCTAATTGGAGGTACAGAATGTACATAAGGAAAATTACTTTACAAACTTTTAAAGCTATAAAGGATACGTGAGAGATATAGCATATATTATCAAGATCTTCCAAGAAAGAAAGGAAGAGAGAAAGAGAGAGTAGGAAGGAAGGAAGGAAGGAAGGAAGGAAGGAAGGAAGGAAGGAAGGAAGGAAGGAAGGAAGGAAGGAAGGAAGGAAGGAAGGAAGGAAGGAAGGAAGGAAGGAAATAGAGTTAATTCTGTTCTCAGAGGCCATGGCATCAGGGAGAATTTTAACTCTTTAATAGTCTAGGATCTCCTGAGATAACAAATAGTAAAACTGATGATAGATTTAGAGCAAAATAAGATCCTTACAAGCCACTAAACTCAATCTTCTCTTTTAATGCATGAGGAAAATGAAGCCCAGAAATGTCAAGTGACTTGCCCAGAGTCATAGAGCTAGTAAGTAATTAAGACAAGATTTGAATTAGGTCATCCCGACTCCAAGTACATCCACTGCACTAACTCCCTGCTGGTACCTTAGTGCACACTGAGGCAACAGGGAGTTAAATATCAGAAATAACTTTTTTAAATGTGGCAAATTTCTTTGGGGTACAATTCTAAGTAGATAAATGGATACAATAAAGAATGATTATGGCTCCCTTTCTTTGCAGTGCTTTTGGAAGAGGATTAAATTTAGACAAAGAGGGGGTGGATACAAATTAGTGAATTAAAGACATTCAAAAGAAAAATTCGGAGAAGTGCCAGTTTCTGAGAATTTATAATACAGGCTTATGGGTGGGGGAGATGGAGCAGTTTTCACTGACAGGAGAATTATAAGAATTCTATTTTGTAAGGGGAGAAATGGAAGTGAACAGTATGAAGAACATGCAATATATAAGAACATGTAACATATAAGAACACATAACATATAAGAATCTATAGATGATACAAGCAAAAATCTCCAACTTAGCCTCCTCCTTGGACTTTTTTGCTACCTACATTTCAGCAAAATTGAAAACAGCTTCACAAACTCTACCCAACAATGCCTTTTATAGAGCTTAATGTACTTATTTGTAGCCCGAAAGTCCACATCTTTGTTGATTACATTTGGTAAGATTAAGAGAGTATAAGTAGATAACCTAAAGAGGAAAAAAAGGTAATTTAAAAAATGTTGAATCTTTTGTTTTTACATCACTTATATTTCTCATCCACAGTCCCCCCACTCATACAAAGAAGATAGGAGAATTGCATTCTTATGTCTCTTTCTTTAGGGTCAAATATGTCATTATAATTTCACAGAATTCAGTTTTGATTGTTCTTTATTTCCATTCCTATAGTTGTAATTATAAATATTTATATATGTGTCTGTATAATGCATATACATACATACATACATACATACATACATACGCACACACATAGCTTTCCTGGTTCTGTTTACTTCTCTTTGTTTCACTTTCTATAAGCCTTCCCATGTTTTTCTGAATTCATCATTTTCAAAATCATTATAGGATCATACATTTAAAACTGGATGTGACCTTGGAGGCCATTCATATGTCACAAATTGTTTATCCATTCCCCAATTATTTGGTATCTACTTTGTTCCCAGTTCTTTGCTACTACAGATATTGTGTTTTATATGGGAGTTTTCTTTTAATCATTGATCACCCTAGGATATATATCTCACAGCGGGATTTCTGGGTCAAAGCATATGACTATTTTAACCATTGAAAAGATGATTTAATACTGTCTTGAAAAACCATTATTACCAGTCCCTCATTTTCAGAGAGAATAGAAGAGGAAATTACCTTAGCATATGGAAGAAAAATGGGGGGGGGGGGAGGAGTGGGGTTAGCAGCAGGGAGGGGCAGAGAAAGAGAAAGGAAAAGAAAGGGAATTTAAAAACTGAAATAGTCCATCAAGGAAGGTATGAAATACCCTTCAGAGGGGACAAGGATGAAATCTCTGTGGGATAGCAGGCATGTATAGCTGTATAAATCAAATGTAAATCAGTTAATGCTTAAGTTATAAGGAAAAACACTTAGACAAGGACAAAATAAGTAGAAAACTGCATACAGACATATGCATGCTACGTTGGACCATTTGCCATAAATACACTTAAGTGGTTTTTTTACCCCCAAATGTTTCATAAATATCCATGGCCAAAAGAATTCATCACCTAGTGCCCTAGTGCTAAATCTCTCTGTGCTAAACCAAGCTTGTCTGTGAATAACTGAGGTCCTCTTCCTGAGAAGCCTTTCCAGTTTGGCAGAATCTCCCAGAGCTTGTGTTCTTGTGGGTATAGCTTTTGAGAACCCAGGTTATATGACAAAGCATTAGAGTTGGATTTATGCAAGGGTTCACTAAGAACTTGTGGTGTTTCCTACAATTAATGTCTTAAAGAATAAATTGTAGGTAAATGAGTTGTTAGTTTAGGTTCGCTTTTGCTGAGAGGTAGAGACAGGAATAAATGATTTCAATGTGCCTTCTAATTAGCTAATTCTACAAATAAATGCCCTGCAAATGGGAGCCAAGGCTAGAAGGCCAACACAAAGTCCCACTCACGATCCTGATGGTTGGCATAAACCAACATAACACATTTGCTGTTGCTCTTCATTGGTTTCAGTTGTGTCCAATTCTTTGTGGTCCCATTTGGAGTTTTCTTGTTAAGGATACAGAAGCAGTTTACCATTTCCTTCTCTAGCTCATTTTACAGATGAGGAACTGAGGCAAACAGGTTTGAGTAACTTGGTAGTATCTGGGACCCTGTTTGAACTCAGGAAGATGAATCTTCTTTGATTCCAAGTACAGTGCTCTACACACCACGCTACCTAGCAGTGTAAGTAATTTACTTGCTTTAAAAAAAGGCAATACTAAGCTATCGTTTAGAAATTTAGTCAAAAGCTAAACATAATGAAAATTACTTGATAAAAATAAAATGATACTGACAACTGGTGCTTCCTTCACAGTCCACCACCCAAATTGACTGAAATGTTTAATTCAATCCCTGGGTCAGTCTGTCAACAAGCATTTATTGAGTGTTGAATATGCTCTAGGCAAAGTGCTAATGCTGAGGATATAAAGAATGGTCTAAAAAAACAAAACCAAAAAACCTAATCCCTGTCTTCAAGGAGCTGACATTCTAAAGGTGGAGACAACTGAAAAACAACCATGTACAAACAGATACACACAAAATAAAATAGAGATAGCCTCAGAGGGAAGACACTAGTATTAAGAAGGATGGGGAAAAACTTCTTACACAAAGAAGCCAGGGAAATCAGGAGGTAAAGGTGAGGAGGGAGAGAACTCCAGGCATGGAGGAGGAATCCTATGACCTCCTAATACCTGTCTTCCCCTATTAGGCAGAAGGGTCAGTAAAAAGAGAACTGAGTCCAGAAGCCTGGATTTTACTCCCTTCTATGACACTAACTACCTGTGTGTGACCTTGGACAAATCACTTCCTCTCTCTAAACTTGTCTGCTCAGTTATTCTTGGCAACATTATAATTAACAGCTGGCACCCAGTCATTGTTCTAGAAATTTGGAAATGGGGACATCATTATCTTTATCATCATCACCATCATTTAACGTTTGCAAACTATTTTACATCTTATCTTATTTGACCCTGACAACAATCCTGTGAGGTATGTACTATTATTCTCCCCGTTTTACAGATGGGGAAACTGAGGCTTGGAGAGGGATTTAAGTGATTAAGTCACATACCTGCTGAGTGTTTGAGGCAGGATTTGCACTGGGGTCTTCCTGACTCCAATATTATATTAACTGTACTGACTTTTTTTTTTTGCCTCTCACTCCCTATTTTCAACCAAAAAAATAATCTCAGGAAGAGCATTCAGGGTTACAAGGTTGTGCAAATGGATTTCCATTTATTATTTATTATTATTATCCAGGATATTTTTGGTTTAGATTTATGCTTCCCAATGAGTTCCATGAATAGGTTAAAAAAGGCAGTTTTTTCATGAATAGGGCAAGACTTCCTTGAAAATGGTTTCAAAACTAATGCTTTCCTTAGAAAATAGAGTCAAAAACTCTACTGACTTGAATTGTAAAAGGTATAATGCTACCTCCATCTAGCCCTCAAGAGGACTGAGCTGAGCAGACCTGGATGACAGTATATGTTCTTACTTGAATAGATTAAGTAGATGGACTTTTGAAGACAAAGGACTCCTGGAGCCAACTTGGCTCAGTCTCTTTCCTACTAGAGAGAGTAAAACATAGTCTTTCTTTCCTCCAGTATGGCTCCTTTGTTCTTCTCTTGGGGCTGTAATTGTAGGCTACATTGGGCCATAGCAGACCTCAAAGGTATTGCGGTAGAGTAAAAAGATGGGAGAGTAAACAAGAAGGTAGAGTAGAAAGAAAACTGGGTTTACAGTCAGGAAGATTTGGCCTTTAATCTCACCACTAGCATTAGCTGTGTGATGAAGTAATGGCAAGCAAAGAAGTAGTTAACACCTTGTTTCAGCTTTTTAATTAACACAGAAGCAGTTAACACCTTACTTCAGTTCATGATTGTATCAAATATTAAGATCCAGAACTTGTGAATCCCATGACTTGTGAACCCTAGAACTTGTGAACTCCAAGGGGAAGAGCTAACGACCATACATAAGGAGAGGCCCAGGCTGGAGAGAGCAGAATTGAGAACAGAACTTGTGGTGGCAGAATGGAGAAGAGAGAACTGAGAACTGAGCAGAATGGAGAAGAGAACTCTTGTGGTGGCAGAGTCAAGAAGGAGAATACTTGTGGTATCCCGGCACTCTATATTTGTCTGTTCTGTCTGTGTTGATGTTTGTTTGTGATACTTTGTACAGAAGCCCTGGGACCTTACTGGAAGCCCTGAAAGAGTATTTTCTGGTTGTCTGTTTACAGAAATCCTGGAGGAGGGATTTGGAGGTCCTGGGACTGTACTGATTTGTGTTGACCTCTCAGACCTTGTTTGTGGGTCTGTGTTGATTTCTACATTGATGATTTGTGTTGACCTCTTGGACACTGTTTGTGGGTCCCTGTTGATTTCACAGGCAGATAGTGAATTGATGATGGTGTCGGCAATGTGTATGAATATTGTTTTGGCTCTGTTAAGCTTTGTCTTCCCAGAAACAGGAACTGTGAAGGACTTGAGGCGGACTGGATACTGTGAGCTTCAATATGGAATGGGAACTGGACAAGGAACTGGACGAAGAATGGAACAAGGAGCTCAACAAGGAACTGGGAGCTGTCTGCCTTTGAACCCAGGTGACAGTTGTATAGATTTGGGGCAGGGGGGGGAGGGGGAGGAGCTGGGACCATGGAAAAAGAACCATGGAAGCTGAGAGCCAGCCTCAAGTCAAGATGAAAAGATTTCTTCTTGGGTACTTGATGCTGACTGAGAAGATTATGATTTACTATGACCTAGGGGTGGAGAACTTTGACTTTTGTACTTTGTGTCCATTAAGGAGACAATTAAGGATGATTGAATTAAGGACTTATTAAATGATTGAGTTACTAAATGAATATTATCTTTTGATTAAAACTATATGTGGCCACTTTAGTGATAAGTTGTTAAGTTATAACATTGTGAATGCTGTATTGTGGTTTCTGTGAATGTTTTGCTTTAATTTACCGTTGAATAGAGTGCTTGGCTTTACAGATGACAAGCAAAAAGAGTCACAATCTCCAAGTTTCAGTTGCCTCCTAAAAATGGAGACTATAAATTTAGAGTGGAAAAGGACTTCAAGATGTCCTTTAGTCCAACTGCCTTATTTTTACAGATGGGAAAACTGAGGGACAAAGAGATTGAGTGATTTCACTAAGGTCACACAAATAGTAACCACCAGAGCCAGGATTTGAACCGTCTGCTGGCTCCAAAAATAGAGCTGTGGCATTTACATCACAGGGGTGTTATAATGATCAAATGTGGTAATTGATGACAAGTGCAAAACTGGCTGTTATGGCTATGCAAATCTTAGACTGCCACAGAAATTCCAGTTATCATTATTATGATGATTACAACAGAAATTTATTAGTACTCTATTTCTGTTTTTTTTTTCAGGAATAATTCTCTTTTTCATATTTTTAGGATTGTTGTTAAAAAATTATATTACATAGGAGCCATTATAGATTCTTTTGTATCTCTGAATTCCCTTTGTTTCTTCTTCCTTCCTCTTTATCTCTAAACTATTTCTATTTAGTGAGTGAAGTTCAGCTTGCTAGTAATTTTCATGGTCCCATGGTTAGGAATATCATGAAAATACTGAACCTTAGCAGATTTGGGGCAAAAACAATTGCATTTATGCAGTGATCAAATGAGATTGTTGGGCTACGTGATCTCTAAGGTCTTTTGCAGTTCTAACCTTCGATGGTTTTACTTCTCCGTGGCTCTGTCACTCCATCCATTGACCTCAGTTCCTAAGGTTAGCTTCACTAGGAATCATCTTATTTTTTTAAGCTTTCGAAAACTCATCCACAAGAGCTAGAAGAGACCAGACCTCAAGAAATGAGTGGATGTGAGATCTATAAACAGTCTTAAATTTTGTTTGAATTGCAATAAAAAAATCTATATAAAGAATCTGGGTGTATATCATTAATTCTAGGTGGAAATATATAACTGTCTCCTGTGTCCCTATGGAGGTGTAGTGAATATTAGGAATTCACCAATGACTTTTAGCACAAGAATTTCATCTTTAAATTGATTGCTTTGGTACCAGGAGTACATCTCTCTAAAGAAACAATTTTATTTGTGTGACCCTGGGCAAGTCACTTAACCCCAACTGCCTTTCCAAAAAAAACAAAAAAAAATTTAAAAAAGAAGCAATTTTATAAAAAGTGGTTAGGTTTCCTTGACAGGTGACTAAAGTCTATTGAACCCTATAATTTGTATTTATGTTCTGGGAACATTATGTTTTAGGACAGTATGAGGACACAAAGTCTGAAGGGAAGCCTACTAGCAGGTGGAAAAGTTTAGAGTAGGAAGGATTATAGCAAGGCCACTGTACAGCATTTTCAAGTTGGCAAACTGGTGGTGTGACCCTGGCCAAGCCAACCTCCCAGTGCCCCAGGCAGTTCTCTAAGAATATAAATTGCAGAGAAGGTACCCGTCATTGGTGAAAGGAGTTTCCTTAACAGGGAGATCTCCAAATCAAGGAATTCAAGCCTGGTCAAAACAAAAACAAAACCAATACTGAGGAAACACATTGTATGAAAAATTACTATTCTATATTTTCTTTCAAAATCTCTAATTTGTCATAGAACACAGTTTTTGCCTAGAAGAAGCATAAATGATTCCTTTAGTATAATCTTTAAAGTAGTCAGGGACAAAGGAAAAGGGCAACCTCTAAATGAACCAGTTCAATCTTACACCAGAATCCTTCCTCCCTTTGTCCCCTTGTCCTATTGCCAATCATGCCTTGTCAAATCCCAGCCTTGGATTATTCCAACCATCCCCTCCTCCTACGCCTATCTACCTGGCTGCTGAAGTAGCTGGGGAAGATCACAAAACCATGCAAAGTAGATTGAATGCAAATTTGTTACAGAATTTCAAATGGGCCTTCACTAAAGCAAGGCAACCCTTTTACACCCTCCTAAATGACTCCCTATTCCACCTACCACGGTAGCTATTCCACATGTTTTCATCCCTTCTCAAACCTCCTAAGGCTTCCATAGCACCCTTCCTACCCACCCTCTCAGCTGAGGACTTTACCTCATACTTCAATGGAAAAAATTTAGGCCATTGGCTGAGAGCTCCCTCTTCTCTCCCTTTCCTCTTCTATCAATCACTCAGATGTCTTCCCTCATCATGTCCTCATTTACCCTGTTTTAAGCAAAGAAGTGACCTCCTTGCCAAGGCAACTCTATATAAACTCATCATCCCATTTCTTCTTATCTTCTTTAGCAAACTGCCTTTACCACCATTCTCACTCTCTCCCCTATCTTCAGTCTCTCCCAGTCTAGTGGCAACTACCCTGCATGCCCTGTCTCCCCAATCCTTAGAAAACAAACAACAACAAAAAAAACCTCTCATTAGATCCAACCATCAAGCCTAGATATCATCCTCTATCTCTCCTCTCTGCCGCTAAACCCCTTGTGAAAGCTGTCTACAATTGGTGTTTCCAATTCCTCCCCTCACACTCAATTCTAAACTCTTTAATCTCACTTCTGACATCATCATTCAAATGAAACTATTTTCTTCAATATTAGCAGTGATAGCTTACTAGCCAAATCTAAAGTCTTTGTCTTAGTGCTGATCCTCTTTGACCTCACAGTAGCCTGTAACACTGTAGATCATCTTCTCTTGAATATTCTGTCCTCTTTAGTCTTTCAAAACACTGCTTTCTTCTCCCTCCTTTCCTACTTGTCTGACCCTTCTTTCTCAGTCCCCTTCCCTGGTCTTCATCCAAATTAGACCATTCATTCCCACATTTCTGTTTTGTTTTTGTTCTTCTTTCCTTCTCTTTTTATACTACCTCATTTGATCTTATGAATTTTATTATTTCGTGATTTAATTATCATATTTATACAGATGATTCTCAGATCTATTTGTCCAGTCTCACATTTCCAACTGCTTCTTCGACATCTTGAGCTGAATGTCCTACAGACATCTCAAATTCAACACGTCCAAAACAGATCTTATTATCTTTCCTCAAACATTCCTCTCTTCCAAACTTCGCTATTACTTGTCAAAGGCACTACCCAGTTACCTGAAGTTCCCAGCTAGCTGTCATCCTTGATTCCTCACTCTCACCCCCATTATCTAATCTGCTGCCAAAGCCTGTCAATTTTGCCTTTACAAAATCAATCATATACATCCCTTTATCTTCACCCACAGAGCTATCACTTTGGCATAGAATCTTATAACCTCACTCCCAGGCAACAGTGCCTGGAACATAGTAAATATTTCATAGATGCTTAGGGATTGATTAATTTAATAAAATACACAGACAAAATCTGAAAGGGATGGTATGGGAAGGCATCAATGGATTGTGATCAGTATATGTAAAACCATTTTCTCCCACCAAGAACTGTAAGTTCATCAGTGCAGGAACTTCTGACATGGAAATTCCATTCACCAATGCAAATTAACTCATCTAACTCAAGTCTTAGAGAGTTAGTTGGTTGCCTGATACAGTGAGATGTCATTTTCTTTTCTTTCCTTTTTTTTAATAACTCTCACTTCCTAATGATGCCCCCTACATCACAGATCCCTCCCTTACAATAACACGTTCATTCAAGCAAAACAAATAAAAATATTAGTCATTCTGCCAATATATGCTTTAGTCCACATCTACAGCCCACTCTTTTTTTGCTCAGAATCAGGAGGAATCAGGTCTTTGTAGTCACGATGAAATACTCCATTGATCAGAGTTCTAAGAATTTCACTGTTTTGTTTTCTTTTCCTCATTACATAATTATGGTCATAATTATGGTCACCATGTAAGTTGTGTTCTTGTGGTTTTGCTTACTTGGCTCTGCAGAAGTTCATCCAAGTTTCCTAAGTTATTTTGAATTGATCTGAATTTTATGTTTCTTCATATTTATCAGATAGCACAAAAATATTCCATGACCATTGGAATAAATCTGTGATTTCATTAATGGAGGAAACTCTAGGTGAGGAAACTTCCCTTCCCACTAGGCAGAGGGAGGGTTCAGCAACTTCCAGTTCTACAGAGCTGACTGGCGGCACTGAGAGGTTAAGTGATTTTCCTGGGATCACCTGACTAATAGAAAATTGAATCAGCATTCTTGACTCCGAGTCAGCTCTCTATCCATTATGCCTCATTAAGTCCATTATATTAGATTCCACAATTTGTTTAGCCATTCTCCAACTGATGACCAAATACTTTCTTTCCAGTTCTTTGTTACTTAAAAAAAAAAGTGCTGATAGAAATAACTCTGTTCATATGGGACATTTTGCTTTGTCTTTGACCAACTTAGTCAAATCATAGGAACATAATAGTGACTTTGCTGGATCAAAACATAAATATAGTGACTGGTAAGTATGATTCCAAAATGATGTCCAGAATGGGTGGCCTTTACAAAGCTCCACCAGCTTTCCATAACCCTTCTAAAGGCGATCATTTTCCTCTTTTGTCTTCCTTGTTCATCTGATGCCAACTAACTCCAATTTATTTATATGGATGGTTTGTACGTAGTTGTACATCATCTCTTTCATTAGACTGTGAGTTCTTTTAGAGTGGGGACTATCTTTTGCCTTTCTTTGTATCTCCAGGGCTTAGCACAGTGCCTGGCACATTGTAGGTGCTTAATATTTACTGACTGATATGAGGAAAATGAGTCCTAGACAGGGAAGGAGTTTGCTTAGTGTAACAGAGGTGACAAAGCAGGAACTATGGTTTTATACTTCCAGAGCTCCAGTGCTTTCCCCAACAACACATACTACTTTCTTGCTTTTCTGGTATTCTTGAGATGCTGAAAATTTTGACAAGGTTCCAAAATATTTAAATGATAAACAAGTGTGGATTAATGTAACATAAATACAGGATTTCATTGCATTATTTCCTCAGAGTCATGTTCAGTGGGTCATGGTCCTATTCACTGATCATAAATCTGGTTTATTTATCCCCTCATTTATTATTCAGCAGGAATGATGACTGTGGAGGGAAAAAGGGCTGAAGATAGGGAAATGAGGTCATAGCAAAAAAGAAAAAAAAGAAAGAAAAACACATTAGGGACGTTCTCTGCAAAAGCAGAGAAAAGTGAGAAGGATTGAATTCGCAAGGGGAAGTTTAAATTTTAATTTATCTTATCTGAGTAATCCTGAATGCTCTTTTGGTTTTGTGTTTTTAAAACTTTAAGATTATATTAAGAATTTTTTTGTCCTGTGTAAGTTCATTGTAGGACAAATCCTTCCACAGTGAACATCCGTCCACACAGTGTAAAACAAAGTACTCAAAAACTCTAGTACGTGGCTCTGTCACTCACATCAAATACATTAGAAACAACAAAATCCCTGCACAACAATAGAAATTCATTAACTGGCCCTTGGACGTGGGGATGATGAAAAATGCCCAATAATGGCTAATCAGTCTTGAGGGTCTTTATACTGTCAAGTAACCACAGAATTTTCCTGAGCTCTTCCCTCTCCTCCACGTCTCATATCAATCTGATTAGGTCCAAGTCCTATCAATTCAAGTCACTTGTACAATTCTCCCTCTTGTCACTTCTACAATTGTCCTAACTCATTACCACACCTTTGATACCATTCTCTGGGAATTTTTAAATAGTTTTCTAACAATATTCCTACACCAACACACCCTTCATGATAGATCCAAACTAATCTTCCATATGCACATGGCATTAGGCATTCCACACTTCTGATCCAAAGTTTGCTGTACTTCTCTATGGTCACCAAGTAGAGTTCAAAATCAAACAGATACACAATCTGCTGCCATTTTATCTTTCCAACCTTTCCAACCATGCCATTCCTTTCTTTGTCTTTTTTTTTTAAAGCAATCGGGGTTAAGTAACTTGCTCAAGGTTACACAGCCAGTTATTTCTGGGTGTCGTGCTAAGTATCTGAGCCCAGATTTGATCCCCAGGTCATCCCAACACTGGAGCCAGTGCTCTTACTCGCTGAGCCACCTGGCCGCCCCCCTTTCTTTGTCTTCTAAACTACAGACACACTGTAGTTGCTTCCCTTTCCCCATCCAAGATGTCCTATATTCCTCTAACCCTATGCCTTTGCTCACCCTGTTCACTACTACTGAAATGTCCTTCCTCTTCCCTTCACCCCCTGAATTCCTGTGCATCCTTTAAAGCCTAACTCAAAGGCCACCTCTTCTATGAACACTTCCCTTATCCCCCATGAGTATCAATCTTTATATCAGCCCTCACATGGCACTTGGTTTTTAATATACTCTCTGTTATAGCTTCTAGTGCTTGTACCTTATCTGTCTGCTAGACTATGAATTCCATGAGGGCAGGGAGGGATTGTGCCTCATCTGAAATTTTCATCTAATGTGCTGGATATTGGCTGCTGTCTAATAAACTCTGGATAAGTCTCTCTACTAGTTATGAATCTGTGACCAGTTATGCTGGAGGGATGGGAAAGGATACATACAATGGTAACTGACAATTCCATAAAGTACCAGCTCACACCTCCTATCTAACATACTGTGGTGAACCAAGAAGAAAGAAAGAAAAAAGGCCAAGGTATCACTGTGGTGTGTGCTAAAACTTCTTTGGCAAAATCAATCTTATGATTGCAAGTGTAAAGAAGATATATTATTCTAATGAAAGTTAGAATAGATCATCTTTTATTAAAACATAAGAACACTCAATTTAGAGTCAGAGGGCCTGGCTTCAAACCTAGCTCTGCCCGTTACTGCCTGTGTGACTTTTTCCAAGCAATTCATCCCCTCTGGGACTCAAGTTTCTTGATGGTTAGATGATACAATATCTAAGTTCCCTTTCAGATCTATGGCTTTGATTGTATGAGTCTATAAAATTTAATATCTAAGAAAGATCTATTGTCCTAAACTATTTTATAGTTATAACTTTATTAAAAAGTTATAGAAAAAATTGTCATTGATTCTCTTCTTATAATCTCCTTCAATGAAAATGGAAAATTTTAAATTACACCTCAATATCAATAGTTAATTTAATACTAAAAAAATGTATTTGGCATCATATAGCCTGATCAGCTGATCATATCAACTCTCTACAATTATGTAGACTATATCAAGATAGCATCCTTCTGAAAATAATCAATTGACTGGAATATTGATAGTTCACTCAGCAGCAGGATGTCTTAACAAGAAGAGATAGACTGATGTCTACTTTTAACTTTGGCATGTTTCTTATACTTCTCCTTCTCCTCCCTCTATCCACATAGGGTATCATATTCTTACCTACAAGTGCTCTGCCCAAGGGAATACAAATTTTGATCTGAAACCTTGCAAGATTTCTGGGGGTTTATAGCCTAGATTTCTCCCATTGCATCCTGGGCCATCTCCAGTTGTCCTTATCCATATCTGGCCACTGGACCCAGATGGCTCCATAGGAGAAAGTGAGCCTGGTCTTGCACAACTCTCCTTCACTTAAATCTAATTCACTTGCATGTCATGGCATCACCTCTCTGATGTCATGATCCTCTTCAAGAATGATGGACAAACAGCAGCAAGTAACATATACATACATAAATACAGACATCTACAGCTTTGTTTTCTCCTCACTCAATTATAAGGATTTCAAATTGACATTCAAAATTTTGATGAATTCCCAACTTAAGTCAATTATTAGTGATGCTAAAGTAAAAGGAGGTAAAATGGCTTTATAGAGAATCTTATAAAAATAACTTTCTTATGGAACTAAATACAAAGCTATGTAAGTGGATAAGGTAAAACTTCAAATAAATATATTTCCTTTATTTTATTTCACCTGGCCTATAATTGGCTATTAAAGTAAAATGGGAACCACAAATAATTTACCTCATTTTAAGCACAGGATTTCAGGGTTGCCTTCAATTTTATTTTTTCTCCCAATAGCTAGATTGGATCCTTATCCATTTTCCTCTGTGACATTCCTACAATGTATCCTTTATCCAATGGTATAGTTAAACACCTGACCATATACTCATTTTTACATACCTACCACTTTAGGCTACTCTCTTCTCCAATGAAATGAAAAAAAAATGCTTTCAATATTTTTTTTATCTATGTATTTGACCAAATGTCTTTTTCAATAATCACTTTGGGGGGGGGGGGGAAGGGAGAACAGGAACTACTTCCTACTTTTTGCTTCCAGGCCCTGAATTCAACCCATGTAAGATGAAATGAAATGTAAAAGAGAAAGTAAGGCACAGTTCCTGCCTTTTGGTAACGTATCATCTAGAAATCAAGACTAACACACTTGAAGTGATGCATAAATAGAAAACTGAATGCTGAAGTATAAGGTACAGATAATAATACAATCCTGTAATAACAGAAATAGGAATAAAGAACATAAGCAGATAAATAACAAGCATTTGTTAAGCACATACTATATTGCAGGTGGCAGGTAGATGGCACAGTGGATAGAGGGCTAGGGAAGTCAGGAAAACAAATCTGCCCTCAGATACTTACTGGCTCTGTGACCCTTAGTGGCTCTGTAAGCCATTTACCCCTATTTGCCTCAGTTTCCTCACCTGTAAGATGAGCTGGAGAAGGAAATGGTAAACCACTCTAGTATCATTGCCAAGAAAATCCCAAATAGGTCTTGAAGAGCTGGACATGACTAAACAACAACAACATATTGCTGGTACTGTGCTAAACATTGGGGATACAGATAAGAATGAACCAGGCCCTACTCATATTCTAATGAGGGAGAAAACAAGAACATACATAAGTATATACAGAATAAATATCAAGTGAATACTATAGACAAATACAAAATGTGAAAATACAAGGTCGTTTGAGAGGAAGGAGTTTTAATTTCATCTTCATATAGTAATAGGAATTCACTACAGTTGATTAAGTAGGGAATAATATAGTGACATATGCACTTAAGGATACATATATACACATATAATTCTATATTATAATATAATATAACATTATACATTATAACATAACATATATTATATAATATAATTAATTTCCTTGCCTCAAGTCTTTCCCCACTACAATCAATACTCCACTCAGCTCATGTCAGTTGTAGTTGGGAAAGACTTGAGACAAGGAGATTGATTAGGAGGCTATTGCAATAATCTAAGCAAACAGTGATGAAGCTGAATCACAGTGTTAATTTCTTGTCACTCCTCACAAAGTTAGGGGCAGGTTTTGAGAATGGGGGAGATTTGAGATATAGGGAAAGAATCAGTAGATAGGGAGATTTCAAGGGAGAGGTTCAAGATGGAAATGGGGTGCTGACTGAAGTTGCCATCTGCTAGAGAAGAATAAAATAAAATCAAATGAACACATAGGCAAATTGACCTTGACGACAAGAAGGGTCACTTTTGTCAGGTACTGGAGGAAAGGAGAAGAGAGTGGGAGAAAGAGTCAAGAGTTTCTGAGACTAAGAAAATGAGAAAAGAGAGCTCCAGTTGAACGACCTCAATTTTCTCAACAAAGAGGAGCAAACTTCTCACCTGAGATAGTAGGGTGGGGAAAGAGAGGTGTGGGAGGCTTGATAAGGAAAGAAAAGTTTCAGAGTAGCTTCTGTGGGTAAGAAATAGGAAGTCAGTTAGAGAGGAATAAAAGGACTGCTTTGCTGCTATGAGATCAATAAATTTCTATCAAGTCTATTATGATAAAATAGTAATAATTTTCAAGTCTCATAGTTGAAGTTAAAAACTTCATACATACAAAATGAGGAAACATGAATAGGCATCAGTTCCTCTGAAAAAAAAAATATCTGGGTATTTTAGTGAGCTCCATGCTCAATAAGTCAACAGTGTAATATGGGAGCCAAAAAAAGTTAAGGTGATCTTTTGCTATGCTGAGAGTACAGCGTCCAATATGAGGAAGGCTACAGTCCCACTATATTTAGTTTTAGATCACAACTGGACTACTGTCTCAGTTCTGGGTGCCACTGCAGAGGAAAGATACAGAAAGGCAAGCAGTGTAAGCAACCAGGATACAAGTGTGTGCATCAGAAAACACCAGATATAAAGATCAAGAATTGGGGATGTTTATTCTGGAAAAGAAAAGACATACAGGGAAAGTATCAACTATTTTTATATGAAAGCTGTCACATGGAAGGGATTACATTTATTCTGCTTGATTCTATACAGCAGAAATAGGACCACTTGGTAATAACTTTAAAAAGATAAATTTAGGTTTAAGGAAGAATTTTCTAACAATTAAAGACACCCTAAATTATAATGAGAGGTCTCAGAAGATAGTTGGTTCCTTCTAGAGATCTTCAGGCAAAATGCTAGATGACCATGTATTGGTTATATTGCAAAGAGGATACTTGTTCAGGTAGGTGTAGAACTACATAGTTAATAGGGTCCTTTCCAAGAGTAATGAGCAAAGAATTAATGGAGAAAGTAAGCCTTGGGTTAGGCCTCGTCAGAGGAGTAGCATTTAGAAAACTGAAGGAACTAGAAAGGGACTAGGAGAGGGCACTGCAGGCAGAAGGAACAATATAATCAGATAAACAGTCTAGAATGAGCTTGAAGAATCAAGGGAGAGTAATATGTGTAGAGGAGTGGTCCCAAATGCAAAAAGAGATGGATCCCTACTGAGCCCATAATGACTTAAACCCCCCCCCCCCACACAAATTAACATCATCTATGTTCTATTGTATTTTTATTTATTTTGTTAAATATTTCCCAATTACATTTTAATCTAGTTGAGGTCTTGGGAGTTTGAAGGCAGCACGTGGCCTATAGGCTGCAAGTTCAATACCTCTGGTAAAGTACAGCATAATGAAAAAATTTGTATATATACTAAACAAAGATTAGCACAGTGCCATATGATTACAACATTCAATGAAGGCAAACTGTATTCTTCATATTTGATTATCTAGCACAGTATCTGGAATATAGTAGCATTTCATAAAAGATGTTGATTGAATATTTGTTGAATGTTTACCAAGAGAACAAAAAATCAGACAAGAAACTTTAAAATTAATAGACAGCTACCATAGGTTTGTGAGCAGAGAAGAAATGGGTAAAAGCAATATTAAGCAGCTTAATCTGACTGGACTTTGCAAAGGTGGATCAGTTTCTTCATCTGTAAAAGGAGCTGGAGAAGGAAATGGCAAACCACTCCAGTATCTTTGCCAAGAAAACCCAAATAGGGTCACAAAGGGTCGGACACAACTGAAATGACTGAACACCAGTAACAACATCCCTTCTAGTTGCTCAGTCCTGTGGTCCAGAAAATGTATGAGGAATGTTGGGAGCAGTGGGAAAAGATTTTTCTTTAAAAAAAAAAAAAGAGTAAGGAACCTTGCTTTACAGCAGACAGACCAATCAATGCTGCCACAGAACAAGGCAGAACTACTGTATTACTAATCTGCTTCTGTTTTCTTAACCAAAAGAGAATATTCTTAGACTGGGCAGAGTAGAACAAAATGCCACGTCCAACAAAAAAAACAGGCTTAAGGCAAACAAGTACTCTGCTGTTAATATGAAGCAATGATATCGCAGTGGAAAAAAAGTAAACTTAATTTAAAAAAATATATATATATATACACATACTATCTGTTAATTTGTATCCTCCGACTTGACCAAGGTAGATACTATAGTATATAAGATTCCCCTACAAATACTTCCTCTTATCTCACAATGGAGAATTTAAATGGAGAAATTAAAGCTGAGAACAAAATCATATCATCTTTTCACATGCTTCCTGTAACCCCAGGACCAAAAGCTGGAAGGAGAGCCTTAGTGGTTATCTAATCCAACCTTTCCATTTTTAAAGATGGGGAAATTAAGGTATCTTCAAGTAAAGTGACTTTAGTCAGGTCACTAATAGGAAGTAGCAGAAATAGGATGAAATTCAGCATATAATGTACATAACGTACAAGTCACTTAAGTGCTTTGGAAAAAGCAAGTGTCCAAATGAACTAGATCATAGGATCATCAATTTGGCCCTGGAGGTGACCTCAGAAGTCATGTAGTCCTATACAGAGAATTGAGTCAAATTTATAAGAATACAAGTCATTCCCCAATTGATAAATGGTCAAAGGATATGAACGGGCAGTTTTCAGAGAAAGAAATTAAAGATATCTATAAGCACATGAAGAAATGCTCTAAATCACTATTGATTAGAGAAATGCAAATCAAAACAACTCTGAGGTACCACATCTCACCAGTCAGATTGGCTAAGATGACAAAACAAGAAAATGACAAATGCTGGAGAGGATGTGGGCAAATTGGAACACTAATGCATTGCTGGTGGAGTTGTGAACTGATCCAGCCTTTCAGGAGAGCAATCTGGAATTATGCCCAAAGGGCTATAAATACTTTCATATCCTTTGACCCAGCAATACCACTCTTAGGGTTATATCCCAAAGAGATCATAGAAGTGGGAGGAAGACCCATATGTACAAAAATGTTTATAGCAGCTCTTTTTGTGGTGGCAAAGAATTGAAATTAACGGGATGCCCATCAATTGGGGAATGGCTAAACAAGTTGTGGTATATGCATGTTATGGAATACTATTGTGCTATAAGAAACGAGGAACAGACGGTCTTCATATTTACCTGGAGAGGCTTATACAAACTGATGCTGAGTGAGAAGAGTAGAACCAGGAGAAATCTGTATACAATTACAGACACAACATATGTGTGATGACCAACTTTGATAGACTGGACTCTTCTCAGCAATGCAGTGATATAAGTCAACTCCAAAAGACGCATGATGGAGAGAAATATGTGCATCCAGAGAAAGAACTAGAAAGAATTGAGTTTATATCCAGGTGGAAGTAAAATACCTGATCTTTTTCCTTCTCTTGTTTGGTTTTATGTCCTCTTTACCATTTTTCATTCCATCTAATACAATCCATCTTTATAACCTGACTAATGTATAATGTGAAAGTATATACAAATCCTATACTTGACTATATGCCGCCATGGGGGGAAGGGGAGGGAGGGGGACAAAATGTGAAACTCAAGGAATTGTGGAATTGAATCCTGTAAACTAAAAGGAAACAAACAAATTAATTAAAAAAAAAGTCATGTAGTCCAACGTTCCCACTTTACAGATGAGAAAACTGAGGCCCAAGGAGGTCTTGTTAAGCATCATAGAGGTAGTGATAGAGGTGGATTTAAACCCAAATCTTCTGACTCCATGGCAGTGTACTGGTTTTGGATTAGCTCCTGAAGTAAAACTGGTACCCTTCTGGTCATATAACATCAAATTGTCAAAACCTCTAATTTGGGGGAAAAAGAGAAAATATCATCCAATGCTTTCATTTTATAAATGAAGAAACTGAGACCTAGAGAAGTCAAATGATTTTCCTAAGAATGAACATGGACAGTGTGGTAAGTAACAGAGTCAGGATCTGAATCCTGTTCTGGGACCCACACTGCCCCAGTTAGTGACTACACGAGTATAAATTCACATACTCAGAGTCTAGCCTATCTTGGCCGTGCTCCATATTCTGCCTCATCACTCCTCTGTCCTGCCACCCTGTGAACATAACCATCCTTTCATCTAGAACCATAATCAAAGTAATATTGCATTTGAGTCTGAACTCAAATATTCTAACTCCCAATCTAGTATTTCCTTTTTTTTAAACTATACTTCACTATTTTTATTATTTGTTTAATTATCTGAAAACATATTTTAGGACATAGTTCAGAATTGTGCCAATGTTATTTTTTATTGGTAATATGTACACTTATTACACATAATTTGCAACTTAAACAAACTTTTATTGTTGATATATATGCACACTGGTCCCCTGAAACCCTGGGAGGAGATTGTTACAGGAACGCAGTGAGGAAATTCTCTTGAGGCCAAGGGAAAAGGACCAAGTCCATGGATAAGTTTTGCTGAGTGTAAAATAGTAATTATTAGTGACATGCAGAAGGAGGCTGGGTCATCAGTTCAGCTTTCCTCTTCAGTCAATACTTCCCTATGATGATCTGCTCGATATCATGAGGGTTTTATGTGATAAAGAAAAGCTTTAGAAAAATGTGGCCCTCAGGAATTTGGCCATCCATGATACGGGGTAGCAGAGAGCTGAAGATCTTAGGGCCCAGCAGATCTCGAGTCAAATCCAGCCTCTTTACACATACAAGCTGCATGATCCCTAGCAAGTCACTTAATGGTTGCTCATAGCAACCATCTATATAAGCAGCAAATAATCAACCCTCATATGTAGAGGATTCATGTAAGAATTCCTCCTATCAGTGAAATCGGATTTAGCTCCTATTCCTGTCCTCCTTTCCTCCCCTCTCCACAAAGGACAAAAGTGTGTGTGTGTGTGTGTGTGTGTGTGTGTGTGTACGTGTGTGTAAGTGTGCATTTTCCAGGGTTGATGAGAGCAAACGAACAGTTGGGGGGAAAGGGAGACATTGCCTGGTTGGAGGATTTAATGTTTTCTGCTATCCAAGAATAAGACCAAGAGGTCTCTTAACTCACTTTCTATAAAACCCAGCACAGCGTGCTACCAGGCACCTGTTAAATGCTATTCTGATAACAGAACCTCAAAAGTGGAAGGGGCTGAAAGGTCACCTAGTCTAACACCATTCCCTGTGTGAGTTCCTTCTCTAACCTCTCTGAGGAGGAAGTGACCAGTTTCTACCATGGCAACAGGGGACATTACCTGAGGAGACAATTAGCTTCCATTTGGTTGTGGCATGGTATCAAAAAGATACTACTTCCTGTATAGTCTTAGGAAATTCACTCAATCTCTTTGGGCCTCGGTTTACTAATCTCTAAAACGAAAATAAAGGGACTGGACTATATGATCTCTGAGGTCCTTTCCTAACCCCATGATCCTATGATTAAAGATTATAAAATTAAAACTGGATCTGTGAAATTTAGTACAGTTTTAAAGGGCCACTGGCAGGAAATCTCTGAGAACCAAATCATCTGTCTTGCCACTATCACACCAGCATGCTACTGTCGTCATTTTATGCCATTCAAACATTATAAATATGGCATTATTTATAGACTGAGGTAACTAATGCAGAAATGTTTGGCAGTGTCCCCTGGATGAGACCTTGATGGTTGATCATCAATCTTTAATTACAAGTTGGTATAGATTTGAAACTAATACTATGCTCTATTGACTTTATATAAATAATACATGAGAGAAAAAAGATTTGTCCTGTTTAGTGGGAATTGATTCTTGGCCTTTGGGGACATAGTATCACCTTCCTTGATGCAATAATGCTAGATGCTATTTGTACCACCTTTACAGCAGTCCCTTTAAATCCCATAATATTAATCCTTCAAACAAGATTATGAAATGTGAACTGTGAGTATAGCCTTTGGCAGAATCCTATAGGGCCTCAAATCATCAAGAGGATTTAAAATCCTTTTGTTGAACGCCTTGTTGTAAAACTCCCCTTACACACATGGTGTCGCTGTAACCCCAGGAAAACACTGATTTTAGAAATGGTTCTGATCTGGTAATCTTTTGTATATTACACTGCAGCAAACATGCTACTTTTGGCATATACAGCTCCACCATTCCAAAGCTTTTGACTATATATTCTAAAAATGTACATTAAAAATTACAAAGTGTGCCAGGTACTACTTCACAGACACAAGGAATTTGTTCAAGTAACATTTGTAAATCGAATATTTGAGTGCCTGACATTATACACACACACACACACACACACACACACACACACACATGTAGCCAGTTAGTACAAAGTTAAATGTAATCCACCTTCTCTGCTTTCAAAAAATTTTGATCTAATTGAAGACATTGGACATATCTACTAAAAGACCAGCAAACAAGGTCCCAATTGCTAAGCATCAAGTAAGAAGCAGTACAATAATTGCTTAAAAGAGCCACAAGAGGGAGCCATGAGTGTGGTCTAGGAAGGGCAATCTGGAAAGGCTGTGTGGAGAGGTGGGGCTGATGCTGGATTTTGAGGGACAGACAAGGCTAATTCCTAGAAGAGACCTTATCTAATGTCCTCAATTTACAGATGGCTTATACAGGGAAGGATGCTAATTAAGGAAAAATCAAAACACATTTTTTTCCTCCTTTCTTAAAGAAATGCTTCCAGCCAAATAAACATCAATCTGCAATTAATTGTTTTCCAATTATTTTCTAAAGGATCCTTTACTTTTCCAGTTAAATCCCCGACCCCCTTACCCCCAACCCTTTCCTAGTTTCACACCACCAAAGTGGTGAGTCACAACATAGCTGGCTAAAAGAACCATACCGGAATTTCTTTTCTTTTCTTTCTTTCTTAAAAGAGATGCTGAGATGGCTCCTTGGTCTAATAGCTATGAGTCAGAGAGAACAAATCCAATGAGGACAGGCTAGTCATGGGTATTTACATCCATTCTAAATTTTAACAATTGTGGTTCTGAGAATCTTCACAGAACTGTGACATGTGGGAAAGGGGGCTGAAAATGATCTTTGTTTCTGCAAAGGCTCACACAGTCAAGCTGCCTACCTCCTCTGGTCTGTTAGACATTTTTCTTGGTATGTGTATTATTCAAATCTCTTTAGGGATAAGAATCAGCTGGGTCCAGACTAGATTAGTACATTAGTCATATTGGTCAAATTCCACCACAACCTAATGTTCACACACACAAAAATAGAGTTCTAAAAAACAAGATTAAATGTCACCAGTTGGGGACCAAATAGGGGAAGCCATACAAGCTTATTAAATTCCTAATTATAAAAATATACAGTTCTTTTCAATGGTTAAAAACATCAAAGCCATTTAAAGTACTAGTTCCCTCTCTGGGTCTCAGTTTCCTTCTCTGCAAAAAAATGAGGATGTCTATGGTTCGTCCTCTTCCAAGTTAGTAATGACATTTCCCTCATCCCCTTGTACTTTATGTCCTACTTTCTTGACATCTCTTACAGAATCTCAGGATTGGAAGGATCATTATTTGAGACAATCTCCCCAACCCAATATCTGAATATCCCTTCTCTAACATGCCTGACAAGTAGTCATCCAGCCTTTGCCTGAAGACTTTTTAGTGAAGAAGACTTCTTAGGCAAACCATTTCACTTCTGGATCACTTTATTCGTTAAGAAGTTTTTCTTTACATCAAGACTACAGATATTTCTTTTCATTTTCCACCAAATGCTCCACATTCTGCTCTTAACCACCCTTTACATACTTGAAGAGAGCTACCATTTCCTCCACTATACCACTCCCCGATTTTCTCTAAGATAATCATTGCCAGTTTCTACAGAGAATCCTCATACACCATGATCTTGAGAACTTCATTGACCTGGCTGATTTCCAGAGGACATTTTCCAACTTAATATTTTTCCCAAAAGATGATAATTGGAACTGAACATGATACCCCAGATGTTGTTTGACCAGGACACAGTATAGCGATAATATTATGTCCCTTGCCCTGCATGTTGCCTTGCTACCTAGAACTGCATTCATTTTTTTTTTAAGATTTTTCTTTTTGCTTTTTTGGAGAAGGATAAGGCAATTGGGGTCAAGTGACTTGCTCAAGGTCACACAGATAGTTTTGTGTTATGTCTGAGGTCAGATTTGAACTAGGTCCTCCTGACTCCAGGGCTGGTGCTCTATTCACTGCGCCACCTAGCTGCCCCAACTGCATTTATTTTTTGTCTGCCATAACACACTTTTGAATAATACTGAGCCTACAATCCACTGAAATTCCAAGATCACTTTAGGCAAAACATGTTTCCCTACTACTGTCCCTGAAAGCTAATTTTTGGAACCCAATGGTAAGTCTTTACATTGATTCCAAATGCTCAAATCAAATATAAAATCATCTGGCATTCAACATCTTTCATAATCTGCCACACACACACACACACACACACACACACACACACACACACACTTTTCAGTCTTTTACCTTACTGCTTCCTCCCTACCCCATGTATTCTGCAATTCAATGACACCACTCTCTTTGCAGTTCCTGGTACAAGATACTCTATCCCTCCTCTCCAAGCATTTTCACTGACTGTCCATCATTACCGGAATTCCCTTCCTCCTCAAATCTACCTCCCGATTTCCCTAGCTCCCTTAAAATCTCAGCTAAAATTCCACCTTCTTTAAGAAGCTATGGATCTGGATCCTTTCCTAATCTCCCTTAGTTTGTTCTCTCTGTTGATTACCTTCAAATTATCATGTATGTGTGCTGTTTGTACACAGTTGTTTGCATGTTTGTCTCCCCCGTTAGATTGCAAGATCCTTGAAAGCAGGGACTGGTTTTTTGCCTTCTTTGTATCCTGAGTGCTCAGTATAGCATCTGGTGTATAGCTGGTGCTTAAATGTTTGTTGACTGACCAACTCAAATACATCTGTGATCTCAATGATTTGGATCTTCCCTCTATCAACAACAGATTGCAATCCATCCATATCAAGACCAGCCTATAAAACTCTTCTCCGTATCCTCCCAAAATTTTGCTACAGAGGATATTCTTTAGATGTCTACCCACATCATACAACTTCCAGTATACCTGTAGGCTTGGGCTTTCTCTTTCCTCTCTACTTTCCTGGTGATCTCATTAGTTAACATTGATTTAATTATTATCTTTATGTAGGTGATTCCAAAGTCTATATTCCTAAACGTAAACTTGTTCCTGAGCTCGAGTCCCATATCACCAAATGCTGAGTATTTCAAATTGGATGTCCCAAAGACATACCAGAAGCAGTACGTCCAAAACTGAATCCCTCAAACCCACCCTTCTCCTGAATTTGCCTATTTCCATCAGAAGCATCACCATCTGTTTGGTCACCCTGGCCCACAACCCAGGTATCATCCTTAATTCATCACTCTTTTCCCCCCATATATTCAATCACTTTACAAATACTATCATTTCTTCCTCACAATCACAGATTTTTACAAATCTCTCACCTGAATTACTGTAAAAGTAATCTAATTGTTCTTCTTGCCTCAGGTCTCTCTCCTCTCCAATTCATCCTTCACACAACCACTGATATTTTTTTTATGCATAGATCTGACTATGTTAGATAATAATAATCAATAAACTTCAGGAGATCTCTATAAAATCTTCTGGCATTTAAAGCATATTACAGCCTGGTCCAACCCTACCTTGCAAACAATTGCACATTATCCCTCCTTCATTCACACTGTAGTCCATTCAGACTAGATACCTTGATGTTCCTCATACTTGCTATGTGACCTTGGGTAAGTCACTTAACTTACCTGAGGCTCAGTTTCCTCATTTTTAAATGTGGGGAGGTGGACTCAATGGTCTCCAAAGACCCTTTTAAGTTTATCTGTGATCCTACAATCTTAACATGGTATCAATTAGGTACCATACTTTCCTAGCAAGATGCACTCGGGACCAGAACAAAGGCATCTTCATTTAATTTTGTTAAAATGACTGATTGCGTCACACACACATATGTATGTATGTATACACACATATATATATTGTAATATAGTTTCTTGTATGTATGTCATAATTCCACTCTAGGCTGCAAGAATTGTGAGGGCAGTGGCCATCACTTGACCCATCTGAATTTTTTCTTTTACCCAGAATCTATCTCAATACTATTCACTCAGAAGGTACTTAATTGCTTGTTGAATCCTTTGGGGTATCTTCCAGTCTTCATCCACATAAAAGTCATCTGAAATGAAAAATCATCTAAACCATCTTTTGCTAAGCATTTATTAAATGCCTATTATGTGTCAGGCCCTGTGCTAAGCTCTTTACAAATATTATCTCATTTGATCCTTACAACAACCCTGGGAGGTAAGTGCTATTAATTATATCCAAATGGGGAAACTGAGGCAGAGGTGAAATGACTTGCCCAGGGACACAGGGAAAGCATTTGAGGCTGGATTGGAACTTCTTGACTCCTGGAGTAGTCTATCTAACTCTGCCGCCTGGCTGCCCCTCCTCTAAAGATTTCTTCCAAGTAAACCTCCTTTCCCATTTCCCAAAGGAAGTACAAAGGACTTACATGGTGAATGGATTTTTCTGCCAAAGAAGCAAATATAGTTAGAACAAGAGGGAAAAGCTTACCTAGACTGAACTAGCCCCTTCAGCCTTTTCATTACTATGGGGGCAGCCTGATTAGCTTCTAGTGGCAATTTGTTATACAGTAGCAATGAGATAACACCTGTAAAATGCTTTGGAAATTTTGAAGGGCTAAATAAATGATGGTCATTGTTATTAGCTACTATTCTGAATCACCCTGTTCATGTTTGGCAGGTTATAGAGCTGATAACAGGCACAGAAAAGGGACACTTTCTGACTTTACTTTGGCCTCAGCAACCAGCAGAACTGGGACTTGGGATGGATGAATTAGACAGTCACCTTCAATGGAACATGCAAGGCAGTTTAATATTAAATGTTTTGAAATATCCAATGTAGTGTATGAAAGTCAGAAAAATCTGCTCTTCCTGACCTATGGCTATTTATTTACTAAAAAGTCAAGTCACAGGTGATTCAGGAAAAGTTCAAAGTCGATTGTGGACAATAACATGTGGGGAACACAATTCTGTAGAATGGTGGGGGGGTGGGAGAGAATTTTCAAACCTTGCCTTGGGTAGACAAACGCCTTTATCCTGGACCTGACAAGAGCCGGCTCTCTAAAGAAGGTTGGACCTCTATTCTATTTCATACTCAGCCTCTGAGGGCTCGTGTCCTAGTTGAGATAGAAAAGTGATTCCAGACAATATTTATCCATTCTACAATGAAATGATGCGGATATTTGATTCTCTGTAACAGGATTTGACTTGTATCAAGACCTATGAAAAAGGTATTAATGTATCATCATTGATACCAGTCCACTGTATTAAAATTGTAGATAACCTCCATGCTCTCTATGGCTCTTCTCTAGGACCATAGGAAGGAATTTATGGGATAAACGTTGGTTCAAGAAATAAGGCCCATCCTTTCCCCCCTAACTACTTCTATGAGGCTGACAGAGTTGGAGCCAGGAAATGCTTTTGACTATAGAATGCAAAGAAAAAGATGCTGTAACCATTTACTTGTATTTATCTTTCAATTACATTCTTCTTTCTCTTTCTCTTCAGATAATTCTACCTTTTCTTTTTTGTTTCTTATGGTTTTAGAAACAGCACCTGCTGATGGGAGTTGTTTTTTAAGCTCTCTGCAGAACTGGTTTCTTCTATTTTTATTCCTTTATGTTTCCTTCTCCCTTCATCTCCCATTTCTTCCTACTTCATATTTCTCTCATAATCCATACTTTTTTTTTCACCTCTTCTAAGCCCCTACTTCATCCAGTCTCACACCTCTGAAGCATTTCTCCCCAGGGATCCCTTGAAGCTAATTGTCACCACCACCCTCTCTCACCTTCCCATCCCCCAATCCTATTTCCCACTTTTCCCTTCTCACAGCACAAAATCTCCCAGCACTTGGGAGGCTGAAGTGTGCCGTTCTGCTCCCCACTAGCTGGTGTAATCATTGTGTCTTTCTGCAGTGCCTTCTATCACTATGGTAACATGGGATTGGAGGCCCTACAGACAGACACAGTCATTACTGTGGCTAGTGACTGTCAATCTGCATGTGAGTGTGTGTGCTTAAAATAGAAGTTCAGAGAATAAAAACAGCAATTAGGGAAATCTGGAAAGGTTTCTGCATACTGATTTAGTGGGGTTGCTAACTCCTTTTCCTTTCATATTCACCTACCTCCTCTCTCCACCTTTTCTTGTATAAGAGATGTGAAAAGCTGATAAAGTCATTCACCTGGGATGAATTAGCAATCCTTTGCAATTCACAGGTTACAAGTATTGAGGTTCTTCTCCGGTACCTTTCTTGGCATGGAGGTAACCCCGACCAACCCAAGGCTTACGTGCTAGGTGAGAGCAAAGGCTCCTTCCAGGTTCTATAAAGCAGAAAAAGACTCTAGGGCAGTTTTGGCAGCAGACAGGGCCCTGCTAAATTCAGACAGGCTCCTTACCAGAGGATGCATTTGTGGCCATAGCAAAGCAGAGAGAAGACCAAGCAGGGGTGGGGAACCTACAGCCTTAAGGTTATGTGTGGCCTTCTAGGTCCTAAAGCATGGCATTCCAACTGAATCCAAATTTAACAGTACAAATCCTATTTGTTCTGTGAAATTTGGATTCAGTCAGAAGGCTGCACTTAAGAACCTAGAAAGCCACATGTGGCCTTAAGGCAGGTTCTCCACTCCTGTACTAAATAAAGTATTAAGAGGCTGTATGTAGTATTGGTAGAGGGAGGACATGTATCAATGAAAGCATACATTGAAGCATGGAAATAGGAATGTTGAGAGCTGTACTTAAGAATGTATGGGTTGTAAGTGTCCACAAAAGCAGGTACTCCTTTAGAATGGTTTCATGACACTAATCTACATAGACATTCTGATCTACCCTGATCTACATCTACCCATTCTCTCCCTCATTGTAGCATTTAAAAATAAAAAGGAGGAAAAGAAATGAAATACACATTCTTCTTTTCTGTTGACCAATGGTGAGCTACAGGAGTGGATGGTGACACACAGTGTTGGTAACAGCTGTTTGGTATATAACATTTATGTAATGCTTTAGGGTTTACAAAGTGCTGTTCATCTATTATCTCATTTGATTCTCACAACAATGCTGGGAGATAGGTGCTATAATCATACCCATTTTGCAGATGTGAAAACTTGGGCAAATGGCCCATAAGTGACTTGGGGGGGGGGGCTGAGGCCAGATTTTCAGCCCCACATTCTAACTACGGAGCCACCTGATTATCTTTTAATACTACCACTGCTAGGAGGAAAAAGCACAGCAGCCTCAGCAGCAGCAACAGCAATGCGGACAATATTTACAAAGTATTTTTCAAGATTTGTAAAGCACACACCTGACTTAATTTGATCTTCAATAACTGTAGGTTATGAATTAGCTGCATTATTACGCCCATTTTACAGATAAGGAAACTAAGCGAGTTTAAGTGGCTTAAGCCGTACAGCTAATAAGTATCTGAGGTGGCATTAGAGCCCCATTCTCTCCTGATTCCAAATCCAGCCCTCTTCCCACTATGCTGTGCCGTGCTTTATTTGGTTGTTTTCCTGAACTTTTTTAGACATTTGCTTTGAGAGGCACTTAGGTGGTATAGTGACTACTAGTGTTGAATGTGGATGCATTAAGATCAGACTTATAGCTGGGTGACCCTGGGCAAGTCATTGAACTTTTTCAGCCTCAGACAACCAAGGCTAAGAAATTTATTCAAGATCATGTGAATAGTAAACAAATAATGCCAATGGAGAAATAATAATAAAACCTCACAGGGCTATATAAACACTAGCTATTCTTATTACCATCATTTAATGCATTGTGGATGGATGTGATGAGGGCAGGTTTGAGCGTAGAGAAGTGTCTGCTACAACAACAAAAAATGTATCGATACAAATATAATTTTTTTAAATCCTAAAAATAATAACAATGAGGATCATAGGAAGATTGAGTTTGATCTGGAAGGGTTTTTCAATGGATGAGGAAACTGAGGCCCGGGGAGCCTTTCTCAAAGTCACATAAGTATCAGAGGGAGAAACAGTTTAGGAGCAGGGGTCAGCAGAACAGTTGTTAGGTGATTAAGAAAGGACAATGTGAAAGAAGCAGGGGCATATATACCATCTACTTAGGGATCATCTGATCTGTTTGTTTTGCAATCAGCAAAGGCTAAGTGACTCAAATGATAACTGACAGCTCCCTATGCACTGACAGCAGGATCCTGGTTGATTATGTGGTCAAAATCTACTAGTCTGATGCTTCTTTTTTTGCTGCTCCTGACTAAGGGAGAGATTAAAATATTTAGGGAATGTTTAGACCTTCCTAGAATGAACCTTGGAAATCACCTAGTTCAATCCCTTCATGGAAAAGACCCCTGATGGCGGCAGTAGGAAGGTCTTAGGTTTGGACCCCCAAGAGAAAGAAGTGTGATGGAGTCAATTAGTGTATGGATCTTAGTGCATATATCTCTCCTTTTTATTCTCATTCTCTTCCCTTATTCACTCCCTTACTCACAGTTTCTAGATGCACAGATCTGACCTTGTCACTCTTCTATGAGCTCAGGGATCAAATCTAACATCCTGTTTGGCATTGGCAACCTGGCCCCCTTCCGACCCTTTCCTCCCTTCTATGTTCTCCTCCATGCAGTGACATTGGCCTCCCGGACACTCCTCATACATGATACTTGGTCTCCAGACTCCCAGCATTTTCACTGAATGTTCCCATGCCTGGAATATTCTCCCTTCTTCTGGCTGGTTCCCAGCTGCCATCAAGTCCCAGATAAAATCTCATTTTCTACAAGAAGCCTTTCCTGATCTCCTTTACTGTGGCGCTTTATCCTGCTCCAATTTATCTCGCACGTTTCTTGTTTGTTCAGTTGTTTTCATGTTGTCTTCCCCATTTGCTGATCCTTTGCCTTTCTTTGTATCTCCAGTCAACAGTACTATGCCTAGTACACAGTAGGTGCTTAATAAATACTTGTTGACTAATTTTTACCTTCTTAATGTCTTCTGGTCCTGGCCTTCCCTGGTAAAGACTAATGGGGATGCCAATGGGAAAAAAAAATAGGGGCCCCTTTCTATATTTTCTTCTTGAAGGGACAATAATTTACACTTGTACCACACCAGAATAAAGGGATGTTATCAAATACGAAATCATTCTCATTCTCAGAATATGTTTTGCTATTTCATTCTACTGACCATACCTAGCTTTAGACAAAAGTTAGAAATTATAGCATTAATCATAATAACAACAATAAAAAACAAACATTTATACAGCACTAGGTACCAGATACTGTGCTAAGAACTTTATAATTATCTTGCTTGATCCTGGGAGGCAGGTCCTATTATTATTCCCATTTGACAGATAAGGAAACTGAGGCAAACAGTGATTTTTTTTTTTTTTTGCCCAAGGACATACACCTAGTGTCTTAGGCTGAATTTGAACTTAGGTCTTCCTGATTCCAGCTCCAGTGCTCTATTCATTCTACCATGGAGGTCATAGATCAAGAAAGAATTCTGAAGAAACTTTCTGATTTCGATTCCTTCTTTTAGTCAGGAAAAGCATTTTAATCTCAATTTTACAGATGAGACAATTGAAGCTAAGAAATTTATTCAAGATCATGTGGATAGTAAACAAATAAGAAACAGAAGAAATGAATAGCATCATTTCCATTATAACACACCATTGTCTTATGGTTACATTTAATTTTTTTTTTATCATAGAACTTTCTCTTTACCATGTTCTTTTGATCAGCTAACTATCCCCATGAGATGGCCCCACAAATATAAAGGCTAGTGCCTAGTAAAGTAGGAATGACTACCTCATTACAAAGTTCTCCTGGATGGTGAGACGTTGGCTGCAAAGGGGACTTTTTTGTAGTCTGTTCCACTCCATGAAATTGATGACAATTTGGGACACTTCATTCATTGGTGGCACAGCATCTGAGAGCCTTCTCTGGGTAAATGATAATGGATTTGGGAGGGACTGCTCAAGTTGAAGTCATACCCTATGGACCTTATTGGGGAAAAAAAAACTATACATTTAATTTGTTCAATCAATAAATTAGCCACTAATTGAGTGCCCACTGTAAGTAGAACATACCTTGCATATATTAGGCACCTAACAAAGAACTCTTGAGTTGAGTTGTACATTGTAAGAGTTACACACACACACAAGAGAGTGAAAACAATTTTTGTTCTAAAGGACCACTCTTTGGAAGTGTCTTTCAGCCATTTCTAGATACACTTAACAGTATTATAATCTTCTTTTTCTTTTAAGCAATTGGGGTTAAGTAACTTGCTCAAGGTTACACAGCCAGTTATTTCTGGGTGTGGTGCTGAGTATCTGAGCCCGGATTTGATCCAGGTCATCCCGACACTGGAGCTGGTGCTCTCACTCGCTGAGCCACCTGGCCGCCCCTAAGCAATTGGGGTTAAGTAACTTGCTCAAGGTTACATGGCCAGGTGTTTCTGGGTGGGTGCTAAGTGTCTGAGCCCCGGATTCGATCTCCAGGTCTTCTCAACACTGGAGCCGGTGCTCTTACTCGCTGTGCTACCTGGCCACCCCACAGTATTATAATCTTCAAAAGATCATTTCCCCAGACCTATAGTCTTTCCTTACCCTCAACACAGATTTAACAAATTTTAAAATTATATTTTATTTCCTCCCTGATTACATGCAAAAATAATTTTCTTTTTTTTAAATTTTGAGTTAAATTGTATCCTTCCATCACTTTTCTACTCCCTCCCTGAGATGGTAAACAATTTTAAAAAACAATCTGATATAGGTTATACATGTGCAATCATATAAAACATTTCCGTATTAGTTATTTTGTGTAAAAAGACTAGAACAAAAAAAGTGAAAAATAGTATACTTCAGTCTGTATTCCGACATCAGTTCCTTCTTTGGAGGAGGAACATTTGACATCATGAGTCCTTTGGGATTGTCTTGGGTCACTGTATTGATTAGAATAGCTAAGTCATTCACAGTCTTCATTGTACAATATTACTGTTACTGTGTACAATGTTCTCCTGATTCTGCTCACTTCACTTTGTATCAGTCATGTACGTCCTTCCAGGTTTAACACATTTTTAAAAGTCTCCTTTTCTGCCCCTAATGTTCTTTGCCATCCTAAACTCATTTTCTGCTCTATAGCTCCTTTTCCAATTCTCTAGACTATCAAAGATCATGCCCAAGAAGAGCTAAAGCACTCAGCTTTGCACTTTCTGGCACCTCATCTTGGTCATTTCCTACCCTGTCCCATTCAAAATATCTCCTCCCCCTGCCCCTCCCCATTTCCCTTCCCATTTATAGCAGAAAAAAAAATATGGACCCTCCCATTGCCTCTGGAAAGGGTGGACTGAAGGATTGCCCTATTGTTCTACACACCATCTCAGGGATTTATGAGACTAAAACTTCCCTGGACTTCCTCTACTAGACTAGGGGCTATCTTGTTTTGTATTTTATATCCTTGAGGCTTGACACTTGGTAAATACTTAGTACAAGCTTTTCTACTCTTTCCTTTATTTAAAGTTTTAGTCTTCTTAAAATTCTCTATATTCTTCTCAATTGTATGCTCCCCATTCCATAATGTATATATGTCCTTTAAAAATTTTAGTACTGGGGTAAGCTCCCTCTGCAGGCACATCAGTCTCACTGTAATCATTTGGAATTATGTCTAAAATTTCATTTTGTGAGCTACTCATCCCTCTTTAGCAGACTTCCCCTTTAGTCTCAACAATAGTAGTTGAGAAATGTGCTGGGTAAAAGAAGGAAGCTGGTCCCAAGTTACAAACTGACTATAAAGAACACCCCAAGGTGGCCTAACTACATATAAAGCAAGAAATAATAACACATCACAATCACAGTTGATAAAAATGTCCACTTGCATGTGTAAATGATTCCAGTTTCAGAAAGATAGGCAGAAGTGTATAGGGGATTTACAGACTGATGAGAGCCATATTGTGTCATTAATCTGGGAAACATTCATTATGATAGCTTTCCTACAGAGATTTCTTTAAATTATTTTGGAATCTTTTGTTCAGCCTCTCCATGTAACAAACCTATACTTTTATTCTCTTTCTTTTTATCACCAGTCAGGCAACAAGGATCTTATCATTAACATGGAGATCTTAGATAAAAGAATGCTACAGATACTTAAAGATTAAGGGTATAGAGTATATCTTCAATATTCAATGCAGTATTAAAGTCAAGTTGGAACTCTCTTGGAAATTGGCCTATCCCCCTACTCACTGATTCCAGGTCCCAATTAGTCTGGGCTTGAGCCATACCAGCAGCCCCATTCTGAAGTGATGCTTCCATTTATAAACATGGCATTGATCCCACCCTCCTGCCTACACTGTTAGCAACAATAGTGAAGTCTTCCTTCTGCTCCTATGTCTCTGGCACTTGACTATTGCTTTTCAAGGGATTTCTTGTCATTGTCTCTGAATAGTTCCCTGACTTTATCCTCTATATTTTCCCATCAGCTTCAATCCCAATATCTGTCTTGAATCAACAGACAGATGGATTGTCCACACATGTTCCATACTCTCATCTCTGGTTGACTAGGAATTTTTTTAATGTTTTGATTCAGTCCTAGCTTTGACATACTTATTAGCTCTATAATCATAGGCAAGTCAATTTATCTCATTGACTTTCAGTTTTGTCAATAGCAAAATGGAGATCATAATGGTTCTATTACCTGCTTCACAAGTTTGTAAAAGAAAGAGCTTTGTGAATCTTTAAATCCTAATGAGTAATTATCATTAGCTGTCTTTCTTGATGAGATAAAATTAGTTTTAGGCTGAATTTTGAAGTACAGTTAGACTTTAACAAACCTAAATAAAGAAATTCCAGATACAAGGGAAAGAGGAGGGGGGGGAGCAGAAAACCATGGGTTATATTTAGGGAATTATATAATATATTGGAAAAGCACTCAATTCGAAGTCAAAGGACCTTTGACTAAAATCCAGCTCAGCTATTTATTACCTGTGTGACTTTGAGAAAGTCATCTAACCTTTATGGGCTTCAGTTTCCTCAACTTCAGTGAGAAATGGACTAAATTAATTTTAATTTCCTTTAAAACACTGAATCCTATTATGATCACAGTCTCATTTGACTGACATGTAGATCACTAAGATATTAGTGTGAGATGTTGCTGGGAAAGTGATGGCACCAGTAGTATATTTCTTTTTTTTGCCCTTTGGACGGCAATTGGGGTTAAGTAACTTGCCCGAGGTTACATAGCTAGTTTTTTGTGTGGGTGTGGGTGTTAAGTGTCTGAGGCCGGAACCGAACTCAGGTCCTCCTGACTCCAGGGCTGGCGCTTTACTCACTAGCCACCCCTAGCCAGTAGTATATTTCAATGGGGGTGCCTAATCCAACATAACATTGTGAGCTCTATTTTGTTATCTCACACACTATTCAGTCTCATCTCCTGATGCCCCAGCTGCTAGTGTACTCCCCTCAAAATCACCTTGTGTTTTGTAGATGACAAATTACATGTTATCTCCCTTAGCTAGACTATGAGCTCCTTGAGGGTAGGAACTATTTTTATTTTGTCTCTGTATCCTCAACAACTAGAGCACAGTGGCTGGTACATAATTACTGTTCATAGACTGCCTCTCGGTTCCTCTGATTCCATTACTGGAGCTTCAGGAAACCTCCCTGGTTTTAATGTCTAATTGTTGGTATAGGTTTTAAGACCATAAAACTGAGTTAGAAAGGAATCTTAGCAATCACCTAGTCTGGAAGTTCTTAACCTGAGGCCTGTGAACTTGTTTCATACTTTGATACCTGTATTTCAATATAATTGGCTTCTTTTTTAACCTTATATGTTTCAAACAATTAGTCTGAGGAGTCCATAGGCTTCACTAGAAAGCCAAAAAGGGCCATGACACAGAGAAAGTCAAGAATATATGATGTAGTCAAATCCCTCTATTTTGACAGATGACAAACTATGGCCCAAAGGGGGATTGCAGAGTTAGGATTCGACCTCAGGTGTGGCTGTAAATCCTATGTTCTTTCCATTGTACTGTGCTTCCTAATTACAGATAATTCAACACAGGTGGGATGCTATTCATTTTTTTTTTCTGTAAGTACTAACTGAAATTAGAAATTCATGTATTTTAGAGCTTAGTTTGCCTGTCCATTTTGAGTCCTTGTTCTTTAAAGAAAGCTTTAGGAAGCCCAATCAAAGCTTCCCCACCCCTTGTGCAGATGGTTTTCTATTTCCTTCTTTCTGTTCCAATCTGTGGTTGTTAAATCTGTTTTTCAACAGACAATCCGAAGTTGCAGAAACTGGTTACTCTCTCTTGCTGTCTTTTGAAATAGTAGTATCTTGATAAATGACTGTTTCCAAGGAGACGATAAATGATTATTACCCATGTGGCAACAAGGCTCTGATTTCATCTTGAACCATTAGCTTTCAACCCACAGCTCATTCATTATTCATTTGCAGCAAGGAAATGGCTGAGGCCCACAACATTACAAAATATCAGAATCAGTGATGCCTCCCAGAATAAAATGATGCTGCCTCCCCACGCAGTGTGGTGTAGGAGGGAGAAAACACATTGGACCTGATGCAGCCATTCAAGAGAAAAGGTTTTAAATAGATCATTAAATAGATCGTATACAAGTACAGACCCATGATAAAGTTCAACATGTGAATAATGGACTTTATATCCAATATATATGTTGGATATTAATTATGTCTAATTTGCGAAACTCTAGTTTGATATAAATAACCAAGTAGGAGTGATGTGTTTCACAAAACAAGAATATTCTCACATATTCATGGAATCACAGAATCAGGGCAGGAATGGACCTTAGAAACCACCTAATTCAATCTTTTCCCAGATGAGGAAACTGAGGCCCAGAGTGCTTAAATGATTTTCCTCAAAGTCTAACAGGTGGATCTGAACCCAGGTCTTCTGATTCCAAAATCAGTTCTTTTCCCACCACACAATGGTGCCCATCATTTCCTTTAAATAAATATTTTGTAGAATTTAAAACTTCTCATAATTTATTAAAGTTTGATTTATACACAACTTCAGCAGTAAATCGTTTGCCTTAAGCAAGATATAATTAAATATCCACCTACTGAATCAATACATAGGGAGAGCATGGGGAAGAAAAGTTTCTGCCTTATTTCTGTAACTGTATTTGGCTTGAAGCTAAGCCCTTGCATGTCTCTACCCATGCTTTACTTCTAAGGCCTGGATTGTTTAGCAGATTAATGATACTTCTTATAGAGACAGGTGCGTACTTCATTAAGTTACAGGCAGGCCAAACCCATCCACTCCTGAGAAAACTAGAGTTTTCTTCACGTAAGCAAGCCTTCCTCATGATCCCTCTTTGTTAAGTACAACCACAGCTGGAATGATGTAATATATAAACATTAGGCTGTGAACTTTGGGAATTCACGGTATTCCTTCAAAGCTCTAGCTTAATAGAAAGGAGTGTTCCCTATTCTTGGGAACCTAATAAAAGCCAAGGTAGTAAAAAATGGCAATAAAAGACTCACACTTGGTGGGATAGCCACATCTTTTCTGAAACTTTCATTCTGGATTCTAATCAATCCAGAGGTTTGGAAACCTGCCTGTAACAATATGTGCAGTCTGCAGAGTCAGAATTTGACAACCTTTGGGCACTGCTAAACTGGGTGAAATATAATGCTGAATTTTATAGCTCTTAGTAAGTTATTTACTGCTAAATGGGATTTGCTACATGTCAGACTTATAAACTTATGACTGATCTATTAACCTTTCACGTACAATAAATTCAAATGGCACAGTTCCTGGTTTAAGTAGTACCCAATCCATTCCCTTGATTTAAGAATCCATTGTCTGCTGGCATGGTGGTATATATCTATAATCCCTGCTACTGGGAGGCTGAGGCTAATGGATGGCTTGAGGAAGCAAGATGAAAACTAATTGTTGTCCACACTAATATGGTAAGTTCCTAGGGAGTGTGTAGGGGGGTGAAGAGGGTGCCTAAGGAGGGGCAAACCAGCACAGGGTCAGAAAGGAGCTGGTCAAAGCTTTAATGCTAATAAGCAGTGAGATCATCCTGTTAGATAGAATCCAGTGTCTGGGTCCAATAAACCAATAGTGACCTTCCTTTATTAGCATACATGAGGTGATGGTCATGTGGCATCCATTAAAAGGAACACACAGACACTAGGCAAAAACTGCTAACCTCCTGTGACAACATTCTCAGCAACTTTCACAAAATGAAGGTTTCACTTTATGCTGCATTTTTAATGCCTCTGAGGATCTGAGAATACCTTTATTAGTAGTGTTTGAGCTATTTACATTTCCAATATCAGACCACAACTTCTTTTGATATATGTCTGTGGAATCCATTTCTTAATGCTGCTTTTTAAAAGTATGGCACCTGCCCAGAAACTACATCAGAAACTCCTTGTTGTCATCATTTATGTCTTGAAGTAATCCTTTCCACATCCTGCCCTTGAGGATGCTGAAGGTTTCCCAGTCTTAAAAAGAGCTTAAGATTTTCCAGGGGTTCAGCAGAACATGTCAAGAGAGGTAGGCCAAAGACCATCTTTGGGGAGAAAGATTTTCTAACCTTTTTGAAATAATGTTCAAAGGCTAAAAACCATTTACAAGAATGAAGTTACAGTCATCTCACTCTTTATTTACAATATTTATTTGAAAAACTTCCCCTAAAACAATTTTCTTTTGTTCTTTCACTACAAAAACAAGGAGAAATAGGAAATTATTAGGTGACGCTCTGGGTCTAAATCCTATTATGAGAAAAACTCAGCTTTTTCAGGGTGCAAAGGCAGGAGAAGGGATGACATGTTTTAGGTTTGGATACAATCAAATCAAGAATTAGAACTGTGAGATTTTACCATTGTCAACTTCTTAGAAGACTCACAATTGTGGCTGTTGTGGAAAGATGCAATGTTGGTTAGAAGTAGATTGTATTTTCTTATGTTCAAGTGCTTGAGAAGCATCATAAAGTCATTGGCAAGCATAGGTATGGCCAGGGGGGGAAAAAAGGAAGGTCAGGTGTTCATAAAATAGAAAACTTTATTGCAGTGCTCATTATGTATTTAAAAAAGAGAAGAAGGCTTCTAATATCCTAGGTGGAACTTGTGGAGGATTTATAAAAATAAATGGACAAAAATGTAACAGGATGAAAAGACATGGAGGAACAATGACCTGCGCTGGTGGAGAAAATATCAGCACTGATGAGATCACAGATCCACTAAAGTAATAAAATGTTTTCACTTCTAAGCAAAGGAGGAAAAATCTAATTCCTTCTAGCTAGGGACAGAAAGAAACCATAAAAAGAATCCCACCTATACCTACACTTCAATCAGGTATCAAAAAAATAAATATACGGGGCAGCCAGGTGGCTCAGCAAATTAGAGCACTGGCTCCAGTGTCGGGATGACCTGGGGATCAAATCCGGGCTCAGACACTTAGCACCCACCCAGAAATAACTGGCTGTGTAACCTTGAGCAAGTTACTTAACCCCGATTGCTTTAAAAATAAATAAATAAATAAATATACACTGAAAACTGATTTGATGCATTACATACCACTGCTGTGGGTTTTAAGAGTGACAGTGGCATCATGCTTGGTAACACCAACTATTATAAAAATGCAGAACTATACATTAGAATATGAATTCTCTGATGACACTATTTTTTTTATTTTTTCTTAGTATCCCCAGTATATAGAGTAGTTTAGAGCTTCTGCTGAAGGGGGCAATGACCTACTAGAGTAGAATTATTCAGAAAAAAAAATAAATTTTGTGTTTCTCCTTAAAGATGAGGATGTGTGCAGAAATGTAAAAGGAAAAATAAATGAACTGATGGAGGCCTTGGATATGGTAATGTTGTAGGGGAAGTCTATAAGACACAAGAATGGTAAAGGGAAAAAAATGATGCAATTATTATGCACTTCTTGGAAGAGTTACTCTGGTACCCTTGGGGAGGGAGAACACTTTGCTGATCTAAGATACACTTTATCTCTACCAAAACTATTCCTAAATATCATTTATACTATTCAGTCTGGTCTGCTTAGTATAATCTGAAACATTGCATATTCATTCCATTCCCATTACCTTGGGTACCCACATCCCTCTTTGCATTTTCTCTGGCAATTTTCTAGTAAAAGAGCAAGAACTGCTATGGACCTGCCTGGGGTTGGGGGAAAAAATATCAGCAATGCCTATCCCAGGTAAAATATATATGCACTGAAGTACTAATTTAATTTGCCGAATCATCATCACTATCCCATTCAATATGAATGACTGTACTTGTAGGTTCTCTCCATAAATTCATTAGCTCTTTTGGGTTCAATTATCACCTCTCTGTAGCTTTCACCTAGACAATCACCTGATTTTTATCTCATCCAGCTCCTCTCCTCTCCAATACACTCTCCATATAAGCTGCCAAATTAATAGACTTAAAGTACAGGCCCAACAATGTCACATCCTTTCTCAAAAAGCATCAGTGATTCTATTGCCTCCAGAACCAAATACAAACTCTTCTCTTTAGCATTTAGGGACCTACATGATCTGGCTCTAGCCCATCTTACCAGGCTGATTATACATTACTCACCTTCATTCGCCCCATGTTCCAGCCAAACTGATCCACTTGCTGCTCCCATATGTACCATTCTATTTCCTACTGTCTTGCTTTGCACAAGCTGTCACTGATACTAGCAATATTCTTCCTCCTCACTTCTACTTCTTAAAAAAACTCCATTTGCCTTCAGGACTCTTATTAACCGTTACTTCCAAAAAATAAAAAAGGAGGCTTTTCCTGATTGTCCCAGTTGTTAGTATTTCATTCTCAAAAATTAACTTTCTATTTGTTGTGTATTTATTTATCTGCACATTTCCCCCAAGTGGACTATAAACTTATTGAAAGGAGGAACTGTTTCTTTCATTTTTGTCTTTGTAGCTCTAAAACCTAGCATAGAGTTCCTAGTACATAGTATGCACTTAAAAATAATTATTCAATTATTCTAATTATTCAACTATGTCATACATAATCTGGGCATATGGAATTTTTCATCCACTTGGGGTTTAGGATTTGGTTTTTTTGGTTATGTGGGTGTATTGTTAGACCCATTTTCTTGAGTAATCATGGATTTCATTTCTGCAGTTCTTGGGTTCGACATAATCATCACAATACCATCTTCAGGACATCCTTTGTGACAGCGGCAAACACCTTCAATAAGCACACATCTTCACCTCAGCTGATGTCCATAGTCAGAGGGAGGCGAAATAAGATTTTCTTTTAGGATGCATTTATCCAAGAATCTTGTATGATTTTAACATACACATGCTGGAAGAAAGACTTTAATCATGTCTTGTTCTACAAAGTAAATCTTTTTAAAAAAATAACCAATGTACAATAAATACTTGTGTGACTATAAAAATCAACTATAAAAGCCTGATTGTTCCCTTCTCATTTTCATCAATGATGCCCTTGATACACATAGAGTTCATTCTCAGAAAAATTTCAAAGGAAGCAAAGCAAGCACAGCAGTCAAACCTTAGATTCCTATTTTGGGGACAAAAAGGATCAAAGCATGGAACAAGAGGAAGACAACAAAATCAGAACTCCTGCATCAAAAGCTTCCAAGAAAAATACGAACTGGTTACAGGCCACAGAAGAGCTTAAGAAGGATTTTGAAAACCAAATAAGAGAAGTGGAGGAAAAATTGGGAAGAGAAATGAGAATGATGAAAGAAAATCATGAAAAGAGAGTCGACAACCTGACTGAAGAAAATAACACTTTAAAAAATAGACTAACTCAAATGGCAAAAGAGGCTCAAAAAGCCAATGAGAAGAATGCTTTAAAAAGCCGCATTTGCTAGATAGAAAAAGAATCTCAAAAGCTCACTGAAGAGAATCATTCCTTCAGAATTAGATTGGAACAATTGGAAGCTAATGACTTTATAAGAAATCAAGATACTATTAAACAGATTCAAACAAATGAAAAAATAGAAGGAAATGTGAAATATCTCATTGGGAAAACCACTGACCTGGAAAATAGATCTAGGAGAGATAATTTAAAAATTATTGGACTACCTGAAAGCCATGATCAAGAAAAGAACCTAGAAATCATCCTTCAAGAAATTCTCAAGGAAAACTGCCCTGATGTTTTAGAACCAGAGGGTAAAATAGAGGTTGAAAGAATTCACTGAACACTTCTTGAAAAAGATCCAAAAAAGAAAACTCCTAGGAATATTATAGGCAGGTTCTGAGTTCCCAGATCAAGGAGAAAATATTACAAATGGCCAAGAAGAAACAATTTGGATATTGTGGAAAAACAAACAGGATAACACAAAATCTAGCAGCTTCTACGTTAAGGGATCAAAGAGCTTGTAATATGATATTCTGGAGGTCAAAGGAGCTGGGATTAAAACCAAGAATCACCAAGCAAAACTGAGTATCATGTTTCAGGGGAAAATATGGTCATTCAATGAATTAGAGGACTTTCAAGCATTCTTGATGAAAAAACAGAGTTGAATAGAAAATTTGACATTCATATACAAGAAGCAAGAGAAGCATGAGAAGATAAACAGGGAAAAGAAATCATAAGGAACTTATCAAAATTGAACTATTTATATTCCTATGTGGAAAAATCATAATTTTAACTTATGAAACTTTTCTCAGTATGAGGATAGTTGAAGGGAATATAAATGTGTGTGTATATATATATATACATACACACATATTTATATACATATATACATACATACATATGTCTACATAGGAGGGTATATGGGCATATGAATATATATGTGAGTGTGTGTAAATATATGTACAGGTATAAATAGACAGAGGGCACAGGATGAATTGAATAGGAAGGATGATACTTAAAAGGTCAAATTGAGAGGTGAGAGAGGAATATAATGAGAGGAGATGGGGAGAGAAAGAATGGGGTAAATTATCTCATATAGAAGAGGCAAGGTAAAACTCTCACATTGGAGAGGAAGAACAGGAAGGCAAAAGGAAATGGGGGTCAACCTTATTCTCATTGATTTTGGCTTAGGGCTGGAATGACATAGATAATAAATAGGGTACATTGCCCTACAGGAGAGTAGGGAAGAAGGGGATGAGAGGGGGGATGATGGAGGGAAGGGCAGTTTGTGGGGGAGGGTAGTTAGAAGCACACAGTTTTGAAAAGGGACAGGGTCAAAGTAGAGAATAAAACAAGTGGGGGGCAGGATAGGATGGAGGGAAATATAGCCAGTCTTTCACAATATATCCACTATGGAAATGTTTTGCATAGCTACACATGTACAACCTATATTGAATTGCTTATCTTCCAAGTAAGGGTAGGTGACAAGGGAGGAAGGGATAGAATCTGGAATTCAAAGTTTTAAAATCAAATGTTTAAAATCAAGTAAGTCTGTACAATGTTTAAAAAAAAAGAGAGAGTATGATCCTCTAGGGCCCTATTGAAAAATAAGACCCACAAGAGAAGGGATAAAATTGTGTTGATGATTTGGGGGCTATTAGGAGTATCTTTATGTACTTAAAGAGTATTTGTGAGCATTCTTTAGGTACTTTTTGTATTTATTTCTATTGTCCTGAAAATCCTCTGGGTCTTCTCTGTTGTTTTTTATTTTTCCTGTGGGGTGAAATAAGGCTGTCCTGTTTCCAATACTATTTTTACCCCAAGTGATTGCATGGGACCTGGGATATCCCTTTTATTCTAAAGTTTAGACAGTCTTTTTTCCTAGATGACATCTCTTGGTTTGTAGTCATTTGAACTGTTTCAAAGATTCTTTTCAGAAGCCATCTAAAAATGCAAGGTTTTTTTTTAAATGCACCATTTATACACCATTATACAGCTATATAAATCCCTTTGGTATCCATGTAATACAGTGCTTAGACATCAGTATATATTTTTTGCAACCTATTGCCCAGGGCCCTCCTACCTTCTGGTCTCAGACACTAAGCTTAACCTTGATTCCCCCAAAAGGTCAGTTCCATTATGCTTCTACCCATAATTTAATTTGTGAAATCTCCAAATTTAGTTTATGCCTGATTTCTCCAAAGATGTGAGTAAAAGGGGTGACCAAATCCTATACAATCACTCAATGTAACAATGGTATTAGAAAAAGGATAGTCTTTATTACAGTAAAAAGAAACAGAAGACAAAAAGAGTTCTTAGGGTACTAAAAAATACCAGAAGCACACAAAGGTACTCATAACAGCCCACAAACCATCATCAAAACTTTCTTCCCTCTACAATTACTTGCTCCCACTTTTTGATAAGTCCTTCATACTCCCGTTTGGACTCCTCTCAGAAATCAGTTGAACTTGACTTTAGACTCTAAAGAAATAAGGAATATCTGAACCACATAAATTAGGTGCTATATCTTTCCATCTGAAATTAAACTGGGGATAAACTACAGCAATTCTCAAAAGGAAATAAGTATGAACTAGAAAGACATGGGAGTGAAAAATCTTCCCTGTTATCAGATATTATTTGTTTCTATAGTCAATCTGCTATTTTGAAACCTGAAGCAGTCTGAATCTACTTACTATAGAAGGAACTCCCCTTTCATGTGTGAAATATGACTCTTCTATTTCAAAATCTGACATATCATATGTAAGGTTTTCATTAAAATGAGTTTGCTTCATTGTTAAAGCGTGTCACTCGAATTCAGCATTTTTGCAACATTAAAAACAATCAAAGAGGTCTTCATTCATTCTCTGCTTGCTGCTGTTTTTGGAGTAATCATCCCTTTGGTCTGAGAACCAATCACAAAAAGACACTTCCAATGCTACCTTTTTCTGAGCTAAATAAATTCATGATCACCCTTTAGCAACAGAGTGACACTATACACAACCCATCTGGTCATACATCATAAGCAGTACATATGAACGTATATATTCCATTTTAACTTTCCTTAATAATAATAGAGGCAGGTAGGTGGTACAGGGGATAGATAGAGTACTGGCCTTGAATTCAGGAAGATGTGAATTTGAATCCAGCCTTAGAAGCCTACTACTAGGTGTGTGATCCTGGAAAAGTCACCTCTTCTTCTCTAACAACAATTCATTTATGTAACATTTTACAAAAGCAAAGTACTTTCCCCACAATCAGTGGGTAGAGAGTATAAGTATTGTAATGTCATTTTACAGAAGTGGAATCATCACTAAGTCCAGGAAAGTGCAGTGACATCCCTATGGTCACCCAGTTTATTAAAACCTGGGCTATGAGCTTAAGTTGCCTGACCCTTAAGTATAGTACTCTTTTTCCTACATGAAAACTAATTGCCTCTCTTGTTTCTCACTTACTTTTCCCTCAGAAAAACTTCTAATTCCTAGAACCCTTAGGGTTCTCCACAATCTATCTTCACCACACTATGTCTCCTCTTCTCTCCTACTTCTTTGGGGCCTCCATGAATAATAGCCCAGGGCTTTGCACATGCTGGGTCATCACCTGAAGAAAGGTCTTATTTACAAGCACATACCTCAGAACCTCAGCTTTCCTATCTTCCAGAGTCCGTGAAGAGGAAGCTCAGAAATGTGTAATCAGAGAAGGCAAAATAGTGTTCTTAATTTCATTTAAAGATCCAACCTTTCAAGAATTCATTGTGAAGTTTATGAGTGGGTGAGGGAAGCAGAGGAGGATAATAATACCATTTGATATTTGCACAGATTGTTTGACTTTTCTGAAGTTCTTGCATATGTATTGTTTCCTTTTATCTTCACAGACTTTATCATCTAAGGAAGTGCCTAAGTAAGATTATCTAGCCACTTCTCCTGAGATAATGTGGGGGTTTTTTTTGGGGGGGGAGCATAGAAACTCACAGATAGCATCTATTACTAATATATTAAAGGTTTGGAAGCTACATTAGTAGAGGATATGACCACAAAAAGAAATCACAGATCTTTAGAAATGGCAACCTTGAAATAACCCAATAATATCACTGTAAGATGGGTAGAAACAGGTATTAATATCTCACTTGACTGATGAAAAAATTGTGAGAGGGCAATAACTTGACAGGAACAAATTACAGAGATGGAATGAGAACTCTACCTTCAGAGATACAATTCAATTTTCCTTCCAAAATGCAATTTTGCTTCCATGAAAGGATCAAAGTACCTATTTTGGAGAGTCCAGGGCTATTTTTTGGTGCAAAAAAGTTCACCAGATAATTCAAATGTACATACTATTGAGCTTTTTAAACTATGGTGCTATTCTGTAACCTTCCCTGTGGTAAAAAATCTGCACATTGATAGATGTTTGTGTCAGGAGTCAAATGATTAAGTCTAGGGAGGAAAAATGCAAGTGTGAAAACAGAGAAATGTGCCAGCTGAAGCTGGCTTTTCTTTCTGTAAGCTTCCCACATCACATCATCATCAATCACGTTATTACCCACAAGAAAAATCTTAAAAGAACACAACTGACCTTAAACCACACTTCTTAACAAAAATGTCCCTGAAATCATCCAGCAGAGATATAGGTTTAAGTTAGTACAAGCTAGTCATTTTATAAGGCAGGTATAACTAGAAACTGAGTTTTTGTTTTATATAAAGGACATTATTTACTGTATCCCATTTAGTAAATTCCTATTAAGTAAATATCTCACGTTCCTTCAAACTTCATTATCAATGAGTGGCCTAGAGGATTGTAAGGTTTCCAGCAGCTTTTGCCCAGGATAAGGCTTGACAAATGTGGCATTATTTTGGCACAGATTAAGCTCTGAGTCAGTCTTTAAATGTCTGGCACTGTACGTGAACTTCTGAACCTGACCTGAAGCTATTACAGGCTTTAAATTTTCAAGCTATTCCATCACTAAGCAACCAACATGTGACTGCCTTACTATCTTATCTCCCTGCCCAAGTACCACAAAGCATTAAAAAGCAATTGACATAAATCAGGGAGGAAAAGCATTCCAAATGGCCACAACGAAGGGCCTATTGGTGAAAATCATTCAAAAGCAGATAGGTTGAAACTATAACATGCTAAATTTGAAAAGCTCCATGTGCCACTTATTTAAAAAGCTATGATGGGGAAAGACTGAACAAGTTGTGGTATATGAATGTAATGGAATACTATTGTGCTATAAGAAATGATGAGAAGGTAGACTTCAGGAAAACCTGGAAAGACTTACATGAACTGATGCTAAGTGAAGTGAGCAGAACCAGGAAAAAATGTACATGGTAACAGCAACACTTTGCAACGATTAACTTTGGTAGACTTAGCTCTTCTCAGCAATGCAATAATCTAAGACAATTCCAAAAGACTCAAGATGGGAAATGCTATCCATATCCAGAGAAAGAACTATGGAGTCTGAATGCAGATCAAAGCCAGTTACTATTTTCTCTATTTGTTGTTGTTTCGGACATGATGCTCAATGCTTTGGTTCTTTGAAACCTCTGCCATAAGAATATAAGATCCCAAGAAGCAGAAATGACTGATTCACATTTATAAATTTAATGACTAGTCATATCAAAAAGTATGAAAGAGAGTTTGGTATAGCTAGACAGTATAGTGGGAAGAATACTAGTCAAGTAACACGACCTGGGTTGGAAGCCTATCACTGCTCCTTCCGGTATTATTTTAGTCAAGTTGCTTATTTTCCCTAAAGCTTCACTGTCTTAAAGCATAACACAGGCAGTCTGGCATCATATGGGCAAGACTGACCCCCAAAAAGGAAAATGACAAATGTTGAAAGAACTGTTAGGAAACAAGCATACTAATGCATTGTTAGAAGAGCTTTGAACTGGTCCAGACATGGTAGAAAACAATTTGGAACTAGGCCCCCAAAATTACCAAAGTGTGCATCCCTCTTTGACCCACCAATACCACTACAAGGCCTAAACCACAAAGAGATCAAGAAAATATGCAAAGGGCTCAAAGATATTTATAGCATCTCTTTTTCTGGTAGCAAAAAACTAAAGACTAAGGGGTGCTCATCTCTTGGGGAATGGCTGAATGAATTATGGCATATAAATATAATGAGACAGTACTGTGCTAAGAGAAATCCTGAGAAGACTTGTATGAAGTGATACAGAGGAAAGTGAGCAAATCCAGGAGAAAAATATATAATAACAACAATGTAAAGACATACATCTTTGAAGCACTTAGAATTCTGAGGACCAAAGGTGAAGAATGCTAGCCACATCCTGACAGAGGGTTGGTAGATTTAGGGAACCAAATGAATCATAGAATTTTGGAGATAGCAAATATGAGACTTTCTTGACTAAGCATATTCATTACAAGGGTTTTGTTTTAGATTTTTGTTAACTGGAAAAATTAAATTATTTTTAAATGAGGGTGTTGGACTAGATGATACAAAGGAAAAAGCAATGGCTCTGAGTTCAGGGGAGCTGGTTTTATATATGCTTTTGACACTTACTACCTGTGTGATGTTTAACTTCCCTGAGCCTCAGTTTCTTCATCTGTAAAATGAGGTTGGGCCTCTGATGTTAAATTCAGCCCTAACCTCTCTGCAGCCCTCCAGTTCACATTGTCAAATACGTTGCAGACGTGAATGGATGGATGTGGATGTCCAGCAGACATGTTAAACTCAACATATCCAAAACTGAATTCATTATCTTTCCCTCCAATCCCTTCCAAACCTCCCTATTACTCTCAAGGGCACTGCCATCTTCTCAATCTCTCAGGTTCACAACTGGAGCACCATCGTTGACTCCTATCTCTACTCATCCCATCATATCCAATCTGTTGCCAAGGCCTGTCAATTTCACTTTTGCAACATTTCTCTTATGTGCTCCCTTCTCTCCTTTGATGCTGCCACCACCCCCATTTCCTCCTGTCCTTAGTGGGAGAGCCTGCTGATTGGTCTGCCTGACCCTGTCTTTCCCCACTCCAGTCCATTTTCCATTTACCCACCAAAGTCATTTTAAAGGTAGAGATGTGACTATGTCACACTCTCTCCCCTTTCCCCCCTCAATAAATTCAGTGGATATTTATCACCTTGAGAATGAAATGCAAAATCCTGTTTATGGTTCAGGGCCCCTTATAACCCAGCTCTCCCCTACTTTTCTAATACCTTGTCTCCCCCTTTCTCTTAAGTATCCTTCAATCTGGTGACACTGGTTTTCTCACTGTTGACTGAACAAGGTACTCCATTTCTTGGTTCCAGGCATGTTTTCTGGTTGTCCCTTATGCCTGGAATACTCTCAATCTCTTCCTCTTGGATTCCCTGATTTCCTTTAAATCCCACCTTCTACAGGAAGCCTTTCCCAATTTCTCTTAACTCTGGTGCCTTCCCTGTTTCTTTCTTCCTGTTTATCTTCAATCTATCTTGTTTGTACATAGTTGTTTGCATATTGTCTCCATGCTTAATTGATAAATGCTTATTGATAGACCATAAGGTCTCATTCAATTCTAGATCTGTGATCTAATGATCATTCAATGAGCATTTATTAAGCATTTACAATATTCAAGGTACTCTGTTAGATGCTGGAGATATAAAACCAAAAAAAGAAACGTGCCTGTCCTGAAGAATTTTATATAGCACTAAACCAGAAGGTTCTTAACCTGGGGTCTGCAAACTTTTCTTTAAAAAAATATTTTGATAAGCAAATGTCAGTGTAATTGGATTACTCTGCGACTCTATAATTTCATTTTTATGCATTTAAAAATATTCTTCTAGAGGGGTCCACACACTTCAGAATGTCAAAAGGATATATGGAAGGTTAAGAAGCCCACATAATCTGGAATTCCTCTCTGCCCTAAATCTATGCTAACATGCATTTTTTTTTTCATTTCTCCAGAAATATATTAGAAATTTGCAAGATAATTATGGTTTCAAGGATGTGCCTGTGGCTTTTTCTTATGGTGTCAGTAATTTGTTAATAAATAATTTGAAATGAAGACTCACAAGGGCAAAAGGTTTTTCATCCTTTTAGCTCTCTCCACCAATTGCTTCAGCCCCATTCCTTCTACACAATCCATTATCCTCCTCAGCCTTCTCATTTCATTGTACCCTCAAGTACCTCTTTTCTATTGATAACAAGCTGCTTTTCGTCCTAGATATTTTCATCTCCTATTCTTCCCAATTTCTGGCACTCATAGAAAAGTAATTCTTTATGAATTCATGGCCCCTTCCATGTAGATTATTCTCTGTCACATATACCTGGACACAGAGAGTCAGGGAAGAAGAATTGACATACTTTTCCCCTAAATCCCCAAGGTCAAACTATGATATTTCTGTTGAGAGGATTACCATTCTCCCTTTTGCTCAGGTTACAAACTCAGGATCATCCTTGCCTCTTTTTCTCTCATCCCTTCATGCTCAATCAGTTGCAAAATCCTGTTGATTCTACCTTCATAATGGTTTTTGCATCTGTTCCCATCTCTCCCTTAATAATTGTGGTTCTATCTGCTTGTACATTTCCATTTCCCAATACATTTTCCATGCAGCTGCCCAAAGCATGGCATTCATGCCCCTGGTCAAAAATCCTCAGTGCATCACACAGCCTCTAGGATACAGTACAAATACCTCAGGTTTTTAAAGGCCCTTCATAATTTGGCTCCAACCCTCCTTTTCCAGGTCAATTGCAAATAATTCCCCTTTCCTCTATGTCACTTTCAAGCCAAACTGGACTACTAGCTCACTATCCCATCTTCTGACTTGGTGACATCACAAAGCTATCAATGTCTGCACCTACAGGTCAGGTGTTACCTGGGTTCAGGGATGCACTGGTAAATGTTTATATGACACAGTTTAAAAGTTAATCTACATTATGAACATTTTCTCTATCACTTCCTTAAATGCAGACAATCAACAGAACAACAAAGTAAGCCCCGATTTGACCATTTCTGAGGTATAAATCCTACCATGGACATCTGAACAATCAGCGGAGCCTCTCTGGAACAGACTCCGGCCCCCCACTGCCTGGGCTAGGGAGCTATTCTTGAGCCCCACACTTATCAGTCCTCTCACTTCCCACATTAACTCGGATATACTTATCTGTGTACAGGCTGCATCTACCCAGAATAGAATATAAGCAACGTGAGGACAATAACTAACTGAATTGTCTTTGCATTTCCAGTTCCTAGCACAGTGGCTAGCACACAGTAGGCACTTTAAGAAATACATGCAGAATCCAAGTGAATCTATTCATTGCTTAAGATGTTAGGATAATTCATTGCTACATAGAATAGGAATGTGAAATTATTAAGAGCTTTATTCAACAAAATTATAGTCAAAGGAACAAAGAAAAAAGGTAAAATTCAAGAACATATTCAACCCACATTTATTAAATGCCTGCTGTGTGCAAGGCATTGAATAAACCTATAAGCTCTGTCTTCCTGGTGCCTATAGACTAGTAAAGTGATAAAGAGCAAACAGATAGAAACAAAAAGTTATTCACTTCAGTAAGACTTTTAATACAGGAAATGTTGCTACTCTAATATAAAAACTCGTGTTTTTTTCTTTATATTGACTGCAGATTGTAACTTCATGGAAACCCACTTAATAGGTCACCTTAACTATTTTATGGATAGAATTCTTTTCTTCCAAAAAATCATTAAGAAGTTCTTACTTTCAGAGCGACTAGGTGGCGCAGTGAATAGAGCACCAGCTCTGGAGTCAGGAGGACCTGGGTTCAGATTCGGCCTCAGACACATAACACACACACACACACACACACACACACACAAAACCTAGCCATGTGATGTTGGGCAAGTCACTTAACCCCAATTGCCCTCCAAAAAAGCAAAAAAAAAAAAAGTTCTTACTTTCATTTCTGATGTCTCCCTAATTAACAGATTGGTGGGAAAGTGGCAAGAGATTGCTTATTATGGTTAGAGGTGCTAGGAAAGAAACAAAGTGAACATCTATTTTTATTCCTGGTATGAAATTAAGGCCATGATCTTGTCTACTGGATGATAAGCAACAAAACTCAAGAACTCTGTCAGATGGCCAATGTGGGGTTTTGTTTTGCTTGACTTTTTGCGATGGGCTTTATGTGCTTTCTCAATGGGAGAGAGGGAGAGAAAGTGGTCCTGAAAATAAAATAGAATTGAATTTAAGAGAAGAACCCTTTTTTAAATATTAAATCTACAATTAAATTACAGCAGAATTGCTTTGCCAGCTTTATCAGGATCGGTTTGGTTACTTATTATCCCTTCTAGAGTAGATTCATGAATAATACGTTTCTATGTGCTATTATTATTATACTTCCATTATTATTAGTCTTCAGCAGCTGGACGACACAGTAGATAGAGTGCTAGACCTGGAGTCAGAAACACTTGAATTCGAATCCTATTTCAGGCATTTACTAGCTATGTAATCCTGGGCAAGTCACTTAACCACTGTCTGCCTCAGTCTCCTCATCTGTAAAATGGGGATAATAATAGCACTAACTACCTAGGGTTGTTGTGAGGATAAAATGAGATGATATTTGCAAAGCATTTTGCCAACCTTAAAGCACTATGTAAATGCTAACTATTATTAGAAGTATTCAGCATAAAAACTGATTATTTGTATGAATTCATTAAATCTAGCAGCCAAAAATCTACAGATACATAAACTTGAATTTTAATCTCATTTGGACAATTATCCTATGGAGAATTATCCACATAGTGAATTATCTCTTGACATATCTCAAAAGTATCCATTAAATGAAATATCTATTTTATGGACATTCAATAGCAATTATTATCATGTAATCTACTTACCTACAAAGTTACAGGTGTAAGCTAAAAAAAAAAAAACCCACAGTAACTTTGATCCCCAATTTAAAAATACACAAACTCTTTGAAAGCCTATTTATTAACCATCTCCTACACATTAGCCCAAAGAGAAAAACAGAAGTCTTTTTCCAGCATGGTATATAGGTCTGAGGTAAAAGTTAGGCAGGTAACATGGAGAAAATGAATAACTTCCCAGTTCCTTCTAAAGTGATAGCTTCATTATTCTCAGATGAAGTGAACCAATACTCAACAATAAATACAAAAACACAGTTGTAAGCTAAATATAAATTATCTGGGATTATCCATGCATCTATCTCCTCTGGTGTGAATATACTGTCCATTGACTCATCTCCTTAGAAACATTGAGAAGGTTGTCAGTACAGATCAATACTGGTGAAAATCAGTCAAATGTTGAAATGTAAAGGCACACTGGCATGCTTCCTTAAACAAGCTTACTTAAGAAGCCCATGTCCTTAACATGAGTGTTCTTTCTAACCTCTCATTTTAAGGGAAGCCTTTACGGGGAAGACGGCATGAATAGCTGCTCTTTTTGGACATCTCAGAATCCTCACCTTCCCTGACCCTTTCTAATCTTTTATTATGTTTAGGCATGGAACAAACACTACAGTGGTTTCAGAGGAACCTGGTTCTTTCCAAACAATGAACAAATCAACACTTATTCATATTTTTTTATTCATCAGTAGCAGTATTAATGAACATGAGATGACATAGTAGAAGCTACTGTCTTGGGACATTTCCTCTAATCAGAAAGGAGTCATTATATTTAATGACTTCTCATTATCAAGAATCTATAGAAGAAGGGGCGGCTAGATGGTGCAGTGAATAGGGCACCGGCCCTGGAGTCAGGAGTTCAAAGCCGGCTTGAGACACAACATAAAAACTAATCGTGTGACCTTGGCAAGTCACTTAACCCCAATTGCCCTCCAAAAAAAAGTGTATAGAAGAGGGGCGGCTAGGCAGCACAGTGAACAGACTACCAGCCCTGGAGTCAGGAAGACATGAGTTCAAATCTGGCCCCAGACACTTAACTAGCCATGTGACCTTGGGCAAGTCACTTAACCCCCATTGCCCTGCCTTGCCCCCTCCAAAAAGGAAAAAAAGTCTATAGAAGAAATCCTTTTGCCTCTCTTTTTAAAATGTAAGCTCCTCAAGGGTATATCTTTTATTTTGTTTAGTCATAGAATAAAATGTCAATTAACCTAAACATTCATGAAATGGGTATTCTACTTAACCAAACTGTCTTGTCTGGTTGCCTGAAAATTAACCAATGTGGTTGAAACCCTTGTTAAAAGTTTTTTTCTAAATTCGATAAGTCTACTTTCCTGATGAAGTATACTGTTTTCAATATAATTTAAAATATGAAGATTGAAGGCTATATAGTGTTACAGATAAAGAATAAAATTATTGTGAAGCAGTATAGAAATTAAAGGAGATTTAACTGATTTGTAGTAATTTCAGACTATAAACTCAGCAAGTTTTTTTTTAAATTAAGTTTTTGCCATGGCTACTCAATAAGTATTAATTTATTATGATCATTTATTCTTATATTTTACTGTGTTTTCTTTTTATTCCTAGCACTTAGGGAGAAGGGAAAGGAAAAAAGAAAAAGAAATAGAAAAAAAATTTTAAGATTTTTTTTAAAAAGGGAAAGGGATAAAAAGAATAAACATTTATATGGCACCTACTATATGCCAGGCAATGTGCTCAGAGTTTTTACAAATATGATCTCATTTAATACTTAGTACTTAGCACAGTCTGTCTGCCTACTTTTTCCATTTCAGTACACAGTTTTAAGACTGCCTGATATAATACCAAAAATAATGCAGTAGGTAGACTTGTAGGCAAATCTTAATCTATGCATGTACATTGTGTGTTTCTGCTTCCTTATCCTCCTGTCGCAGTCGTTAGTGCTTTCTCCCTCCCAAAATCGTTATGTGTAAAAGTATGGGGTAAAAGTGGGTAAAATCCTGGGATGGGCTACTTCTACCTTGACAACTGAACTTTTGGCTTCTCCATATTAACATCTAACATATTTTGCACAGAGAAAACCTAAGCTGTCGAGTTGAGGTGAGTCTCTAAAACTGCTTTCATTCTTTCCACTAGACTGCATAATGTTCTCATCTGCTGTCATGTGGATTGAACCTTCACTCAACTGTCTGTGACCTCAAACTCTTATATGCTGTAATTTTGTGGTAAACAGAGAATGTTATTATGTGACTGGAATTTTAAAAGTATTATCAGTATAAAGCTCCATTCTTTGGTCTTTGTTATCTGTACTGGGTATCTTCTTTCTTTTTGCCAAATTGTACTTGATGAAAATTGATAAAGAAGAGCTTTTAGAATTTTATTAGCAAGGTGAATGAATTTTCCAAGTGGTGAGCCCAGGACCAAGTTGATAACAGCTATTTGCTGAGTATAAAAGGGGAATTACAGGATAGAGGGATCCATCATAACAGATCTACACTATAAGGATAATACTTGGGCCTATTTGGGGAAAGGGAAGGTCAGGAGAAGGGCAGATTAATAGATACAATATTACAGATATTCCTATATCAAGCAAAAGGATATTAAATTCATCCACTGGTAACTTTGAATATCTCTCCACAGTAAGCTATCTTCCTTCCTGTTCCCTATGCTTATATATTATTTATACCCAAGATCAAATAGTAATTAATTTCACTCTTTGTAGTTGTATCCCCATTACCTAGCACAGCACCTGGCATATCATAATCTCTTAATAAATAGTTTCTTAATAAATCCAATATTGTCTCTATTAGAGGAATACAATAAAAGATTATAATAACTATGTCAATTCTATGTGAATTTAAAATGATATGTGGCATAGGCAAGAACAAAACAAAACAAAACCTGGTGGATTAAAAAGGCAAAGACCTGGGTTCCAGTCTTGGTTCTTTCATCTGTTAGCTGTATGATTTCAATAAAGGAAGGTTCTACTTTTCCAAACTTCAGATTCCTTATCTGTGAAGTGGGCATAATAAATCTGGCTTCAGAAACTTAATAGCTGTACAAGTCACTTAACTTTTTGCCTCAGTTTTCTCATCTGTAAAATGAGCTGGAGAAGGAAATGGCAAACCATTCCAGTATCTTTGCCAAGAAAACCCCAAATGGGATCGTGAAGAGTCAGACATGATTGAAAACGATTGAACAACAAATATACTTTCTATGGATCTTATTAATACCAAAGGAGAGAATGTATTTAGAATACATCAGAAGCTACTAAGGAACATATAAATATAAGTCAAGATTATTTTTGAGCTTATTTCTTCAACTATTATTATTGTTGTTAAAGTCAATTTCTGGCTGAAGCTACAAGAACACATTTTCCCTCTCCACTTTATTTTTTGTATCTGAATCCAAAGATGTTGTAATCGACCTAAAAACTTTCACCTGAATTTAAGTTTTCAATTGATTTGAATGTGTTTGGCAACCCAAGTGAAAAATCACATTCAAATGAAAAGAAGATTGTTTTTTATTCAATATTGTGATTTATCTCACCTACAAGGCAATGCCAATTAATGGTGTGGGCTCTGATGTGTAAGTACATAATCTGCACTTAATGAATGTTTGAAAAATAAGTGTATGTTTTAAATCAGGAAATTAATACACTGACTACATGACCCTGGGGAAGTTACTTAAATTGTCAGTGCTCAAAGTAAGTCTTAGTTTAAAAACTGCAAACTGATCAATCTGTATTGATAAGAACAGGCTTCCTTATCAGGAGTTGCCTAACAACAATGATCTCATAGGTTGAGCCCAAACCCCATCCAATCCTCCCTGCCCCTAACTAGTAAAATATATTCCATTTAAACAACATTCATGGAAAATTTTTGTGAGATTTGAAAAATACACTTATTCTGTATTAAAACCTAAAACACAAAATACTGAAATTATCTTCAGTTCATCATAGGATACCTATCACCTTTAGTGGTTTTTAAAAGGGAAAGTCACTCAAAATGGGTCTTTCTCCATCTCTGTATCCTGAGTCTTTCAAATGGAAAAGCAAAAGCATGGCATAATCTTTCAGTACACGAGACCCCAAATGAAAAACCAACATCATTATAAAGAAGTGGCAAAGGTTTATTTGAAGGTTGTAATTTGTTGTTCCTGTTTTGGAAAGGAAGAATAAAGGACGGAGCAATCATTAGGCATACAACATTATGAAATCCATTTTTTATTAACTTGAGATGAAAATTCTTTATTGTATGGATAAAACTAATTGGAAACTGTGGTTTCTTTTCATTATCAGTTCAATGAACCTTAGATATATTCAGTTACTGTTTTGGGACAAAGCACTATTTTAGCTTTCATCATCTACCTTTCCTCTCTGGGAAGGATGATGAGGTTAGAGGCATAATTTCCAATTGGGATTAATCATATCCAATTTTTATTCTTTAATGTCAATTTTCTTGTCATCAAACAGTGACAGATTCATTAGATTTATCCTTTTTGTCTTAATCAATCATAGACATTTTAGCAGTTTTTATTCCCAAAGCATGAACAGAATAGGTAGCCAACCAGGCTCTTGAAAGTTTTCAACAGAAATTATTTTAGCCTCAATAATTATAATGGTGACCTTTTTCTTTTCATCAGTCAAGTAAAAGCTCAGGCTGGCAGTAACAATGAATGTTATTACCTCCCAAAGGCAAGTTGAAGAAAAGCCTTATGTTGGTTCAACAAAATCTAGCATCCAACCCTTTTTTTTTCCAAGGATAATAACATTACATTTTCAAGATTCACACATATTGCTTCAAAAAAATATCTGTTGAATGAATGTTGATAGTAAAAACAAGGACTCCCCCCCATCCCAAAGGTAGGAAATAACTAGAAACTCAGAGGGATATATATACATATATATAATATATATCTATATATTATACATACACACATATTTAAACAAAGAAAAAGTAGGGTTTTGCATATATAACATATTTCTTGGAAAGCTGGGAATGACAAAAATGACTGTTAGAAAATTTTAGAGCTGGAACAGAACTCAGGGATCACCTATCCAACCTGTGCCTTAATAGAAACCCACTACAACATCCCTGGTGAGTTGTCCTATAGCCTCTCTTTAAAGACTATCAATGATAGGCAATGATAGGGGAAACCACTGAGCTCTAAGCCAGTACTACCCATACTGGAATGTTATTATTGTGAACTCTACCTCCAGAGAACTCAGTGTTTGAAAACTGAGACATTATGAAGTGACAGAATCCCTGGCTAATGGCAGCTCTTAACTGGTTTCTACATTAACAAAAAGATACTGTAGCTCAACTACCTCCAAAGGCAGTTTGTCTGATTGCCTATGGGAAGGGAATCTCTGTCTTTTACATTTTTCCAGCTAAGAAGGAGTACACACTGGAACATTCCTCTTACCTCCATTTCGGCCTTTTGGGGTAGTACGAATTTACTGAGTCAATGCTATAGAAGTGATTTAAATCTAGAATCCTATATCATAAATTTAAATTTTAACATTTTCAACCCTTCCTAAAGGGATGGAAATCTATAAATTTGTAAAACCAGGGATAATGTAAGTACAGATGGAAATTGTATTTTCTTTTTACTTTCATGGCATAGGAAAAGAAGATCTGTAGCAGGCCGATCCTCAAAAAATAATTAGATACCTTTAATAATAGATCATTTTGTTATTGCTATTACTAAATTTCTCCTTTTCCATCATTTTTAGGACATTATCTTACAGAAATTAATCCACCCATGTATATAGCTGTAGCCCATAAGGCCGCCAAAAGGGGATTCTAAGCCTTCTGTTGGCACCATGCTTCCGTAATTCACAGCATAGGTCTGTCAACTCTTGAGTCACCCTTGCCTTTTCCCCCCTCCCTCACTGCTCATATACTTTCAGTGGTTGATGATACCACCATGGTACAGCTCACACTTGATTCTCTCCATTCTCACAGTCGCTATGCTGATTCAGTCCTTTATTACTTGTTGCCTCTTTTTTCTAGGACCTTCTAATTAGTCTCCTAGGTCCAGTTTCTTCAATTTAGCCTCCATAGAGCTGTCATTTTCATAGTCTTAAAGCTTTGACCCTATCATAAGTTTGACCATATCAGGTCTCTTTTTAAGAAGCTCCAAAGGCTCTCTCTTGCCTCTAGGATAAAATATGACCTTCTCTGGTTTTTAAATTCCTTTACAATCTCACACTAGTTTACTTTTCTCAGCTTACTGATCTTTACTCTATTTTGTGAACTTCACCCTGTATTCTAACACATTGTACTACTTTCCATGTTTCCCCTGTAAGACTTTCCCATATGATTTCCAACTCTCTACCTTTGCTATTTCCAACCTCTCCTCTACCTTTGTACAGGCTGTCTCTCATGCCTTGAAGGCACTCCTTCTTGACCACCCTCACAGAATCTCTGGTTTTCTTTAAAGCTCATTTCAGGCCCTATCTCCTACAGGAAAGCCTATTCTGTTTCCTCTCCATTGCTTGTGCACTCCCCCTGGAAAGTGCTTCATGTGTATATTTTTTCTGTGTACATATATGTGTTGTTTTTCCTCAAAAGAATATAAGCTCCTAGAGGGCAAATACAGTTTTGTTTTTGTCTCTGTATTCCCAGTATTAAGAACAGTACCTAACACATGGTAAATATTTAATAGATGATGGTAGAATGGATGAATGGATGAGTGAAAAGGAAAATATTGTGGGGTTAGTGAACTATTAACTAAAGAAAAAGTAATTCAATACATTTTTAAAAGTCATGTATTTTTTGAACAAAATGTTCAGAAGTATTTTTTCTTGCAAACCAGGTCTATGGTACTTAAATCTATTTTTTTTAAGTCAGGATGCTTATATATTATGTAGTGTTTGAGAACTTCTAAAAACCAAATATATGCAAATCGTCATACCAAGTCAATGATAAGCAATTGGGGTTAACTGACTTGCCCAAGGTCATATAGTTAGGAAGTGTTTAGTATCTGATGCCATATTTGAACTCAGGTCCTCCTGACTCCAGGGCTGGTGTTCTATTCACTGTGCCACCTAGCTGCCCCATAAATTTTTTTTAATTATTGCGTTTTATTTTAAAATAAATTTTAATATTTTTTGTTTTATCACTACCTCAATTTCCCCCCTGTATTTCTTCTCTTCCCCTCACAAAGAGCCATTCCTTATAACAAAGTTGTAGAAAACTGAGGTGAAAATAGCATTACTGAAATGTTCTAAATGATCAACACATTCGCTCTTGCCTTCCTTCACCTGCCTAGAAAAATCAGTCCACATATGAAGAAGAGTTGCAAAAAATGATACTTCTCTTATTTTCTGACTAGACTGATTTGAAGACATCTGAGCGAGTTTATGTACCAGAGAGACACTACCACAGAACTCTTATTATTGGGGCCTTTAGGGAGCCACAAACTCAAACCAGCATTATAGCAAAGAGAATGTGGTTCCCTTAGGGCCCCTTGTTATCAAAAGGAAATAACTTTCACTCTTGCATACCCTGCTTAGTATTTCTGAAAGCTTAACGCTGTGAGGTAACTCCTAACAATAACTACAGTGACAGCTATTTTGATAACTCTCAAGTTTACCTATCTCTTTCCTCAAAACAATCTGTGTAATCACAAATCACCAAATAGAAACCTACAGGACAGGGAGCAAGAACATACATGAACCTACAAAGAACAGAAAGAAAGGAAAAATAGAATCAAAGTCTTTCAATTTTTCAGGGCACTAGCTTACAGAAATTAATCCATCCATAGATACTGTCATAGCCCATAAGCCCATGGAAGGGGGATTCTAAGTCTTCTATTGGCAATCACTTCTAGGAAACAGTCAAGAAAAGCTGAAATGATTTGTGACAACTCATGGTAGTGCTGGCTTATTTTTAAGAGTCTCATCCTGGCAGAAGAAAATGTCTCAAATGACATGATAAAATTTCTCACCCTAAGAGACATCATACTTATTTTTAAGACCCAATCAGGAAGCATTCCTGGATGAAAATATTCAACTTGAAGTCATTCAGTAGAAGGAGAGCTAGGCTTGGAATCTGAGGTCTTAAACTGAAATGCCTGCTCTGAGGGTGCTATTTATTGCCTGCGTGACTCTCAGCAAATTCCTTCATCTCTCTAGAGATCCGCTTCTTCACCCTTCTCGATATCAATCTATGATTCTAGGATCCTAGGGCTGTCTCTGTGTTGCATTCCAAAATCAGGAAATCTATTCGACTATGTTAATAAGCCATAGATGAAGTTCATTTCAGTCATCTCTTGCTGCAATTGATTTTGATAGCTATAGCAAGCATGGCAGATAAAAATCTTTTGGAAAGCAATGCTACTTATACATTTAAAGTGAGATTGGAGCTATTCGAATTTTTTAAAACTATGATAAATGCAAGCAATTACTTATCCGGGTATTACTTCTCAAGAAGTAATTAATTCCTGTGTTATAGAAATATAAAGATCATAAATAGTATAAAAAGGTCATAGAGTGACCTTTAGTAGCAAGAGTGAGGATTTAAAGAATGATTCTGTTAGAGAATTGAGTTTATTTCAACTACAATACTATAAAACCAAAGGAGAAAAATAAATCCAACAGAATTAAGTGAGACTTCATAACACAGTTTCTATGTTAACACAAGAGAAGGGAAACCTGAGCCTGACTATATGTCTCAGCTACAATTTAGACAATCTCAGTTGCCTTTTGAAAAAGAACTTAAAATCAAACTGTAATTTATAGACATAAATTCCAATTTTCATGATAACAAGAATACTAAGTATATACCTTTTGTGTATGCATACATACAGGCTCCATACAAAGCTTTGTGTGTGCTCATCACAGAATATATATATTTCTTTTTTTTTTTTTTTAAGAAAAAGACCAAGGGGCGGCTAGGTGGCACAATGAATAGAGCACAGGCCCTGGAGTCAGGAGGACCTGAGTTCAAATCTGTCCTCAGACACTTAACACTTACTAGACATGTGACCTAGGGCAAGTCACTTAACCCCAATGGCCTCTCCAAAAAAGCAAAAAAAAAAAAAAAAAAAAGACCAAGATAATGATCATATGCAAAAGAGAACTCAATGAATCACCCTAAATTCAAGCAAGCACATACCAATTTTTCATAAAACTTTTCTACAATCATTATTTTAGAAGAACTCTAAAGAAGAGGAATGACAAAGGAATGAGTAAATAACTAACAATAATCATAAAAATGTGTTAATTGATTAAGAAAAAAGAAAAAGGAGAAAAGGAAAGGAGAAAGACAAAATACTTTGTAGTTTTCTCTTAAAAAACATTGTGAATAAAGTGGAAACATCTCTTCATTAATGTATAATTTGTATGAAAACATAAAAAAGGTCCATCAACTGAGGCCTAAGTATAGAAATTGTCCTAAATACTCAATCTAACAAGCATTTATTGTTAAGGACTAATATGTACTGTATGTGAAATAGGGTGGTAATCCCTTCAGATAAGATACCAAAGGTCTCTCCTGAGAAGGAGCTTATCTTCCATTGAGGAAAGCATTAAAAAGGCAGATAGATGGCTAATGGCTAGAGCTCCTGCCCAGAGTCAGTAGGACCTGACCTCTGATTCAGTCTCAGACATTCACTGTCCCTGTGACTCTGGGAAAGTCACTCGTTTGCCTTGGTTTCCTCAACTGTAAAATGGGGATACTAATAGCACCTTGCCTTCCAAGGTTGTTGTGAGGATCAAATGAGATAATAACTGGAAAGCACTTAGCACAATTCCTAGTATACAGTAGGTGCTATCTAAATGTTAGTTATCACCATCATCATCAAATTTAGGTGGGCATAATCGGCAAAGGTTTCGCAATGTAAATGACACCTAAGCTTCATCTGAAAGAAGATAATGATGTATTTTGTGGTTATTCAGTTGTTTCAGTGGTATCTGACTCTTGGTGATACCATTGGGGTTTTGTGAAGAATGACTACATTCTTGAAGGCAGGGGAAAGATGGGAAAAAGTGAACAAAAGGGCTAGAAGTAGAGCTTATGGAGAGGAGACATAAGAAAAAGGTAGAAAGGTAGGCTGGGGCCAGATTTTGTAGGGCCCTAAAGACTAGGATGAAGAGTTTTCATTTTATCATAGAGGCAACAGGGAGCCTCTAAAGGTTTCTGAGTAATGAAGAATTTTGGCTAATGGGTGTGGGGGGGGAGTGTTTTTATACAAAAATTTCTCTGATTTTTGCTTCTGGTTCAAATTCCTTTTTTTTTCTTCTTCTAAAATAAAAGACATTTAGAAAATGTCTTGCAGCTAAAAAAATTAGCACATTAAAAATCCTCACTTTCAATTGATAAAATTCAGCTAAATTTTTCCAGCGTTAACATGTAACTGGCATAGGCAGGTATGGCAGAGTCTTCTTTCTCTTCAATTATGTGCTATCATTTTATATTCCATTATGATTGACAGTGAGACATGGCCTATACTAGCTAACATTTATACAACTTAAAGGTTGGCAAAGTGCTTTGCATATATTATTTCAATTGATAATGAAATAATGATGTGAGTAAGTACATGAATTAAAAATTGGTAATGAGTAAGTTAGTAGGGAAGTCTGAGTTTTGAAGAGGCATTGAGAAAACGAGAAGGTTCAAAGCACAAAATATAACATAAAGGAAAGTTCAAGGAAGCTGACCAGGGCATGGGGTAGAATGGGTGAATATCGTTAAGGGATATTCTGTAAAAAGGGCCCAATGAAGTCACTAAAGCAGGGCTCAGCTGACTTTGAAGAAAACAATTTTTATGAGTAATAAAGTGAAATACCTGGATTTCCAACAGAAAGATTTCACTTGCTAAGTGGTCATATCAGTAAAATGTCTGAGTAATTAGAAGCCTCGGTACTCATATCTTACTTAATTTATGTATGTTCTAGATGCTGAGGACCTTTTAAAGTACAGTAAAATAATGGTAGGAAAGATTTTCCAGCTGAACCAGGAGCATAATCTGAATGGGGCAGATGGAAAGCTACCTATCACCTATGGACCAGCCAGGGAATTATCTTTTGGGAGCCTCACCTGAACCTTGCTTAATTACAAGCACTTTTTTCAGTGGAATAATCGGCCTCGATGTTTAAGTTGAGGTTTATGAAGTTACACTACTTTACACCTCTAAATTCCAAATCTTTGTGGCAAATACTCTTATATGCATGTTCAACATATGATAAAGAGATAGTGGGGCAATAGTGAGGCTAGAGTACCCTACCTTGACTATGTGTGAACAAGACCTTAACCAGATGAACTAATGTGAAAATGGAAAAAATGTAAACATATAGTGAAATACAGAAATGGGCCTATATAGCCACAGGGGAAAAAAGGGCACCTAGTCCATTCCAATCTTATAAAGGTTGTCCCTACTAGCTCATTTCTCTGCTAACGGGATGATACCAAGTTCTTTGGGCAGATCATTACTGAATTATGGAGATGTAAGAATTCACTTGGGCAGCTAGGTGGCACAGTAGATAGAGTGCTGGGCATGGAGTCAGGAAGATTCATCTTCCTGAGCTCAAACCCAGCCTCAGATACTAGCTGTGACCTGGACAAGTCACTCAACAGTTTGCCTCAGTTTCCTCATCTGTAAAATGAGCTGACAAGAAAATGGCAAACTCCAGTATCTCTACCAAGAAAAACCCAAATGGGGTCAAGAAGAGCTAGATCCAAGTAAAAAATGACTGACCAACAACAACATTAATTTGAAAGGCTTCAAAGGTACGATCTTAAAATGCAATGAAACATTCTGACAGATGTGGAAGAAGGGCTGTGGGTAAAATGTTTAGAAAATATCTTGGAAATTTAAATTTTGTGATGGAGTTCATATCAGTGGGGAAGGTGGTTCCAAGAAGCGATGAAAATGATGAAAAATAATAATATAAATACTCCACTACAAAAACTATTGAAAAAGACTAGCTAGCAAGAACTATCCATCATCATCTATACCAAAGAATAGTTCTTGTTCTCTGATTCAGACCTATTGTTTAGTTAATGTACTGAATTCTTAGTGAGGAAACTCCCAGTCTCAGCATACATCAGCAAGGTCTGAAGCTCATTGTCTCTGAGAGATGACTGGGGCATTGCAAAGATTAAGTGATTTGACTGTAGTAACATAGCTAGTGTATATCGGGGCAGAATTTGAATCTAGTTCTACCTGCTTCCAAGCTTGGTCCTTTAGCTAAGATTTGTGATGCCTGTCACCAAATGATACATTTGGATGAGATGTTCAGTAGTGATTTATCAACCTTTTCTGGTTAGTCCATCTAAATTGTTGTTTGTCTTTGACTATAAAAAATCAGGTAGATTTTTTTTTGCTAGTGTGTTTTATGTTGTATGCAGATTGTCTTAAAATTAAAAAAAAAGCAAACAAGGATTTTTGAAGAAATACATATATATATATACACACACATATACATGTATGTATACATATATATGTGTATATACACATATTTTAAGTTCCCTATGTAGTTAAGACCATTATTTCCATTTATACCTACTGTCACTCTGTTACTTTTCTAAATACCAACATATTATTTTTACAACCAGTATAAGTGAGAGAAAAGAGGAGAGGGAGAGGAAAGGAAGGAGAGAAAAGAAGAGAAAGGGGGCAAGAGGGAAAGGAGAGAGGGGAGAGAAAGAAAGAGGGAGAAGGGAAAACAGAGAAGTGAAAAGAGAGAGACAAAGTTTTAAAAAATGAGTTGAAAAAATGAACAAGAAGACTTCATACCTTTAAAAAATTTGGTCTCAAATTAAATGAAAGGCATTTTTCATTTCTTTTCTGTAGCAAAAAATATTTCAGGCTACAAAATGTTAACATGTTTATTAATTATTTTTAAAATTCTGCTTAGAGGATGCTCAGTCTATATTTTTCACTAAGAAGGAAATGCCCAGAACTCCAAGCTTTCAATATAGAAATGAATAAATAACAAGCAATTATTTGTTAGCAGTCACTTCAGCACCTTATCACTAACAAAAAGGGAGGGGGGTAAGGCCTGGCTTGAAAACATCCTTTATATCTCTTGCCTGGAAAAAATACCAAATGATTGACTACAATTAAAGTATTTGAAGAATCAATTTAATCTGAAGGCCATAATCAAGTTTTTCTCTGTTCTACATGAGATAAACACATTATTCCATTAAAGAAATAGTGTCAAAAAAAATCAACAGAAGAGAATTGAGTGTTGAAGAACAGAATGTAGTTATTTAAAAAGAAATGTGAAGGATTTTCTGCTTCAAATATACCATCATATTTCAAGTCACCCAATCTCATTTATATCTTCCCTCAGGGGCTGTGGGAGAAAACCTACGTCTGTCCTTCATACTAGAGGAAAAGATAAATCTTCTCAATCACAAGTGAACCTCTCAAAGTTATGACCCTGCAACTCTTCATTCTTTCATTGAATTATTTACTAAATACCTACTATACTTGGTCATGAAAAAGACACAAAATCAGAGAAGGTTGGAGCTAGAAGTCAATTTTTGAGTTTACTCCAACCCTTAATTTGACAAATGAGTAAACCAAGTCCTAGAGAGGTTCAGTGATTTACAACAGATAAATTAGATGTTATCCTTGTCTTAGAACCTGCATTACAGGAGGTAGAGAAGAGAATACATAGAGTAAAAAATAAATAAACCAATGTTAACTATTCAGTAGAGGCAGCTAGGTGGCACAGTGGATAGAGTGCTGGGCCTGGAGTCAAAATGACTCATCTTCCTGAGTTCGAGTCTGGCCTCAGGCATTTATTAGCTGTGTGACCCTGGGCAAGTTACTTAATCCAGTTTGCCTCAGTTGCTCATCTGTAAAAATGAGCCGGGGAAGGAAATGGCAAACTTTTCCAAGAAAAGCCCAAATGGGGTCACAAAAGTCAGACATGATTGAAACGACTGAACAATAGCAATGCAGTAGCTATAGTTCAGATATAAAATAAAAGAACATAAGTAGTGCTTTGTGGCCTATTAGATCTACTAGTTGGAAAAAAAATCAGGCTCTAAGTATAACCTTGTATTTGATTACACGATTAAACATAACTCATCTTTGATCCATTCTGACAAATCACTGTCACTAAACTACATTTAGCAATAAAGTCAACCCTCAATCACTGAAACTAATGAAGGGAAAGAGAAAGTATGAAATGATGGGTTATCCAAGGTGGTTTTGGTGTTTGGGTTTTTTATACTTAGCTGCCATTTCAATTGCCTTTTTCAGATTTATGGCACTTGACTCCATTCCTACACTCAATAATTCAGTCACCTCAGCCTACTGACTGTTCCTCACACATGACATTCCATTTCCCACCACCATGCCTTTGTGCAATGTGTTATCTCCCTTGCCTGGCACCCCTCTTCTGATGCCTGGCTTTCTTCCAAATTTTGTTCAAGTACCACTTCCCACATATGGCCAATCCCACAAACTATTCTACAGTTATCATGTATGTATTTTATATCTCTTTATATACATGTGTTTCCCCCAATGATGTAAGTTTCTCGAAAGTAGGGACATTTTTGCTGTTGACTTTACATTCCCAAATGTCTACACTGTAGATGCTTAATAAATGCTGTGGATTGGCTGATTGAAGTTACCCATTAATCCTTACTGCTAAAAAGCTTAGAACTTCCTATCTTTATTTACAAAAGCTTTTAGACATAAACCTGTTTCTTCTTTGGGGAAAATATATAAATAAATAAATCCTACTAGATTAAAAAAATAATTAACCAACATCATTTGTTTTCTGCTTTGTTTTTTTTTAATATTCTTTCCTGTACTTTATAAAGAAAAGCATTAGGGGAAAAGAAAAGCATCATTTTCATTTTCACAAAACAGCTTCCTAATCTACAGTTAAGGGGGAATAGACCATTTGAGAAACCTGCTTATTATCTTGTAGTCTATTACTTGACCAGGGATGGGAAACTGTAGCCTCAAGATCACATGTGGCCTTCTAGCTCCTCGGGTACAGCCTACCGAGTCCAAGTTTTGCAGAACAAATCCTTTTATTAAGGGATTTTTTTTTACAGTTTAACAGGCCACATATGGCCTCGAGACTGCAGGTTCCCCACCCCTGTACTTAATTATTACAAAAGACTATTTTTTCCCTAGAGTGCATGGTCATAATTGTATTTAGCCTACTAATAGTCAGCTAAACAGAACAGTCCATTTCCTAATTTTGGGTACTTTAGGAAAAGTCAGACCCAACTTCAGATTATAAAGACATGGCTAGACAAGGAGATATGTGAAAATAACCTAGAAGTTTTTGTAGTCTGCAAACTTGACTAGAGTCAGATATATGACATCAAAGGCAAAAAAACCAATTAACACAAGCATAGTGTCCAGTGTAAAAGAACTCCTACTCCCCCATATCTGACCTAGCCACCTAGAGAAGTACTTTTTGCAGTTCTATGGGGCGCCATTTTAGGAAGAAAAGCCACAAGCTTGAGCACATCCAAGATGAAGCTGATCAGTATGGTAAAAGGAGCTCAAAGCCATACCCTAACAGGGAATCAGCTAAAAAAAGGGAGGATATCATCTTGGTCTTTAAATATATGAACAGCTGTTATGTCTAAGAGGGATTAGGTTTATTTTCACTAGCTCTAGTAGACACAATTTGGTCCAATGAGTAGAAATTAGAGGGCAGAAGATTTCAACTGACATCAAGGACAAGTCCATGATAATTAGAGCTGTCCAAAAGTAGAATGAGCTACCTCATACGGTAGTGAGCTCCCTATCACTAAAGGTGAAGGGGTCTGCTAATCCTGGGGTATTGTAGAAGGTAGACATGCTTCTGCAAAGAGACATACCAGATGATTCTATGACTCATGTCTATGGATACTACCCAAACTGGACACAGCCTGGTGAATCCAGTTATTCTTGGCTGTCTTGTTAATTGACACTAATAGCAGCTAAATCACTTATGCATGATTCAAATTGATGATTAAGATGGTTAGAATCACTGGACTATATCACTGTCCAGTCTCTTCTAGAAGAGGAGTGTGTGCATGCACACGCAGACAGAACACACTGCATACTGAGATTCTTGGCCCAACATCATCGACAGCCTAGAATACAGTTTGGAATCCAAAGATGATTTAAATTAAAATGTGCCTGAAATAAACATATATGCACATGTATATAAATGTTAATTCTTGCATTCTCTGCCATCCTATAACTTCACAGGGCCATGTGATTAAACCATTAGAGACTGAGACAAAAAAAGAATTATCAGTTAAGTACAGGTATAAATATCCCAATGCCCTCATTACTTCTTCCCCCCAAAAGAAATAAATCAATGTATAATGAAGACAGATGACCAAGTATGTATGGGGAAAAAACAATATGACCAACAATTATTAGTAGCAGACCTTTTCTACCCATCTTCTACTTCTATGATTTTTCCTCTGAGAATACCTTCCACCTACCACCCTCTATATGTCTCACAGTATGCATAGTTGTTAGGATGTTGCCTCCAAAGTTAGACTGTGAGCTCCTTGAGGGCAGGGACCATGTTTCTGCTTTTCTATTTTCAGCACTTAGCACACATAAGTATTTAATAAATGCTTGTCAAATAACCTTCTTTTGGCAAATCTCTTCTCCCTCTCCCCCCCAACAAAAAGGTCAAATGGAGCACAGGGTACTTTAGAAGAATATTCTAGGGGTGGCTAGGTGGTGCAGTGAATAGAGCACCGGCCCTGAACTCAAATCCAGCCTCAGACACTTAACACAAAAAAAACTAGCCATGTGACCCTGGGCAAGTCACTTAACCCAAATTGCCCTCCAAAAAAGAAAAAAAAAGAATATTCTGCCTCCAATCACTTATTTTTAGAAATTGTTGAGTTTCACAAAAATAAAAATAACTTCTCAATCCTTTAAACAAATCAGTGGTTTCAAACTTGTCTAATCCACAATCTATATCCAACAGTCTATAAACTGACAAAAAATTTCTCTTAATTCTAATGGAAAATACAAGAAAATATGCCACCTTAAGAAGATGGATAATAAGAAAGCTTATAAGAGATACTGACATAGAACTATGCATGAATTCTAAAATTGGTTCATGTGGAAAGGTGGTAAAAATTCTTCTTAAAACAAATATAGACAGTAATAGCATTTTTTTCAGTAATAATTGGGGGTCACAAGTATAACCACTTCAGGATTTAGATTTGGAAGAGCTTTTAAATATAATTTAGTCTACCTTATCCTCCCATATTGTACTTTCATACTCTGGAGTTTCTGCTATCAAGGGATGTGCAAAAGAATTCCTACTCAGGTAAAGATTGTATTCAAAAAGCACACATTCAGTTCAATAAACATTATTAAATACCTAAAGGTGTCTCTATAGAATAGAAACTCTAGAGGAAAACTAGCCACTGTACTCCAGGAGCTTACGATCTATTCTAATTTGAGATTCTAGTTTTCCTGTATTATACTTATTTATATGCCCATATTATTTTTCCAACTAGACTCCATAAAGGCTGGAATCATGCTTATTCTTGGTAAAAGCCTTTCTGCCTCTCCCTGCCCCCTTCCTGACCTCTCTCTGTCCCACCTCCCATGCACCCAATTCAGTATCTTGCTCATGGCAGAGAAATATTTAAGTAAATGTGAGAATTAATTTCTAATAACATACATCATTTACAAAGCCCTATTTCTTCCATAGCATTCTTCTTCAATAAGATACTGGGTGTCCCAAAACTCTTAGTGCACTGTTAAATTTAACACGGCATTAAGAGTTTTGAGACATTGTATAATAAATCAATCTTTCCAAGAAGAATGAACATAGACGTCAGATTCAATTCCTCATCTATTTCTCCACCTAGGAAATACTTTGTGTCACTACAAAGTGATGACATTGTTTATAATATTTTCTTGCAATGATTTTAAAATTGTTAATCATCATTTAGTCATCTTTAAACAGATTCAAGCAAAGGCAGATTTTACTTTATGAAATATTTTTAGGTTGATAACTCAATGGAATATAATTTTGTGAATCAAAATTTATACCCTTCACTTTTCTACACATATTCCCCTTAAATTTCCCTTTCTACTCTATAATTTCCTATTATATAACCTACAAAGATTTTCCTTAAAAAGAATCTTATGGGATATGATGAAAGAAAAAAACATAATTCTGAAGAAATGAATGAATGTGAATACAGTTTTAGTTCTTTTCTTATTATATTTCCATCCTATTTACTTTCATCTAACTTGCATTTATATAAACCGTAAGTAAATTCACCAAGGACTATCTCTGTCAAATTTTCTCAGAACCTAAATATTTTTTCTGTCAAATTCCCATCTAGTAAAGTTGACAGCACTTTCAACATGGCCCTAGATTAATATTCTTTCTGTAATTAAATTTGTATTAAGAATCATAGATATAGTAGGAAGTAAAATTGGTCAATTCCTTATTTCAGTAGTTTAAATTCACCTGAGTAGCATGTGCAAGATTAGCTCATCTAATTTACATGCAAATCTAATCTCATTTGGTTTTCTGTAAGCATAAGAGTCAAATGAGCTGGTTTTTCCCCATGATTAATGCCAAAAACACTCTCTGAATTCATTCCTTCAGTTATCCCCCCATTTAATTATATAATTTCTTCAAACTTCTTAAATGGAGTTCTTTTCATTATCTCATGAACTAATAAGACCATCTCCTTAGATTAAACAACAAATTGGTCTGTGTTTTCAGGAAACAAGTTGATTCTATAAATAAGGAGTAAATGCTTGGCAATGCCTTAGGACCGTCCTCTGAAATCCTGGATTTTTCTTCCATCAGCACACCTCTTTCTAGCCTTGTGGATCAAACTGGACAACCTTGTCACTGTTTCATTCTGAGAGACTTCCTCATCCTTTACTTTTACCAATTGGATAACAACAACAGTAATAATAATAAAATAACAAATAGCATTTATGTAGTATCTACTCTGTACCAGGCACTGAACTAAATGCTCTCCAAATATTATCTCTATATAATAATAATAAAATTCAATCATTTTCATTCATTTCTGACTCCTCTTGACCCCATCTGGGGTTTTCTTGGCAAAGATACTGGAGTGGTTTGCGATTTCCTTCTCCATCTCATTTTACAGATGAAGAAATTAAGGCAAACAGGGTTAAGTGACTTGCACAGGGTCACACAGATACTAAGTGTCTCAGGACAGATTTGAACTCAGGAAGATGAGTCTTCCTGACTCCAAGTCCAGCACTCTACCCCCTGTGCTACCTAGCCACCCCAAAAATATATAATAATACAATACCTAGTATTTATGTAGTACTTTACAATTTGAAAAGTATTTTACAAATATTATCTTTTTTTAATCTCACAATAACCCTAAAAGGCAGTTAATATAGTTATTCCTATTTTGCAGATGAGTAAACTATGGCAGAAAATTTAAGTGACTTGTCTAAGGTCACACACACCCATAGCAAACATCTGAGACTAGATTCAAACTCAGGCCCTCTTTACAGGTGCAGCATTCTATCAATGGTGTGACTTTGTTCCAATCAAATTTCACTATCAGTCTTAAATTCTTCCTTTTAAAATGACATTCTTTTCTGTTGAAACTCTCCTACTCTCTCATTAAATCTCTTTCTTCCTCCTCTGCACCTGAATCTATTCTGTACTTCCTCTTGTCTGTTATGCTGCATGTGTCTTTTTAAAATTTTCATCCTCCTGGCCAAAGAACACCAACAAAATGAAAGCTAGATGAGGATGTCTGAATGATCTTTCTCAACAATTATTCTGTTTCCTTTTTTAAAAAGATGATAATCCTTGATTTTGGTTTACTTTTTAAAGTTGCACAACAATCTCCTATGGAAATCAACCATCTTACACCAGAACACCCCTATGGCACTTGTAGGGACAAAATCAGTCAACCAGCAAGCATTTACTATTAAATGTAGTATGGGTATAGTATGGTCCAGTGCAAAGAGCTCTAGCTCTTGAATTAGACCACCTGGGTTCAAATCCTATCTTTGACACTACTTAGATGACCTTGGGCAAGTCACTTAACCCACCTGTGCCTTGGTTTCCTTATGTGTAAAATGAGGGGTTGGAATAGGTGGCCTCTGATGCATCCTTCCAGTTCTTGTTTCATGATCCAGTGACGTACCAGGCACTAGGCTAATTGCTGGTAAAAACAAGAGAAAAAAACAAAGCATTCTCCACCCTCACACCCAGACTTCCAATACCACCAGTGGGTACGATGATTCAGCAGCATAGGTCAAGCTTGGTCAAGTTTTCCGTTTGAATCTAGGATACATCTTTACAGACGCCCCCAAATCAGATGTTCAGACGTGGGCCCAGGGATATACTTGGGTAATAAGTGAAAGTTCAGGTACAGGTTCTTGAGACATCTGGCTCAACCTGAAGTTTGTGTTTTTCATTTAATTAGACTATAAACTCAGGGGGGGAGGAAGGGAGAGTCACATCCTGTCACCTGCTCTGTTCAGCACCAAAAATACCTCTGACAGACTTGTATATATATATACAATGAAATCAGTTACTCTTAATTAATTGGTAAATCCAAATTAGTATTTTTCTTCAGTTACATATTTAGATAAAAAAATCAAGTTAAGTTGTTTTGTTCTGACTTTAGGTAAGTAATCTAAATTAAATAATTGAGAACTCAAAAGTATTCCAATCACTTTGCTTAGATGACCTGGTTTATTCTGCTTAAATCAAGTCAAATTTGTTTCAATCTCAGCCTTCTATCAAGATATATGAGAGATGTGTAGAAAGTACACAGGTCACCTGCAAATTCAGTTTTCTTCCTATGAACCAGCCTACTTGACAAAAAATATGTGTTAAACAGAAGGCAAAGATGAGAGGTAGCAGATCCTAGTGGATAGAGGGTGAGGAAGGAAATCAGTAAGGAATGACCTCCAGATCATATATGTTGCTGAACAGGTGCTAACCTAACACTGATATAAATGAAAAGAATTTATTAAGTTCCTATAACCTATTAAGTAACTACATGCCAGGTAATGTGCTAGCTGCTAGGGATACAAATAGGAGTTACACCATCCCTATTGACAAGAAGCTTACCTTCTAATGAGGAAGAAAAGTGCAATTTAAAGCAGTTAAATACAAATATATGTAAAGTTGTCAAATACAAGTTTGTTTGGGATGGAGGGCACTGACTGCTAGTTGGGAGGACCAGGAAAGATTTCATGCAGAAGATAGTGTCTGAGCTGTGTCTAGAAGAAAAGTATTTAATGAAGGTGGACATCAGTGCATTCCAGGCATATGGGACAGCCAGTACAAAGGCAAAGAGAGGGGAGATGGCATTAGCTCACAGGGCCCAGGAGCAGAAATAATGTCCAGTCTGGAACACTAAGATTGTGAGTGGCTTTAAGAGGCAAGTAGAGGCCTTCTAAGGGGGTGGAGCCAGGATGGCAGAGTAGAAGCAGGAAATTCCATGACTTCCCCACACAACCACCTCAAATGCCTATAAAATATGACTCTAAACAAATTTTAGGGCTACAGAACCCACAAAGTGACAGAGAAAAAACAAATCTCCTGCTGAAGGCAGCCTGGAAGGCCAACAGGAAGGGTTCATCACAGCGCACTGGGAGCTGAGCACAGTCCTGTGTGAACCACAGTTTTGGCCCCAGGGAGGCAGCAGAGGCAAGAACTGACATCAGGAGAGTGAATCACCAGCAGCTGTGGCAGTTTACAGACTTTTCAACCTATAAACGCCAAAAAAGAAAGTAAAAGGTCAGTCAGAAACTCTGTTGGAAAGGAAGGGCATGGTCCGCCCCCTGCCCCCAGGGGTGAGAGGTGGCAGAGGCACGGTGGCTGCAGTAGATGCCATGTGGCTGCCTCAGGAGCTCCTGGCTTACAGATTGTAGGGGGACCAAGCAACCATTCAGAGGGTAATCACTCTTGTTTGACCTGCTTGGATCTGGGTCACAGTCTTGGATGGTGGTCCTGGGGTGAGAAACACCAGGTTGCCAGTGTGGTGTCTGTAGAGAGGCCACCCTTCTCAGACCTCCAACAACATTTTCGAAAACCCCAGCCATTTGGGACAAAGCTCTCCTCTCTGGAAGCAGAGTTCTACCATGGCAAACAGCTCAAAAGGCAAGTAATTGACTGGCAATATGATCAAGCAGAAGAAGCACAAACACACCATAGACTCCTTTTTGGGGAACAAAAAGGATCAAAGCATGGAATGGGAGGGAGACAACGAAGTCAGAACTCCTGCATCAAAAGCTTCCAAGAAAAATATTAACTGCTTACAGTCCATGGAGGAGCTCAAGAAGGATTTTGAAAATCGAGTAAGAGAAGTGGAGGAAAAACTGGGAAGAGAAATGAGAATGATGCAAGAAAATCATGAAAAGAGAGTCAACAACGTGACTGAAGAAAATAATGCCTTAAAAAACAGACTAACTCAAATGGCAAAAGAGGCTCAAAAAGCCAATGAGGAGGAGAATGCCTTAAACAGCCAAATTTGCCAGATGGAAAAGGAATTTCAAAAGCTCACTTTTTGAGGGAGAATAATTGAAAAGAGAATAATTCCTTCAGAATTAGATTGGAGCAAATGGAAGTAATGACTTTATGAGAAATCAAGATACTATTAAACAGATCCAAACAAATGAAAAAGTAGAAGGCAATGTGAAATATCCCATTGGAAAAACCACTGACCTGGAAAATAGATCCAGGAGAGATAATTTAAAAATTATTGGACTACCTGAAAGCCATGATCAAGAAAAGAACCTAGAAATCATCCTTCAAGAAATTCTCAAGGAAAACTGCCCTGGTGTTTTAGAACCAGAGGGCAAAATAGAAATTGAAAGAATCTACCGATCACCTCTTGAAAAAGATCTCCAAAAGAAAACTCCTAGGAATATTATAGCCAAATTCTAGAGTTTCCAGGTCAAGGTGAAAATATTACAAGCAGCCAGGAAGAAACAATTTGAGTATTGTGGTAACACAATCAGGATAACACAAGATCTAGAGCTTCTACATTAAGGGATCAAAGGGCTTGTAATATGATATTCTAGAGGTCAAAGAAGCTGGGATTAAAACCAAGAATCACCTACCCAGCAAAACTGAGTATCATGTTTCAGGGAAAAATATGGTCATTCAATGAAATAGAGGACTTTCAAGCATTCTTGATGAAAAAAACCAGAGTTGAATAGAAAATTTGACTTTCACATACAAGAAGCAAGAGAAGTTAAACAGGGAAAAGAAATCATAAAGAACTTATTAAAATTGAACTATTTATATTGCTACATGGTAAAATGATAATTGTAACTCATGAGACTTCTCAGTATGAGGATAGTTGATGGGAATATATATGTATTTATGTGTAAACATACTATATATGTTTATACAGGAGAGTATATGTGCTTATGAATACATATGTGAGTATGAATATATATGTGTACATGTATACATAGACAGAGGGCACAGGATCAGTTGAATAGGAAGGGATGAAATCTAAAAAATAAAATTAAGAGGTGAGAGAGGAATATAATGAGAGGAGATAGGGAGAGATAGGCAAAATTACCTCATATAAAAGAGCCAAGAGACAACTGTTACAATGGAGGGGAAGAACAGGAAGGCAAAAGGGAATGACTCAACCTTAGTCTCATTGAATTTGGCTTAAGGAGGGAATAACATACACAGTAAACTTGTCAAAATAGAAAATAGAATAAGTGGGGGGCAGGATAGGATGGAGGGAAATAGAGTCAGTCTTTCACAATATATCCACTATGGAAATGTATTGTGTAGCTACACATGTATAACCTATATTGAATCGCTTTTCTTCCCAGTAGGAGTGGGTAATGAGGGAAGAAAGAAAAGAATCTGGAAATCAAAGTTTTAAAATCAAATGTTTAAAAATATACATTATTATTATTATTTTGCATGCAGCTGGGAAATAAGATATACAGGCACTAGGGTATGGAAATCCATCTTGCCCTACTAGAAAGTCAGAAGGGGAATGGGGGAGGATAAAAGAGAGAACAGAGTGGGGGAAGGGGTATTCAGTAGAATTGCTATTTTGGGGTGGGGTAGGGGAAAGATGGGGAGAAAATTTGTAACTCAAAACCTTGTGGAAATGAATGTTGAAAACTAAAAATAAACAGATTAAACCAAAAAAAAGGCAAGCAGAGAAGTTTGCATTAGGAAGTCACTGGAGTTGACTGAAAAGGGAAATCACATCTTTGCACCCTCATCCCCAATTTAAGTCCAATTTATATTCAATTACCAAAAAAAATTTACCAAAAATTTGGAAATGATTAAGATTTACTATATATAACCAGAGACAATTTAGATTTGCTAGTAGGAGATGTACTTCTGGACATCTCCTCATCATGATCTCTCTACTTAAACCATCTCCACCTCCTCTCCATCAGAACCTTAGACTCTGCCCCAGGGTTTACTGCCTTAAAGTCTTCTTGCTGGAGACCAGGCCTCCATACCACCTCCTGGCCATCTCTTCACCAGGGCATCCTCCTCATCTTTTGTCTTTCCAGAACCTGTTTAGGTATCGTATTCCCCAATACAATGCTAGCTCCTTTAAGGCATAGGCTGTCTTGATTGCCTGTATCTGCATTCCTTGACTTTGCACATGCACAGTTTGGTGGCACAGTAGATACAGTGCAGAGACTGGGGTTCACATCTGGTCTCAGAGAGACACTTAGTAGCTGTGTGAACCTCAGCAAGTCACTTAACCTTGTTTGTCTCAGGTTCCTTATTTGTAAAATGAGTTAGAAAAGGAAATGGCAAACTACTCCAGGATCTTTTCCAAGAAAATACCTCAAACAGGGTCACAAAGAATTGGACACAATTGAAATGAATAAACAACAAAACCCACTTAATTATATTTCCCTCTTCCTACCCATTCCTTTTTCTCTTTCTTCTTCTTTTCCCTTTTCTTCTCTCTGCCCCCTTTCCTCTCTGCCTTTTCTTCCCTCCCCTCTCCTTCCCTTCCCCTCTCTTGTCTCAATTACAAACGAAAGTCATTTTTAATATTAGGAATAACTCATGTAAATATGAATCACTTGCTATATACCAATACACTAATGTAGTGAATACATTACACGGTCAGTTCATAAAGCCAGGGTTAATGAAGGGTTTTTAGTCAGTATTTATGTCTTTCTGTCTTTTGGGGGGTAGAGGGAACAGTGAAAAAATGGATGGACAGTGCAAAGGGGTTTAAACCCACATGTTTTTTCATCTAGATTATTTTTGGCAAATGTTTTCACACAGCTTTAAAATTCATTCTTCCCCCCTGACAGGGAATCTGTTACCTTGGAAACACAACTGTTCAAAATTCAACATGGGTAAGGAGATCAGTGTTAATACTTCCTTTAACATTCTTATAATACACTGATATAACCCTCCTTGCTAGTTTGAAATAATATACTACTTCATCTAATTCAGTATACATAAAAAAGGCTGGTCCACAGACTGACTGCAAGTGAAATCCCCTTACAATATATTTCAAAGGGGTGTCCAAATTTATTTCATTGCTTCTCAGATTTCACTGGAGTGAAGGTTTCTTCCTTGGAATAAGAAAGTCATTATCTGAGACTTGAAAATGTTTTCATTACAGTGAGGTTGTCATTGCAGAGAAATTCATTGAAATAGGAGTTGACATGTATTACAACAACTATTTTAAAATGACTTCAGAGATTACTGTACTTGTGACTACTCAAAAGAACTGAGAGTTTCAATACTTGTCTATTTGGGTCAAGCAGATTAACCACTGACCATCCAAGACTATAGTTTTGTGGCATTTTGCTTAGCATGAGTAACTGTAGATGTCACAGTTATATAGTATGTGAAGTAAAAAACATCTAGAGTAAAAATAATATGCACTGTCATTTAACTTATACACACACTAATAGGAATTGTGTTATGGATAGTCCAAAAATCCATATTTGCTTCTGAAACACATTTTCTTCCTTGTGTCCTCCATGACCAATGTACATCTTCCACCTTGATCACTTCTTCTTTTGTCTAGTCCGGGTTCATAAATTTAGAGCAGGTGGAGATGTTAGAGGGAAGGTAGATGGTGCATTGGATGGAGTGCTTGACCTGAAGTCAGGAAGACTCATCTTCCTAAGCTCAAACATGGCCTCAGATACTTACTAGCTGGGTGACCCTGAACAAGTCACTTAACCCTGTACCCCTCAGTTTCTTCATCTGTAAAATGAACTGGAGAAGGAAATAGCAGACTACTTCCAGTACCTTGCCAGGAAAATCTCAAATGGGGTAATGACTGAAAAAGTTAAACAACCACGAAAAGAGACTGTAGAGACCCTAACCCTTGTTAGATTGTGACTAACTCAGAGTCACACAGCTAGAAAGTGACTCATGCAGTGTCTGATCCCGGGTTTCCTGACTCCATGTTCAGTATCCTCAAATATATTATATCATGTTGCCCTTAGGGAACCTGCCCTCCTTAGTCCTTCACAGTGAGGATAGGGAACATCTACAAAACACAGTAGTAAATCATCAGTGTCAGCCTGGTGCTACCACCCTCCCTACAATGACTCCTACTTGCCTTTCCTGTGTTACTTCATATTAGGGCTCTTCAGGCATTCTTCTCACCAGACAAACTCTCTAATTGGCATTTCCTTGAATGTGTCTTTCTATCTTTTTTTTTCCTTTCTATCTTTCCTGCACAGAGGGTCTCCCATTTTGGGGTGTGCATGCTACCATTTTCACTTCAACTGAAAGAATCCACCATTTTCTTTGTTTAGGTACCAATATCCCTGAAATCTTTTCACAAACCTTTCTTATGGTGATCCTGTCTTCTTCTCAAAATGGCATAGTATTTGACACAATGATCAATCATGATTTCAGAGGATCAGTGATGAAGTAGATTAACACCTCCTGACAGACACTTGGTGGACTCAGGGTAAAGACTGAGACACTTTTTGTCTCATTTTTTTATTCAATTTTTGAATATCACCAATGTGGTCATTTTTTTTGTTTGACCCTGCATATTTGTTACAAGTGTTTTCATTTTATTATTTTTTTTCTAATTGGGTGACAGAGAAAATAGATTTATATTAAAAATAATTAAATATAACAGAGGTACCCTACAAATCAAATGAAATTACATCAAATTACTTTGTATAGACATTTTTGTTGTTGTTTAGTCATTTTTCAATTGTGTCTGAGTCTTCATGACCCCTTTTGTGGGGAGTGGGAGGGGTTGGCAAAGAAATGAATGGTTTGCCATTTCCTTCTCCAGTTCATTTTACATATGAGGAAACTGAGGCAAACAGGGTTAAGTGACTTGCCCAGGGTCACACAGCTAGTAAATGTCCAAGGTCAGATTTGAACTCAGGAAGAGGAGTCTTCCCAAATGCAAGTTCTGCAATCACTCTATCCACTGTGGCCAACTAGGTCAATTCATTTTCAAAAGGAATCCCCATGATAACATGCCTGATAAATGGCTATGCAATCAATGCTTGAAAATCTTAACCACTGGCTCAGGCAGTGCCCTCCCCTCCCCCTTCACACTCAAGCCCACTTTGGGAAAGCCTTAACTGTGGAGAATATTTTTTTTCTGACGTCTTATCAAAATGTTTCTCTTTGTACCTCCTGCCAAAGTTCCCGCTGCTGCCCTATAGAGTCAAATAAAACAAGTCTAATCCCTCTTGACATTGGTGTGATAAAGTGGGGGGAATACTGACACATGAGTTTGAGGACCTGAGTTCAAATACTGACTCTAATGTCTTCTACCCGTGTGAACCTGAGCAAGGCACAACATCCTTGGACCTTGGACCACTCATCTGTGAGCCATGATGTCCTATGGAGTCTACATCTATGACCCTGTAAAATACCTGAATGCAGCCTATCACGCTTGGCCCTTACATCTCCCTCTCCCAAAAGGATGTAATGCTCACTGAGGGAAAGGACTGTTTTATTTTCATATTTCCCAGCTCCTAAAACAGAACTTAGCATAGTATGTTACTATACACACACACACACACACACACACACACAATAGTATGTTACCCAGTTAGCATAGAATGCATTTTTAATTCAATCAATAAACAAGCAATTAATAACTGAAGCAATAAATAAGCACTTGGGCCATACTACCAACCTAGCATTGTGCTGCACGTCTGTACATAACTCACAGCTTGCTAGTTCCCTAATTTATAATTTTTCTCTCCTTCTGCATCTACCCCCTTCCTCTCTCTTCCCTTCTCCTGCTCCTCCCCTGCCCCCATTAGTCTTGCTCTCTCTCCTCCTCTCTCTCATCATTTCTCCTGGAAGGCAGATTTGACCATACATAAGATGCTCTGTGTGCAGTGATAGTTGTTATTATTTTCCAAGTCTCATAATCTTTAGGAAATACCTCGTATTACTTCTGCACGTTCCCTAACACAGCATCTGACAGTCTAATAAGTGAGAGGCCACTGATAAGAACTAGGCATTCCATGTAAATAACAGGATTCATGGGGAAATTACAGTGTAGCAAACATTTCCTTGAAATGAAACATACATATGAGGACGACAGAAGGGGATGGAAGGAGGACAACATGCACCTGTTTTTCAATTGTGAACACAAGGTATTTTTCTTCAATTATAGATTCAGCTTAGATTTCTATCCAGAACAAGTCTATGAACTTGAGATGATTTTTTTGAAATGGCATTTACTCAAACAAACATAAAGATTCATTATTGGGGGTTTTTTTTTTACCCCCCCACACATTGTCTCCACTGTCAAGGATGAGAATGTACAACATCTACTTTCTACTCCTGGATCTACCAGTTCCTACAACTGTGACCTTGGGTAACAACCTCCTAGAGCCTTAACTTCTTCATCTGTAAGTCTGCCTGGCCTACCTCACAGGGTAAAGTGGCAAAGACAATGAATGCATGAGAAGGTGCTTTGAAAATTATAAACGGCTATTCCATCAGTCAACAAGGATTTATTATGCTAAGTGCTGGGGATTTAAGTGTAGACCTTTATCTTTTCATACATACAAATATATTATTATTACTATTACTTTGTCTGCTGTGAGGAGCAGTGTGATAAAGTAAGGTGTTGGCTTTACAATATGGAATCTCTGGGCTCAAATACTGCTTCTGACACAGTCTGGCTGAATGAGCCTGGACAAGTCACTTAAATTCTCAATTTCCCAAGAAATACACACACACACACACACACACACACACACACACACACACACACACATATATATATATATATATATATATATATATATGTATATATATATCAATAGATGAAGTCTCCACACTAGGAGAATCCCACTAGGAGATTCCCACAGACCAAAAAATGAAAAGAAGAAAAAAGCATGATGACTAAATGAGCAAAAACCTAACAATTCTGGAATGACAACTTTTGGCAAGCATCCCTTCCACATTGTGGAAGATTGTGGAAATAATAATGGGCTAGGATTCAAGAAAGATTTCATTTTTGTCCTGGTCACTGAAAAAATCAGTCATAAATTTGTTTCTTGGAAATCAAGCGGTATAAGCTCATGAAGTCCACATTGTGGCATAGATATGACTCCGATTCTTCCATGGCTTATTTCATCAGTCAATGCTTTGCTGGCCCATACCCCAATCTGAGATCCTATTAACATAGGTGGTGTGCATTGGGCCTGGAGTCATGAAGATCTGAGTTCAAATCCAGCTTCAAAATACTTACTAGCTGAGTAACCTTGGGCAACTCACTTAACTTCAGTTTGATTCAATTTCTGATAATGATAGTATCTGCCTCCCAGGATTGTTATGAAGATCAAATGAGATAAAGTTTACAAAACTACCACACTTAAGGTATTACATACAGGGTAGCTATTGTAATTACTACCCATACAAGTGAGTAACAGATTAGGCCTATTATGATTAGGCTTACTATATAGGGAAACTGCAAATTCAGCCCCTATTTGGATCCTGAGGATACCTTCTACTACCCCTCCACTTTTCAGCTCCCTTTTATGTACCGTCTTCTCCAATCAGAATGTAAGTTCCTTGCGGGCAAGAACTATGTCTGTCTGTGTTTCTATTGCTGGCCCTAGGCACAGTGCACTTAATAAATGCTCTTTTAGCTCTTTTAGTGATGATGAATTAATAAATGCTCTTTTAGTGATGATGAATAACCAGATTAAACATCAAATATAAGTACAAACATCAGGCCCCTGTTTTGCTAGATGGTATGATAATAAAAATGGTCCCCAAATATCAACCTCAAGAGAAGACTTAAAGTCAAACAAATATTTACTGAGTCTTTCCATATGCCAAGCGCTGGGCTAGGTGACCCTGGGGAAATAAATGAAGCATGAACCAGGGCCTCTGATAGCAAGGGCTACTTAGAACTCTAGACTCTAGCTGAGAAGACTAGACAGGCCCATGAAACCATTAAAGGATAATTTAGCACTACACTATAGAAGTGTACTAGGAATGGCTCTCACCCCTACTTTTGTAAGATTTTCCTAACTGCCCGGCTTCCAGTCTCTTCTTTATCCAATTGTTCATTTGTACAGCTACCAAGATAATCTCCCTAATGCACAAGTCTGACCATGTCACTCCCCCATTCAGCTTTTCCAGGTTTAATGCTCGTTACTCTTCTTTATACACTATGTTCCAGTTAAAATGGTCTATTGCTATTCCCTAAACACAAATTTCTATCTTCCCTATCCATGCCCATGCACTGTCACCATGCCTTCAAATGCATCATCTCCTTAACTCTGCCCCTCAGAATCCCTAGTTTCCTTCAAGGTACGGATCTTATGTCCTTTCCTACAAGAAGACTTTGCTGATCCCCTCAGTCAGTCATTGCTGTTCTCTGAAATTATAATGTAGGAATTTATTATAATATTTTTTATCTCCTCTTCCCCCTGTTCTACTTTGAAGAACTTTGGAATTGGCTGCATGACATGGGAGACACTGGCAAAGGACAGCCTGGCATGGCATACCCATATCAAAGCAGAACTGCAGTAGTTCAAAAGAAACCTAAGATGCACAAACTTAGAGACATTCCACTCCAAACGTTCAGGTGAACTAGTTGTGCCGCACCTGTGGCAGAGCCTTCTGAGCTTGTATTGGTCTGATCAGCTACGATTGGACACACTGTGCACTTGACTCCAACATAGGGATGTTATTTTGGTTCTCTTTGAGAATGAAGGATAACTACCAGCCAACCAACCAGAATATAAGCTTGTTGAAGGTAGCAACTATTTTTCCTCTTTTATATCTAAGCCCAGCACTTTACAAAATGCCCTGTTGATAAAAAAAGACTTTAATAAATGCTTGCTGTATATAATTAGATGGGATTATTTCAGGTACTTTTATATATTAAAAGATAGACTCTTCAAAAAGAAGTATGGATTAGAACAGTAGATCCATAAAGATTTCATAGCAAAGGCAGAACCTTAAAAGGATGGGCAGGACTTGAAGAGGTAAAAAGAAAAGGGCAGTAAATGATGTTCCAGATTAAAGGAATAATACACATCCCACAACTGTCTGGGGTGGAAAACTGATGGGGTTGGGGAAGAGAATGGAGAGGCACCAGAGACCTCAGTAGGTACAATTAAAATCATGAAATGACCAGGAGGAACCAATTTTGTTCACCTCACTGTCAATCAAGTCCTAGAATGGTCTAATTATATGCTCTAGCTGGTTATCAATGAATTCCCGCTTTCTAGACCAATACTGTTGACATCTATCCTCCTTGAGCACAATGCCTGGCATGTTGATTGATCATGTCTTTTCCTCCCAAGGAAAGATACTAGGTATGAATCTCAATTAGCAGTTGATAACCTAAAACTCAATATGTCTAAAATCAAGTTCATCCCCTTACCATCCAAAGAGCTCACTCTCCTTTTGGATCTGATTGTTGTGTCACGAGTTCCTTCGTTACCCAAGCTCAAATTAGTGCATTTGATTTTCTTTTTTTCCCCCATCTTCCCTTAATCCAAACAATTAATAAGACTCAACAGTTTTTCATAATCCTTTCATTATACCCTTCCTTTCCAGTTCTACTGCCACTACCTGGAAGGTGAGGTCCTTATTGCCTTCATTTCTGTATTACTACAACAGACTTCTTACTAGTTTTCCTATCTGGAGGTTCTGTTAACCTCACACCATGTTCTATAGTTGTAAGGCAACTCCTAGAGACCTCCTTTCATTACAGACAGTTTTTAAATCTCCCATGACTCCCAAGTGCCTATGACTCCTTAAGTTTGCATTTGAGATCTTCCACCAGTTAACTCTAGCCTACCTTTCCAGACTTGACTCTTTTTAAGCCCTGTACCCCATCCAGCTAAGCTATTTTATTCACTAGACTCCAAGTTATTTTCTATCCCTCAACAAATGTTGAAAATTTCCTACCTCTGAACTTTTGCTGACCCTGTTCCTGCAGCCCCATCCCCTCTTCCTTCTCTATGCCTTAAAGGAAGGCTTATTAATTCAAATCCCATCTTCCCTTCCCATGAGCCCTCTCCACCACACAACAATCTTTACTAAATCATTGCTCTTACAACATTTGTTTTGAATGCTATCTTTCCATTTCTACCAATACCTAACTCTGGACCCTTTTTCACACCTGTTCATAAGTAAGCAACATAATTGAATAATATACTTGAAACTGCTTTTGCTTGAGCGACATAAGAAAAAATCTGTCCACTGAGTTACAACTGGAGGCAGTGGGCTGGCTGTCTCTCACAGACTTCTAAGTCTTAATTGCTGAATGTGTTCTAAAAAGAGATTTTTGCCTAGGCAGAGACTGATAGAGATAATCTGATATCCCATCCAACCCTATGATGTTATGATTATATGTATTTCAGGAAGTGTTCACATGCCTGTAAAGGTCCATTTATAAATTACATAATACACACACACACACACACACACACACACACACACATATATTACAATTTAAATACCTATAATGGTCTCTCTAAAAATATCTTTGAAAACCCTACCATCTGTTTTAGAATGCAGTTTCCTAAAGGGCAGGGTTTATGTATAATTTATTTTTTGTGGAATTTGTTATATACAACATTCTATCACTAAAGCCTATTGATCACATGGAATAATTTCCACACTCTCGTATAACTCTGATCACTTTTCAAATGATCTTCAGCTTTTCTTGGTGAATGTAAATTTGTTTAGATAATACAGCTTTCAGTTGAAAATGTGCCTCACTTCAAATAGATAGATCACATTTCAAGTAAAAAATGACCAGGGAGTTGATTTTGGAACAAACAGTATCTCAAAGGATTATAAAGCTTGAATAAAAACCCAGATATAACTCTTGGCCAGCCACATATTTTTGAAGTGTGAAACTGCAACCCACTGCCAGATTCTCAGAACAAAAACCTGTGAAAATCAAAGGGCATAATCTGGTAGAATTTCTTCTGCCATGAGAGTCTATATAGAGTTCTTCTGACAATTTTGGCTTAAATGATTTATTCTTCCAAAAAGTAGCATCTGTCCCTTAGTATAAAAAGTAAAATTTGTAAATAAAATTCACACTCTCCTAAATGTGTGAACATCAGTGATTTCTTTCCCTTAGTGTTGCTTTCTCCTAGTGACAACTCAGAATGGCAAATATTTCTAAAAATCATTTTCATATTAAAATCTTCTGTCAATTTTTTTGGTAAAATCTCTTGTTTATTGTTACATAGTTATGTTTGGTATATAAACAAACACCCAATCCCAATCATCAGACGCAAAAGGAATCTGACTCAATAAAATAAAGCCCCAACTTTAATTTTCCCAAAATCTGAGGCTCCCCCCAAAAAATACTATTGATGTTTGAAATCTCTCATGTTGGTGAACAGAAATAATCTTCAACAATGTTAATAATAATAGCTAGTGTTCACATGACACTTTAAGGTTTGCTAAGTGATTTACAATTATTATCTTACTTGAGCCTGCCTCACTATAATACTGGGAGGTTGGTGCTATTCTTATTCTTATTTTCCAGGTAAATAAATTGAGGTATACAGACTTCCCCAGGGTCATACATCTAGTAAGCATGCAAGGCTGGATTTGAACTCAGGTCCAGTGCCCTAGACACTGTATCATCTACCTACCTCATCAGTTTTGGTATAAGAACAATGAGAATGCTATTATATTTGTATAACTCTGTACAACTTTTAAAATCACTTTATATGGATGATCTATTTATCTTCACAAAAACCCTGTGACATACACAAGAACGTTGTTATCCCAGTTTTACAGATGAGGAAATAAACTCAAAAAGGTTAAGTGTCTTTTTATAAGGCCACAATTATACATCTAATTATACACAAATTAGTCACATTTAATTTAAAATTCATTAGGACCTAAAAAATAATAGACATGTGACATACATGGTGCTTTGCTTCTAGCTGATGATCTAAATTAGCTCCATAGAAGTTTATTTCAAAGGGTTCACTCATCTCATCATGTTACCATTCAGTGGGTAATTTTATTAATCTCCTCATCTGTTTTCCAGTGTATTAATCAGTAAGGTTCTCCATACAGATGTACTTTGGGGTGATACTTTCTTCATGTTTTTAGTAGTAATATCTACTTTGCAATGTGTGATACATTTATGCTCAATCTAAAAATACATTAACTTGGTGGGGTATTTACTACAGAGACAGTTAACAATACTAAGTGGTTTTGCTTAAATATGCTTTTTTTTAATAGGAGAGGGATCAATGGAGATAAGAAGAAATGACTGAGGTTTTAAAATGATAGGACACAAAAACTTTTTAAAATTTGGACCTTTGTAACAATCTTAAAATTCGCTCATAATTTGAGAAACATTTTTAAAAACATTATTTTAAGATGGTGAGTGAATGTTACATTCTTCTTTTATTCAGCATTCCAGAATATTTAGTCCAAGGAGTCACTGCTAAATTTATTTAGAAAACAAATCTCTCAGATTTAAATTTTTCCCCCTAGAAAAACAAACCAGTTTGTTTGTTTTGCTTTTTAAAAAAAAATGACATCATTGATAACAGTTATACAACACAGAAAACATCCATATCCAGTCTGGAAATGTTATTTTGTATAAGGTTGATTAAAATACAACTCTTCTAGTTCAAGGTCTAGCAAGACAAAGCCATACCAATAATCACAGAATCATAAGGAGTCAATTAACATACTTTCTTCTTACAGTTCATGGGATATCAATTAACAAGTATTTAAGCATTACAATGTGACAGGCAGACACTGTGATATACACCAGGGATTTAAGGAAAGGCAAAAACAATCCATGTCCTCAAGAGCTCACATTCTGATGAGAATATGTCTCTGCTTTATTTCGACTGCAAAAAAATGACAAAATTTGCACATCTACTCCTTTCTTCTTCTTTACTGAATGAAGTCAATTTGGTGAATGAGAGGGTGAAGTCTGGCTAAGAAGTGAAAAGACAGATTTATGCTTCAATTTCTCTCCTTTTTCCCCCAAAAGGAATGTTTAAAAGGCTAGGAGGAATACGGATGATAGAATACTGCAGTGTTTGACTCTCAGAATTATGTACATATAGGGATACATGTGTTATTTAAAAATTTTCCAAAACTGACCTAAATAATCCAAACATGAAACTATTTTCTAATCATGATAATAAGCAATTAGTGTTATTACATAAGTATATATGTATAGACAGACTGATAATTTATAGAATGCTTTTTGCCTCCTGTTCTTTGTGTAAGGAAAATTTCATATTTGTTAATTTCATAATTTTCATGAAGGGGATTAGAGCGGACATCCTCTTTGGTCCCTTTCAGCTTGAGATCTAGAAATTCTATAATTTTTCCCAGGAGTCAATTAGATCAATCAACAACTATTATTAAGTTATTTACTTTAGGAGGGCACTGGGCTAGACATTGGCAATACAAATACAATGAATGAAATAATCCCTGTTCACAAGGATCTCATGTTCTAATTGGGGAGACTACAAGGGCACAAATAAGTAAAAATGTAAATACATGTAAAATGAATAAATAATACAAGATGGTTGGAGGGCACTAGAAGTTGAAGGGATAAGGAAAAAACTTCATGGAAAAGGCCATATCTGAGTTGGTTTTTGAAGGAAAAAAGGTATTCTCTAAAGCAGAGGAAGGGAGGGGATTGTATTCCAGGGATCAGTCTGGAAATAGCCAATGCAAAGGAATGGAGATGGGAGAGGGAGAATGTGTGTGGAGCAAAAGGAAGGCCAGTTTGGCTGGATCACATAGTGTGGGGAAAGAAACAAAATGCAAAGAAGTTAGAAAGATAGGTTAGGGCTAGATTGCAAAGAAATTTAAAACCTAAACAGAGGGCTTTATATTTGATCCTGGAGGCAGTAGGGTGCCATTAGAGCTGATGGTAGGAAAGCACCATGATCAAATAAACCCTTTGGTAGAAGTGTAGAGGAAAGGCTGGAATAGGGAGAAAGCTGAGATAGGAGACACATTTGAAAGCTGCTACAATAGTCCAAATAAGAAATGTTAATATTTTGAACTAAGATGGTGGCTAAGGGACTAGAGAGGAAGAGCTAGATGTGTAGGAGGTGTGGCTGAGGTAGAATCACCAAGATTCAGCAAGTTAAAGAGATATAGGTTGTGAGGGAGACTAAGAGGTTGAAGATAACAAGGTTAAACGTTGGGGAGACTGGAAGAATGGTATTGCCTTTGACAGAAAAGGGGAAGTTTGAAAGAGATGAGGGTTTGGAGAGAAAGTGATGAGTTCAATTTTGAACACGTTGAGTTTGAGGTGTCTCTGGAAAATCTAATTTGAAATGCCCAATAAGCAACTGGTGATGAGGGCCGAACCTCAGGGGATAGCCTGAGGTCATATATTTTGTTTTCAGTTTAATTATGTGTATACATACAAGTGTATGTATGCATACATATATACATTTTATATATAATATACACACATACACATATGCACACACATGCACATTGGAAAGTCATTTTCATAGAAATGATAAACCCATAGAAGCTGATGAGGTCACCAAGAGAGAATGTAGAGAGAGGAGAATGGGGGCCAGGGTCAAAGCTTTGGGGAATATCCATAGTTAGGGTATGATAAAGTAGTTTATAAATCTCTATCATGTATTATTATTGCACCACTGAACAACTAAAGTGCATGTAAATCTCCCAGCTTAATGCCTCACTTGTTTTCAAAAGTCAATGGATCATTTGAAAGAAGTCATTCAAATAACTGTACCATGATCTCAAAGCATGAATGGGATAAAGTCAAATCAAATTTTTACACATTCATTCATATTTTAATCCTCATAATAACCCTGTACTACTGGCATGATTTTCATCCATTTTATAGATAAGGAAACTGAAGTTCAGAGAGACAGTGGTTTCCCTACTGCCAAACTACTGTGTCAAGAGGCAGTTTTCAAACCTGTGTATCTCCTGCTTTTTGAACTACATTGTTCTGCTTTTCCAAAATGGTTTAATAATAGCTGTTTGTGGTTTGTTTGTTTTTTCAATTGGATTAGGGATGAAATTAGTATGTTTTCTGCTTTTCCTTTATAATTTCCTTATGATTGCATTGGTTTTGTTTCTGCAAAAATTAATTTTATATAATCAAAATTACCTATTTTGCATTTTGTAATGTTCTCTATATTTTCTTTGACTCTAATTTCTTCCCTTATCTGTAAATCTGACAGATGAACTCTTCCACACTCTTTTTATTTGTTTATGGTATCACCCTTTATGTGTAAATCATGTACCCATTTTGACCTTATCTTGATATATGGTATGAAATGTTGGTTTATATCTGGCTACTGCTATACTGTTTTCTAGTTTTCTCAGCAGTTTTTAATCAAATGATAAGTTTTTGTCCCCAAAGCTTAGATCTTTGTGTTTATCATATACTAGATTACTATGGTCATTTACTATAATATAATTTGTACCAAATCTATTGCAGTGATCCACCATCCCATTTCTTAACCAGTACCACTTTGTTTTGATAAATTTACCACTTTATAATACAGTTTGAGTTCTGGTATGGCTAGACCATTTTCTTTTACATTTTTTCCACTGGGAACCGTTCCCTTGATATCCTTGAGTTTTTGTTCTTCCAGCTGAACTGTTATTTTTTTAGCTCTATAAAATAATTTTTTGGTGGTTAGATTGGTATGAATCTTATATGTGTGTGTGTGTGTGTGTGTGTGTGTGTGTGTGTGTGTGTGTGTAATATAATGAAATATAAAAAGATTGATTTAGTATATTGGCTTGGTCTACTCATGAGCCACTAACATTTTTCCAATTCTTTAGATTTCACTTTATTTCTGTGAAAAGTGTTTTATAGTTGTGTTCATATAGTTTCTGGGTTTGTCTTGGCAGGTATATTTTTAAATGAAATTTCTCTGTCTCTTGCTGCTGAACTTTGTTGGTAACATATAGAAATGCTGAAGATTTATGTTAGCTTATTTTGGATCCTGCAACTTTGCTAAAATTGCTAGTTATCACAAGTATTTTTTTAGTTGATTCTTTAGGATTTTCTAAATATAACATCATATCATTTGCAAAGAGTGACAGTTTTGTTTCCTCATTACCTATTCTAATTCCTTTATTTTTTTCTCTTATTTTTATAGCTAATATGTCTAGTATAATAATAAATAATAGAGGTGATAATGGGCAGCCTTGCTTCATGATTGTACTGGGAAGGCTTCTAGCTTATTCTCCATTACAAATAATGCTTGCTGATGGTTTTAGATAGATATTGCTTATCATTTTAAGCAACCCTCCCATTGTTCCTGTGTTCTCTAGCGTATTTAATAGGAATGGGTACACTGTATTTTGTCAAAAGCTTCTTATGCACCTACTAAAATTATCATAGTTTTCCTAATATTGAACCAGTCCTGCATTCTTGGTATAAATCCCATTTGTACATAGTATAAGATTCTTAGGTTATATTGCTGTAATCTCTTTGCTAGCATTTTATTTACAATTTTTGCATCTATTCATTAGGGAAATTGGTCTATAATTTTCTTTCTCTGTTTTGGTCCTTCCTGGTTTAACTATAAGCACCACATTTGTGTCATAAAAGAAATTTGGTAGGACTCCTCCTATTTTCCCAAATAGTTTACATAGGATTGGGATTAATTGGTCTTTAAACATCTGGTAGAATTTGCTTATGAATTCATCTGGTCCTGGGGATTTTTTCTTAGGAAGTTAACTGATGGCTTGTTCAATTTTTTTCACCTAAGATTGGGTTATTTAAGCATTTTATTTCTTCTTTGTTAATCTGAGTAATTTATATTTTTGTAGATACTCATCCATTTCATTTAGATTGCTAAATCTGTCAGTATATAATTGAGCAATATAGCTCCTAATAACTGTCTTAATTTCCTCTTCATTGGTGGTGAATTCACCTCCTTCATTTTTTATACTATTAATTTGATTTTCTTCTTTCCATTTTTTAACCAAATTAACCAGTGGTTTATCTATTTTATTGGTGGGGGTTTTTTTTTCCACAAAACTAGCTTTTAGTTTTATTTATTAGTTCAATGGTTTTCTTGCTTTCAATTTTATTAATCTCTCCTTTCACTTTCAGGATTTCCAATTTGGTGTTTAATTGGGGATTTTTCATTTGTTCTTTTTCTAATTTTTTTTAGTTACATTCCCAATTCATTGATCTTTTTTTCCTATATTTTGCTAATGTAAGTAATTAGAGATATAAAATTTCCCCTAAATACCGCTTTGGCAGCATCCCATAAATTTTGGTATGTTGTCTCATTGTTGTCATTTTCTTTAATGAAATTATTGTTTCTATGATTTGTTCTTTGACCCACTTACTTGTTAGGATTATATTATTTAATTTCCAATTTATTTGTAATCCCTCTTTGTCCAATAATGAACATAATTTTTATTGCATTATGATATAAAAAGGATAGATTTAGTAATTCTGCTTTTCTGCATTTGGTTGTATTTAAGGTTTAAAGATTCGCAGGAATAATAGTTTCATAGTTTCCCAGAAATTTCTTTCTCTTGACCCTTTCACTGGGAAGATTGAGTATAACATCATTTTACATATTTTAAAATTACCTTTTTGTTATCCTCCACCTTTCAATTCTCATGCTAAATGACTCCAAAATATTTAACCTTCCCTCAATGTTTCTATTTTCCATATCAATGCTCTATGGTCAACATTCTTCAATTTTTCCAAAACCTTGTTAAAACACGGAACCCTAAACTACATACAATATTCCAAGAGAATCTAACCAGGATCAGGCTCAGTGGGAAGACATCTTTTCCTGCCTCTGTATGTCACAAATACCACTATCAATTGTGTTTTTTAACTAAAGCAGGCCACTGCTAATGTGTATTGATCTTATGGTCCATTTCAAAGGCTGATGGGGGTGAAGTCATTCTGTTTCCTTTTATGTTCTGTAGCAATACTTTTAATATCAACTAGAAAGGATGCAGATACACACTAGATAAAAGTACTCTATGCTGATTTGATAGAAGGAAATTTAAAGAGAGACAGGATAAAAGAAATGTTTCCCACCCTTTCTTATTCTATCCCTATCTGCACCTCAACTCTCTTTCAAACATCTCTTGTTGTAAAGATAAAAAATGCAATTAAAAACTGTGAATTTAACTTGAATCTCCTAACAAATATCACTAGTTCTTTTTAATAAAACTCAAATGTCCTATAATCACAAATAGCATCTGAATGAATATAAATCCAAAGGTATATCTAAACCAGAGTGATCTTATGACTAAAGATGCTCAGAAAGTCCACGCTCAATCTGGTCCACATCTTCAAATTCTCTGACCTTGTGGCAGAGCTCTGATCAATATATTCCATTCTCTTGTATGCCAGAAAAGTAAATGAGTAGTTTAAAATGTCACTAACTTTCTGATGCTCTGACAGCTGATGGCAGTGTCTGTTCAGAGTACCTAAAGGATCACTGGCAACAAAGAAAATTAAATGGGACGTCCTGCAGAGTTGCTACAGCAAGTCTCAAAACAGACAAGGGCCAAGAAACAGAATGAATCCTCTGGAGATTATTCAGTGGCCCCATTCATTCTTTTATACTACCTATATATTTTTTTTAATTTTCTATATATAAATTTCTAACTGACTATATAAGATGGAATTGACCTCAGGATTAAAGAGATAGCCAGAAAGGGACCATGAAACTTTACTTTCTTTCCTGTGGTCTTATCACTGTTGAAGGTCAGTATGTCATTATGGCCCCTTTCTTTATGGGTCTTGCTCTTAGAATCTCCATTTTAAACAAAAGTATGCAGGGCAGTACATTTCACTCCTTCATTCCTCACTAGCCTCTGTTCCTTACTCTTTGGACTTCTTTCTCCATGATGCCACTTCCCTCTAACCCTTTCCTCACTTTTCTGCTTCCTTTTGTATTGTTTTTCTCCTTTCTCACATCCTTAATATCATGATAGCACGTGCTTAGCCCGGTGTCTAACACATAGTAGGTGCTTAATAAATTCATGTTGACTGCCTGAACACAGACATGACTATCAATAGCTACTCAGTATTTGTTAAAAATTACTTGAGGACTATGTCTTATCCTTCGTAGTGCTAAGCATATCCCTGAACAAATATTTCAGTGTCTGTTCAACTGAATTGAACTAAATTATCTATCATTTTGATGTGATCAAACTCCTAAGATTGTTCTAAAAGCAGAGGCCATAATGTCAGAGCCATTCATTCCAAACTCTTCTCTCGACTTCAGTTTCCTTTCATTTGCCTCTCTGGAAAAAGACATGACTTTGAAAACAGAAAACAGAGCTACCAAGTAGAAGGACTATCTTATCAAAGAAATAGCAAAAGGAAATAAAATTAGTCTGGCATATCTTTCTGTGTGGCTAGGTGGTACAGTAGATAATGTGGAAACCATGGAGTCGGGAAGAGCCAATTTTGAATCCTGCTCAGACACTTTAAACTTTGGTAAAGGCACTTAGCTTCTATCTGCCTCTGTTCCCTCATCTGTAAAATGGGGACAATAATAGCACCTGTTATTACAGGATTGTTGTAAGGATCATATGAGTTAACATATATAAAGCACTTTGCAAACCTTACAATGCAACATAAATGCTAGGCATTATTGTTTGTTATTTTTATTGTTGATAAAGCCATACATAAAGAAACAATAGGAACTTTTGGGACAGTGAAAGTTAGGTAGGAGCCAGTGGCCTAAAATTTTGAAAAAGGAGGCTCAAAAGACCTGAGAATCTCTCAACAGTTAAATTTTGAAGATAAATAGCTAAAATTAATCTAATATAGAAAAAAAGAGGAACTGTATCAAGAGACTAACATAGATGCAAAGTCTGATTAAAACATACACACACACACACATACATACATACATACATACATACATACACAAAATTAAAGCAAAGTGGGGTGGCCAGGTAGCACAGCAAGTAAGAGCACCAGCCCCAGAGTTGGGATGATCTGGGATCGAATCCAGGCTCAGACACTTAGCACCCACCCAGAAACACCTGGCCGTGTAACCTTGAGCAAGTTACTTAACCCCAATTGCTTTAAAAAAAAAGGAAAAAAAAAACTAAAGCAAAGTCTGAGGAAAAATGAACAAGAATAACAAAATCCTGTAAAGATTTTATCAAGAGTAAGAAAATTTGCTTCTCTTCTCTTTTCCAAGGAGAAAAAAAAACCAGTTTAATGCAAAAAAAACCACTGGATTCAGGTTTAGAAGATAAGTTTAAATTCTAGCTCTGTCACTTCCTGCATAAACATGGACAAGTCAATGAACTTCTCTGGGCCTCTTGTCTGTAAAATGAGGGGAGGGAGGTATGGATTAGATGAGCTCTCCATGTGCCCTCCAGTTCTAAGTCTGTGAGCCTTGTGAGGCAATCACCATGCTCTTTCAGAGAGATTGTCTAAGATGAAGAAGAAAATACTGGGCTGAGCCTGATTGGTGCCTCAGAACTTTTCTTTATGAGAGAAAATTAAAAAATAAAAATTAGATATAGATAAGTAGGATCCCACACACAGCCTGAAAATCTAAAGGGATGTCAGTTCAACAGGAAGAAACTTCTCAAGAAAGAAAGACTAAATTTTTTTTTTACATTTTAAATTAAAGAATAAAACAAGCATTTCTATAACATAGTATAATTTTTAAAAGATTGCATATGAAATTACAAATCTCTTATCTACAACTTGCTATTGCTTTTAAATATATAAAATTATTATGTAATTTTTTTCTTTCCTCCCCCCTTTTGGATAGGGTATTTCTCTACAAATTTCTGAGTCTGTGATTTGAAAAACTCCATTTTATGTATGTAATCACCATTGCTTCGTCTCCATTCATCTTTATGTTTGGGTCACAAAAGTTCCCTCAAAGCTAGAAGGATAAACAAAATGGAAATGGTAACTAAATAGCAGCCAGGATTCACTTATCACTGGGGTTTTTAGGTTCCAGTTCATGAACCTGGTTAGGTTTTTAGTAATTTGAAAACTGCATTTATATATGCATTTACACACACACAGATATTTTATATAAATATTTCTATATTTTCCTTTGTAATTTTAAGTATTTTATTTTACATTTCTCTTTTTTAATTTTTAAAATTTTTTTTCTTTTGAAGGGGGTAAGGCAGGGCAATTGGGATTAAGTGACTTGCCCAAGGTTACACGGCTAGTAAGTGTTTAGTGTCTCAGGCAGTATTTGAACTCAGGTCCTCCTGACTCCAGGGTCAATGCTCTATTCATTGCACTACCTAGCTGCCCCTTTATTTTACATTTCAGTGATACATTTGAAAACTTACTGAGAAAGGATTCACTGGACTAACAAAGGAATTCATGATCTAAAAAAAAAGATTACAAATCCTTGAATTTTCACTAATCTACTTTGCAATATGAGTAAGAGATATATAAGAGCTATACATACATGTACAAATGTACATATACAAGGACCTTTTGAATTAGTTTGGGTATTTGTATTTAATTGCAGATTACATTACACAAGGCAGCCAACATGACATAATGTATAAAGAATCAGTCAATAAACAAGAAGGCCTAGGTTCAAGTCCCACATCTGACACAAAATGGAGTTGTGACCCTGGGCTAGACAATTAATTTCTCAGGACCCCAAGGCAATCCTCTAAGACTTAGGTTCTTAATCTATTTTTGTCATGGTCCCCTTTCAAAGTATGGTGAAGCCACTTTGAGAATAGTATTTGAAATGCATAAAATAAAATACAAAGCACTACGAAGGAAAAACTGAAACACCTTTATCAAAATGTTCTTAAAAACAAGTTCATAGATCCAAGGTTAAGAATGCCTGCTGTAAGACTTTTAATCACAGAACAGCTGCTGATCTGCATTAATCAAGTAAGATCCCTTACAGGGAATTCAAATGAGATGTCTGGTCAAAACCTGGCCCCAAGTCCTGCTTGTGACACTTTTCAGCTCTGTGACCCAGGGCAAACCATTTCTCAGATCTGCTTCAAATGAGGAAGGTTTCACTAAGTCTCCATACTGGAAGTTCCTCACACCAAGGAAATAAAATCAATCATCAAGTATTTATCAAGCATGTATTATGTGTCAGGCATTCCATGAGAAAATGGGGCTAGAAATACAAACAATGGCTACTCACAATAAGCTTGCATTTTAATAGCAGCTCCAGACCTTGGAACAAACTGCATATACAAATATATTTATACATACATAAACTGTGTAGCATAAAAATAGTGCTTTAAGATTTGTGAAATAGTGACTGTGAGCAAGTCACTTAACCCCAATTGACCTACCTTCCCTTCTTCAAAAAGAAAAAAAAAAGATTTGTGAAATATCTCATTTCATCCTCACAACAACCCTAAGAGGTAGGCATGGTTATTATCCCTATTTCACTGATGAGGAAACAGAGGAATTCAGAGATTTAGTGATTTAATCTATCTATTCTGACACAGCTAGTAAATGTCAGAAGCTGGATTTGAACTTGAGTCTTTCTTTAAAATTTTATTTATTTATTTACTTTTAGTTTACAACATTCAGCTCCACAAGCATTTGAGTTCCAAATTTTCTCCCACTCCTTCTCCTTCCCTCTCTCTCCCTACGGCAGCATGCAATTCAATATAGGTTCTACAAATACCTTCACATTAAAGATTAGTCAAGTTGTAAAGAAGCATTATAACCAATGGAGTGAATAACACGGAAGAAGGAATGAAACAAAACAAGAGAGAGAGCGCAAGTAATTTGCTTCGATCTGCATTCAGACTCCTGTAAATCTTTCTCTGAATGTGGATAGCCTTTTCCATCATGAGTCCTTTGGAGTTGTCGTACAACCTCACATTGCTGAGAGGAGCCCAGTCTATCAAAGTCAGTTATCACAGATGTGACGTATCTGTAATTGTGTACAGTTGAACTTGAGTCTTTCTGACTACAAGTTTGGCATTCTAGCCACTATCACACCTAACTGCACTCTGTATACAATATTTACATGAAGATAGGAATATATTGATTATTATGATATACATGCATTTGTAATTTTTTTTGGTATTGTATTTTATCATACTTGTATGTATGGGCAACTAGGTGGCACAGTAGAAAAGACTCATCTTACTGAGTTCAAATCTGGACTCAAATACTTATCAGCTCTATGATTCTGGGCAAATCACTTAACCCTGTTTGCCTTAGTTTCTTCATATGTAAAATGAGCTGAAGAAGGAAATGACAAACCACTTTGGTATCTCAAAAAGCCCTAAATGGAGTCACAAAGAGTCAGACATGACTAAAAAACAACTGATTGAATACTTTGTAAGTTCAAGTCCTCAAGGTCAGGGACAATGTTTCCTCCGTATTCTGGAAACCATCCCTACTCCATTGTTAACAGTCAATAAACATTAATTAAGTGCCTACTATGTGCCAGACACTGTGCTAAGAGCTGGAACACAGTATAATTCACAGAGCTACCCCTGAATCATTTGTTGATGTCTATAACAGTAATTTTCTGGAATTCATTATTCTTTTCCTTCCTATGCACTTAATCACAGCCAGCAAGGATGCTATTGATTTTTCTCTGAAATGACTCAAATTAAGGCAGGAAAATGGCAACATGTAAGAGAGTAGTAAAAAATCAAATTAACTTTGGGAATGAACACTAAGGCACTGTTTAGCCTCACTTCTCCCTAGGCAAAAAAAAATACAATGCCCCTTTTCTGTAAATAGCAGCTTTCTGAATTTCAATACTCTTTCTCATTAGAGAGATTGTCATCTAGAAAGCTATGTTTACTGATAAAATTAAAATGAAAAAAAAAAGAACACTTGGAGCAGAGTAAAATGATTCAGAGTGCCCCCACCCACCCACCCAAAGCATGAGGTAAAAAACTCATAATGAACATCTGATTACTAGATCGAGGTTCAGAGATGTTTAAGAAGTCAGAGAGACCCAGGTGACTTGAAATATAACCCAAACCTGCTCATTCCTATCAACAAAGGCGATAGCTGGTGATAAACACTTGGAACTTTAAAAAACCTTTCATAGAGACCTAGTTCCTAAGCTGGGGGGATTTAAAGATCACTCTAACCAAATCCTTTCATTTTATGGACAAAGAAGCTGAGAGGGAGAGCAGGGAAGAAAATCACCCAAGGGTCTATAGATTAAAAGTGACAAGACTCAGATTTTAACCCAGTGCCCCGCCTCCAAATCCTTCATTCTTTCTCCTTCAACAAGTTACCTCTTTCTTGAATGGAGTTAGCGTTCTTGACCTGAGGTAGCACAGGGGATGGAGCAGTGGACTTGGAGTCAGAAGAAACTGAGGTCACATCTGGCCTTGAGTACCAACTGTGTGATTCTAGGCAAGTCACAACTTCTGCCTCAGTTTCCTCAACTGTAAAATGGGGATAATAATAGCACATATCTCCAAGGTTGTTGTGAGGGTCAAATGAGATAATATTTGTTAAGCATTTTGCCAGTCTTAAAGTGCCATATACATGTTAGGCATTATCATTATCATCATCATCGTTATCATTATTATTAATGAATAGCTCAACCACAAATCCACTTTCTTCCTCCTGGAAGCTATCTACTGCCAGAGTGGTATGGAGGCAGTCCAGTTAGCAACCACCTTATAAGTGATTCTTCTGAACAAACGGGAAGCTTTTATGTGACATGGCACCAAAGAATTCTTGTCCACAAGGAGGAGGAGGCCAACAATGAGACTTGCACTCATAATCTTCATTTTGGTAACAACTCAAAGTCCAAAGGACTTTCCCAAGACAATCCCAGGAGGTACACAGTACAATCTATTCATGATGCCCATAGTATAGACAAAGAAATGGAATCTCCCAAGATCACACAGCTACTCAGAAAGAACCAAAGCTGGAATCCAGAGCTTTTGCTTCCTAATGCAGGGCTCTTTCTATATCCATGAGAGTAAGAGTAGTTAGGAAATTCAAGTTTCAAGTACTATATAAATGTGAATTGTTCCTATTACCCTAAATTCCCTGATTTCCAATAATTAGGAGAAGTGTGGGAGTCATGAAGTCTTTAATACAGCCATTCTCTTCCTGTGTTGGTCACCGCCTGCCATTAATATAGATGATACTATAGGGAAGTTAACATTTAATATGGGAGAGCAGAGGCAACTCTGTGGGCTCTTCTTTCTCCTCCTCTTAGCCTCAGTGGTGCTCTTCTAGCTCTAGAAATGAAACTGATTAAGACAGGCAATATTCCTCTGAAGCCATGCAGTAACCCATGTCCCCCACCCTCCCACGAAGGAAATATTGAAGGGCACATACCATCTTGCTTCTCTGTAACTACCAATCATTGGCCTTTCTTTTGCTCTGAGTGGGTGCAATGGAGGAGAAGGACAGACAGAAGAATAAGTCTAACCCCTTACCCATAGCACAGCTATCATGCCCTATCTCTGCTAAACATTCTCATTTCCTTCAGGTTATCCTCACATGAAATGCTCTCAAAGCATCCTTCAGTAATGTATAAATGCCACAATATGCTTTATTTTAAATCTTATTCCTTATAAATATGTTATCATTCTGGTATGGAGAAGGGAATGCCTTGATTAATGCTTATAGTGAATCAAGTGACTCCCCTTCTCCTTTTCCGTCTCCAGCTAGAGTGAAGTAAACAGATGGCCACTCCCTTTTCCTTTCTGGGGCCTTCATTTCTTTTTCTTGTTTCTGAACTAAGGGGTGAAAAGGGAAAGGGCAAAAACCATTTCTGAAGTCCTTTTTTGGTATTCTCAGAGTCCAAGAGCATCAGTTTTCATTCTATCTGCTGCACTCACCCGGGAAGATAATAGACTCAGATACCACACTGTCATCAATCCTTGTGTCACATTTAATCCTTTGATATCTGTGGTGGGAATATAAAATTGAGTTTCCTCTTCATTATAACTTCCTTAGACTTGCCAAACCACAATGGGTTTAAGATTAAGAGATGGTTCTTTGATATCATTTTGGGTTTTGATTTAAAGGTTTCTAGTCAAGTCAAGAAATTGCAAGATTCTCAGCATTCCAAATATGAGTAAAGAGTGGTCTTTGACTTCTTTTTATACCCAGATTGGCTAGCTGAGATGTCAGTGCTCTTGCAGAACTGGGTGGCAAAACCTCATCACACTAGCTATACCTTTCTGCATACAACAGCAAGGTGTTTTGTTTTTGTCTCACTTAGCTATGCTCTGTTACTCAGAATCATGCTCAGGTTTAGTGCTCATTACCTAACAAGAGGATATGGGATTAGAGAGCTGGTCTCTAGTCCCACCTTTGACACACTCTCATATGACAAGTCTTTAATAACTCAATGTTCTAGACAGCTCTCTAAGACTATAAGGTGTGGAGAAGGTGGTGATCTGCATTGGTAGAGGCAAATTCCTTATCTGGAAGTTACCTATACCAATGGAATCACATTACTACTCTCTATTCATCATCTAATGGACAATTGCAACCATTTGCTGGTCTTCACTTAAATTAATATTGATGTCTTTAAATAGATTAGTTGACCCCTACCTCTTTCTTCCTACATCTAGAAATGCTAGGTGGTACAGTGGATAGAGCACTGAGCCTAAAGTGAGGAAAATTTGACTTCAAATCTGGCCTCGGGCACTTATTAGCTGTGTCTCAGTGAAAGTGAAATTTGCCTCCTCAACTGTAAGATGCAGATAGTAATAGCACTTACCTGGCACTTGTAAGGATCAAATGAAATAATATCTTTAAGGCACCTGGCATAGTGCATTGCGTATAGTAAACACTATATAAATGCTTATTCCTTTCTTTTCCCTCTTCCCTAGAAATGGGAGTCAATTGTCATGTATATGTGTATGGGAATAGGGGACACAGTAATAGACACATAGTAGGTGCTTAATAAATGTTTATTGATTGGTAGCATACAAAGGGTTTTTTTTTTTTACTTTAACTCACTTCCCCACAATGGAAAAGTAATATTTAAGATCATTTTGTAAAACTTATTTAGAGGGAACGGCTAGGTGGTACAGTGAATAGAGCACTTGTGCTGGAGTCAGGAGGACCTGAGTTCAAATCCAGCCTCAGACACTTAACAGAAAAAAATTAGCCCTGTGACCTTGGGCAAGTCACTTAACTCTAATTGCCCTACCTTCCTCCTCCAAAAAAAAAAAAAACTCATTTAGAGAAAAGTAAAAAGATAATGAAAAATGTTTATATAATACCTGAAAGTATAAAAGAAAGGACACTCTTTGCAATGCTGCCCATAATGTTATCTACATCTTTGTTCATGAAATTCCCTTAGAATTCAAAGGAGAATTCTGAGGTCACCAGGTCTAACCCTTTATCTGAATCATAAATTCTTCCCAAAACATCTCTGGTGAATAATTTTCCAGTCTAAGATATAAACAGATGTCCAATGAGACGGAACATACAATATCCCTAAAGAGCTCATTCCGTTCTTAGACATCTTGAAGGGTTAGGAAGCTCCTTCTTTATACTGAGCTAAAATATGCCTTTCTGCAGCTTTCATCCATGGATCCTAGTGCTACCCCATGGGGAAAAATAACCTAAATTTCCTCCTAAATCCTTCACATGTTTGAAGACAGAGCATGTCATTCATTCTCCTCTGCTAAGGGAAAGATAACAACCATAGCTCCCTTTGCCATTCATTTTATAACATGATTTTGGGTCCACTCTTCATTTTGGTTACCCTCTGTGTTCTAGCATCTCAATGTCTCCTCTAGCACATGGCATCTACAATTGAAGACAAGATTCGAGGTTTGTCTTACCAGGGCAGGGACTATGGTGCATCAGGAGTATGCTAAAAGCTCACCCAGGACCACCCAGGTCATCAGCACTAACTAAAGAAAAGGACATGTACATAAAAGGTAATTAATAAATGCTCACTGACTTGACATGCAAAGTTCCAAAAGAAAAAGATTCAAGCTTCTGGGAAACAGCTTGAGTTTGGACAAAGTATCAACTCTGTAGTTCTCTCTGAATTTGGTTTCTTCAATGGAATCCTTGCCTTTGGAACTAGGATTAAGTAGTATTAATTCACATTTTCAAGGTTTTTTTTTTTAGCACCCTGGACTACAGTTCATCTGGGTTAGCTAACTTGATCACATTAAGATAATGTGATAATAAAATAAGTTATGGATCTTTTTCTTAAGAAACCTTAAGTTTCAATTTGAAATTTTCTTTGTCCCATTTTCCCTATTTTAAAGGATCCCTTTCCTCCACAGATGATAGAATTGCTTAAAATTTCTTCTGCTATTGTCTGCCTATCAAAAGCTTTCAAGTCTCAATTGAAGAAGTTTTCTTTCTTCCATTAAGAATTTCTAAACTCTACAGCTCATAATCAACTGCCAAACTTCAACAGTCTGTATTTATATCACTTATGTCACACTTACACAACACATACAAAATCAGAGTTGGAAAGAACCTCAGAGACCATCTAGTCCAACCCATATTATTACTAAAACATTCCTGACAAGTGGTCAAGTACCTATTTGGAGATCTCCAGTGACAGAGAATTCACAGCCACCTGAGGTATTTCATTCCACATTCAGATAGCTGTTAGGAAATTTTCCTTAAATCAAACTGAAACCTGCTCCATGTGATGCTTCAATGTTTTATCCATATTCACTTGCATACAAGAATCAATCAAGCAACAATACTTTATTAAGCACCTCCTATGTTCCAGGCACTGTACTAGATGCTTAAGAACATTAATATCAAAAAGAAAAAAATGAAAGAAAGAAATCCCTACTCCTAAGGAGTTTACATTCAGTTAGAGGAGATATAGTTGGCACTGGAGGAACTACTGAGAAGATGATTAAACAAAAAAAAGAGGTGGGATACTCTATGTAATGGGAATGAGACACAGCAGATGACCAGCCCAAGTACTACACTGGTACCTCTGAGGAGTAACAAGGCATCCACTAATTTGAGTAAATTCTCTACTAAGTATTTATGGAAAAACACATGGAATGCATTCACATGTAAGAATTTTGACCTCCATCAGTGCAGGGAGTGTCCCCCATGATGAAATCACTGATCCAAAATACCAGATTGATCAATCAAGGTAATAATGTAGAGAAATAATACGTGGATTATGAAAAGGCATTTGATATAGCCCTTCGTGATATCTCAATGGGCATGATGGAACAATGTGAGTTAGATGACAGTTCAGGTAGGTGGATTTTGAATCTGACTTATCAAACTCCAACAGCATCAATTAATTATCACTGTCAACCTAGAAGGAGTTCATTAATAGAGTACCCCATGAATCTCTCCTCAGCCCTGTTTTTGTTCAGTATTTTTACCACATGGCTGGTATGCTCATCAACGGTGACATGGCTGTGAAGGATTACTAATATGTTAAAGGACAGATTCAGGAAGGTATGCCCCTGGAGTCCAGTCCAAGTACAAAAGCCAAGTACTGCCCAGTATTTACTTTAACTGCCCTCCAGGAAGGAGGTTTAGGCTATAAAACCTTACCCAATTCTAAGTGACAGGTTTGATTTTTTCATGTTAAAATGTATATCCAAACATTATTTCAGCTACTTCCCTGAAGTTCATAAAGGTAGAATATCAATAAAACCAACAGCTGCATTTGTATACTGCTTTTTCACTCCCTTCAATCAATGTGGGTAAATGTGTACGAACATAACTGGAGATATGGAAAGACTGACCTCTTTTTAAATGAACCTTGGGGAGGCCAAAGTTAAGGGAGCAAGCTTCCCTACACATTAACTCCTACTGAAAGTTGTGGGCTCATGCCCACACAAAGAAAAGCAGACCAGATGATTACTTTCAGTGCCACAACTTATGTTATCTGGGCTGAGAGGGAGGTAGATAGAGATAATAACTTTTTTGGAAGCAATTTTCTTCATAAAAACTCAAAATTACTATCATATTTCATGCTCTGCTCTTCTTTCAAAAGAAGCTGAGAGTTGTTATCCCCAATTTTACAGAGGAGAAAACAGGTAAGAGAGGGGCTCCATGTACAAAGGCAATTCTTGACCCCTACCACCTAGGGCAGTCAAACCATTCCATTAGCAAGCAGCTGCTCTTCTGATCTTAGACTCCATATTAGGGGTTATTGGTGGCTCTTTAAACTTCCCTTTTAAGGAAAATCTTCATTCCTCAGTGGGCTCCATTCCTGATTCTACAGAGTTTCTTCACCATATTACAGAATGCTTCTTACTCTGGAAGTTAAGTCTGCTGCTGTGGTCCCCTGATCCTGCAAATCTGGGCAGCTCCTGGTGCAATGGCTAGAAGACCACGTCTAGAGTCAGAAAGACCTGAGTTCAGATCTGGTCTCAGACACTCACTCACTCACTCACTTTTTTTTGAAGCAATTTTCTTCACTCAAAATTACTATCATATTTCATACTCTGCTCTTCTTCCAAAAAAAGCTGAGAGTTGTTATCCCCAATTTTACAGAGGAGAAAACAGGTAAGAGAGGGCCTCCATGTACAAAGCCACTCCCTAACTGTGTGACCTTAGACAAGTCACTTAACTTATGTTTGCCTCAGTTTCCTCATCTGTAAAATGGGTATAATAATAGCACCTGCCTTGAAGGTTGTTATGAGAATCAGATGAGATAATATCTGTAAGCACAGTGCCTGGCATAAAGACAGAGCACAAATACTTATTCTATTATGCCCTTCTTACAACATCCTTCCTCACTTCACCCTGGAAGTTCCCTGTCCTTATCTTACTGCCAAGTCTTCATTCTTCTCTGGAGTCCACTCCCGGTCCTCCAGACTTTCTCTACCATGTCTTCCTACCTTTTATATGCTATCTTTCCCCATTAGATCATAAGCTCCTTGAGGGCAAGACCTGCCTTTATACTTGTATTTATATTCCCAGTGCTTAGCACAGTGGCTGGCATATAGTAAGTGCTTAATAAATGCTTGTTGACTTGATTTGACATGATGAAGTCTAAAGACCCCTCCTCAGAATGGTTTCAAAAGCAAAAATAAAACATAGGATTACAGATGAAACCAATTATGTTGGAATATAGTTATCAAAATATTTTTTAAAAAACAAATTCATAGACCCCAAGTTAAGTACTCCTCCTAGACATACTCTAATAGTAGTAGGAAAGAAAGGTTCTTCTGTTTAATACCTCCTAAATATTTTATTCTTAAAAACATTTCAATACCTGTTGACAACCAGCAACAACAAAAATAGGAATGCCTTCTTCATTCAAATTCCCTTGGTGAGAAAAAGATGTTTTACAAATAAAATAATTAAACATTTAAAACATTACCTCCAATTTTCATCAGACAATATGGCAGAATAGAAAGAGTTATATTTGGAGTCAGAGGACATGGGTTCAAATCACTTTACTATTTGTATGGCCTTTAGCAAATCATTAAACCTACTTAGGGCTTCACTTCTTCCCCTTGTAAAATGTAATAAACAAGCTCTCAAGTCCCTAGGATTTTATGTAACTTCAGAGGTCGTTATGTTCCTCTAGCTATATCCAGACTTATAATCAAGTATTTAATAACTAAAGCATAGTTATTATGGAAAGAGCCCCAGACTTTGACTAAGACCTATCTTCATTACTTATTAGCTCTGTGACTGTGGGTAAGTCACTTCTACATTTTCTGATTTGAAAAACAAAATACAAGCATTGTTACAACCTTACTCCCATGGTTGTTGTGAAGAAAGTATTTTATGAATTGTTAAATTCTATGGAACCATGTACTATTCTTATAATTCCTTACAGAGTCTGACCAAATTACTTGAGGTTATTGTTTGAATTCTATTTCCGAATATTCTGAATATGATGGCACTAAATGCTAATTGAACTGAATTAGAGACTAGGGGGTTCATACAACTACTTTCTCTATTGGTTTGCTAGTGTTCTCTATAGTATTAACTAGACTTTCCTTTGAGCAAACAATAGGATTAGTCATTTAAAATTACTCATATTACTGGAATTTGACAATCTACCCAGTTTCTCCTTCCATTAAATTTTTTGGGGGAGCCAAATCATGTCATATCAGTGATTTCCAATTCTAAACTCATAAAAAGCAGTATCGCATAAGGATATCAGGAAATTGAAAATTATTTTTGAAAATGTTTTGTTTGTATTTATTTAGATTCAGTGTCACAGAGCAGATTAGAGGTCCTTGGAAATTGAATCCAGATCTTCTTAAATCAATGTAATGTCTACTAACTATGAGCAAGACAATTAACCTATCAGTACCCAAGATGTTCTCTCAGATTGTAAACTCCATAACAACTGTCTATCTGAGATTTTCCCACACTTTTTAAATTTGGATTTTTGTGGGGAGGGAAAGGCAGGAAGAGCAGAGTATGTTGTTTCTCTCTCTTTTTTTTGGAGGGGTTGAAAGGCAAGGCAATTGGGGCTAAGTGACTTGCACAGGGTCACACAGCTAGTAAGTGTGTCAAATGTCTGAGATCACATTTGAACTCAGGTTCTCCTGATTCCAGGACTGGTGCTCTATTCACTGTGCCACATAGCTTCCCCTATTGATTCTCTTTTAACTTTCACCTTTTCAAAATTCACGTTTTATTAGATTGCATTTCTGTACTATACTTGTAGATATGGCAAGAAAGGTATATCTAATAATACTAATTAGGCACCATACCCTAAAGAAAAGGGATACAAAATTGTACCCCATATGTAATTTAACCAGCATTACATGGCTTCATCTACTCCTTGGGGGAAATGATCATACATGTAACACCTTTTTTGTGCTCAATACCATAATAATACCATAACAAGAAAATAAACTGCATTCATGCATGGCTGCTTGTGTTTTTCTGTGGAGATGTACACAGGAAAATATATACTGATATTTCATGTATAAATTGAAATTATCTTTGAATGAAATGGCTAAAATTATTATAGATAAAGCATTAATTTAAAAAAGCTTTTATCATGAAAATACTATTGATTAACATGAAATATTCTTTCTTAAGAAAGGCATGACTGCCTATAAAACAGAAGGAAAGAAAGCTTCTTTCCTTCTTATTCTAACTCCTTGTAGTCCCAGTTGCCAAAGACAGGTCCATCTGCTCACCCGTTGCCCGCTGTTTGTGGGTTAAAGGATTACACATTTGAAACTGTCAGAACCAAATGGAACCAAAGGGACTCACTTAATTGGATACAACTGTGCTTTGATCTATCTGTGTATCTACTTTTCCCTAATGATCATTTTCCATCCCTCACTTCCCAATATTCATTTACAGCTTTACCTAGCTACTTATATTTTAGTCAGCCAAGTTTCCCCAAGTCAATATAACCTATTTTCCTCTATGCTCAGATTTCTCTTTTTTAAACCTTCTATTGGCCCCTGGGGTCTGATGGAGAAAACTTGTTTGGCAAAAAAAATCTTGATTGCATTTATGGTAGTACAAACTTTTTATAGGCATTGTGAGGATTTCCCTGAACACTGTCTTGTAAAATGCTTTGAGCTTCATGGGAGGAAGGAGATATTTAAATGCTGTGCACAACATTAAGATTTCTCTATGGAATAGTAAACTGGATTTCTTGGTACCATGCAGAGACAGGGCATGGCCAAAATAGCAGAACAGTACTATTGGGAACCTGGAGGTGAATGGCTGGACTGATGTCTGATTTGAGGGTTCTCATGTTCTGATTCCACCTGGGAAAACATGCTTATATAAAATGTTATATAAATAAGTAGCCACATGACAACCTCAGCACATCTGTGATCTTATCAATCATAACTAGATATTGTCCATTATTCCAGGACCTGTCATTGAGGCTCTTTCTCATGATGGCAATTGAAGCGCTGGGTTTGCTAGTAAGGCCAAGCCTGTGGGTTCATTGGATGAGTTTTGTCAAGCAAAGTTTCTTTGTCAGTTGGCATGGGATATGAAGCTGAAAGTAAAGATGTGGTCCATTTTATGTTCATGTTCTATGGTAACAACTTAAAAATTCAATTAAAAAACAGCTGGGTTCTCAAGCTCTACGATATGAAGGAAAGATAATAAGGTAGTAGTACATAATTGAAATTAATGACTCCAAGACACTGGAACACATTTGAATTCTGGGTTCCCAAATACTACTACACTACTCACATATATGACCTAAAATATTATAAAAAAGAAATGTCTCTCAAGGAAAAAAGTTTCCCTCTTTTCACAGGCCTTCCTACAAATTCAGGTACTGGTTGAGTAAAACATCTTTATCTACAACTACAATTAATGCCTCAACTTCAACTCAATGCAGTTCTATGATCACTTAGTAAATGTTTTTTTTTTTTCCACGTCTGTTACCATGCTAGGTGATAGTGATACAAAAACAAAAAAGTCCATCCCCTCAAGGAGCTCACATTCTACTGAGAAAGGAAAGAGAGGTTACAACACAAATAAATACAAAACATTTATGTTGATGTTCATAAAGTTTTTGCCAATCTTGTGAGGACATGTTGAAATAATTTTTATCCTTTCTCTGTATTTTGTGATTGTATCATTATGTTTTGCTCATTAAGGGTCTATATACATAGATTCAGATAGTTATAACCAATTATTTTGGAAGAACCAACCATCATTCCCCACTACCCATTAATACTGGGCACAAAATCCTCAGGCTGTTATTCACAGATTTCCATAATGTATGTCATCTAGGTAACACCTTTGGTGGTCAGATAGCTCTTTTTATTGTCCTCTACACACAGGTCGCACTCATCTATTTCTCTGAAAATGCTTTATTATTCCATGGAATGCAGCAATTATTTATTTATTTATTGGATTATTTATTTACTTCCTTTCCTCAAACTATTCAATTAAAAGAAATTCTAACCTCAAAATTAATTTTTTTAAATAAACTTTTATTTTAATCACTCTTCTAAGGCCTAGCTCAAGCCCTACTTTCTCTCCAAAGTCCCTACTATTTTCACTCATATGGCTCTCACTTTTCCTGACCCTTCCTAATATTCCCTTGTTGTTGCTGATCAGTTATTTCAGTCATGTCTGACACTTCATGATCTCATCTGGGGATTTTGTGGCAAAGACATTGGAATGATTTTTCATTGCCTTCTCCAGCTCATTTTCATGGATGAGGAAACTGAGGTAAACAGGGTTAAATGACTTGCCCAGGGTCACACAGCTAGGAAGTGTTTGAGGCCCAATTTGAACTTAAGTCCTCCTGACTCCAGGCCCAGCACTCTATCCACTGCATCACCTAACTGCCAATGTACATCTACTATAGGCACTATTTAGTATTTTATTAAAGAATGTTCAGTCATTTCAACAACTGTTTCAATTGTCTTAATAATAATACCAAACATTTATGTAGTGCTTACCATGTGTCAGGCCTTGTTCTAAGTGCTTTACAGTTATTATCTCCTATCTCATACTCATATTATCTCATATCATACCTCATTAACAACCGTGGGTGGTTTTACAGATGAGGAAACTGAGACAAATAGAAGTTAAGTGACATATCCAGGTCACACAGATAGTAAGTATCTGGAGACTGGATTTGAATTCAAGTCTTCCTGACTTCTAGTATTCCATTTATTGAGCCATGTTGGTGCTAAATATTTCAAGTATACTGAATCAAATAAATACAAAGTGGTTTTGAGACAACTTATATGGGTAAGAGGAATTTAGAAAAAAAAAAAGAATGATCAGAGAAGATCAGAGATCAGAGAAGATGCCAGGAAGAAGCGAAAGATGGGAACTTGACATTTCTTGTATTTTTTTTATGTGGACCATCCCATTTCTGAAAAATCTTTTCTCTACTTTGTCAATGTTACTTTGAATTCTATTCCTAACTATAGGCAACCTTGAATTCACATCTAAGTGCTTAAGGATATTATCAATAGTCCATAGACAATTCAAGTGTTTTATCTCTTTGTCCAGTGTTCAAGTTCCTCTGTCCAGACTTTACTGTCCAGTTCCAGACATTACTGTCTGCCCCAAGGTATCCAGTATCCTCCACAGGAACAGAGGCCATATCTGTTTTAATATACCCTGTACCAGTCTAGACAGCATAGTACATTCACCATTCACATGGACACTAATGATTCTAATGTTGGCTATGGTTTCCATCATCAATATTACTGATTAAAAATGTTAATTAATAAAAGAAATATCATCCCAAGTCCAACAATAAGCTACTCAAATCTTTAGCAGGTGACTAAACACCTGCCCCAAATAGAAATGCTCTAGATCAGGTCCTCCCTCACTAAAGGCTAGCATACTCGTAGGAGGTCACTGGAAAATTCCAAATGGGTAGAGGTAGATTTGTTCAGCTAACTCTAATCCCTCCTTGCTATCCTTCACTGATTGCTTCTCTTGTCCCTCCTTTCTCTAACCTCAAATTGAGATAAATGGATAAGCTCAAGTTAGAATCTCAATATCACCAAAATTTCTGAAATGTAGAAAAAAAGGTTATTGCTGTTCTTGGTTTCTCAATCGTATCTGGGTCCCAACACTTCTTTCTGTTTTGTTTTGTTTTGTTTTGTTTTTTTAAAGCAATCGGGGTTAAGTAACTTGCTCAAGGTTACATGGCCAGTTATTTCTGGGTGTGGTGCTAAGTATCTGAGTCCGGATTTGATCCCCAGGTCATCCCGACACTGGAGCTGGTGTTCTTTACTTGATGAGCCACCTGGCCACCCCTTCTTTTTTGTTTTTGATGAAGGGGAGGCACAGGACTTTAGACATTAGGAGCTTTCTCCTCTAAGGAGTTAGCTACAACTGCTTAGTTTAAGCATTCTTGTCATTGGTCAGATAGGAACTGGACTGGGCAGCACAAAAATTTTCACATCATATCCCTACCTGAACAGAAGTTTGGTCATAGAGAGAAATTTCAGAAGGGTTTCAAACAAAGGCAAAGTGAATTGATCAATCAAAAAATAGGTCAATAAACATTTGTAAAATACCATCTACATGCCAGGCACTGAAATGAGGATCCAAAGAGAAAAAAACTAAATTATCTCTGTTCTCAAAGCATTTGGATATAATAAACTCCTTATTTTGTAGAACTTATTTTTTTTTACTAGCATAGTTTATCAGAACTCTCACTTTTTAAAAACTACTAAGCTAACATGTAGCTTTTCATTTGAGGCTGTGGCCAAAATAACACTCCAACTGGTTTTATGAATCTATTATATTGTTTCCTTAACACCTTGGGATTCAACTTACCCCTTTTTCCATAGCTGGACTTAATTGGGAACAATCAAGGGACAGGAAAACTGATAAATCAGGTCAAGATAAGCAGCTGCCTCAATGAAAGCAAGATATCATCATCAGTGTAGTTTGTAGACTATCCTGTAGACTAGACAGGAAGTTTGTGATACAGGCTACATCTCTTGGATAAACCAAAATGATAGTTCTAATGGCCCAGAAATTCTCAAAGCTTTAAGCATCAAATATATTTCAGTTGAGCAATTCCCCAGAAAGAATTTCATATAACTGTGAACTGTGAACACTTACTTCCTCATCCCAAAGTACCACTCCACTGCAGATGAGACAGAAAGAATCTATCTCACCAATACTCTGGTCTGTAAGAAATTGATTTGAGATAGCAGACAAAAAGGAGAATATGGTTAATATTTCTGGTCTTCTAACTTCCAGTTGAGAGAAAAGGAATAAAAATAATGAAACAGAAATCTTAAGTAACTGCTTCTATTTTTTTAAGTGCCTAGCATTCTAACATCTAGATATTAAAATATTATTGTAGAATAAAAATGAAGGAGACATGAATGGATGGGGGAAAATGATTAATTTTGCACTGTGTCAAGCACTGTGCTAATTGCTAAGGAAACAAATACAAAAAAATGTTCTTTCTCCTTAGAGAGCTTATTACATACCGTTTCTTTGTCTTTACTATTGCAGTCTATCAAGGATATTTGGTCAAATATATAATTGTTGGCACAGAATGGAAGGTTTGTTAGTAGAGTATGCAATACTAGTGAATAGAAAAATAAGGTTGCTGAGGATTAGTCTGCAATTCATAGAGTTTGGGAGTGTGTGTGTGTGTGTGTGTGTGTGTGTGTGTGATACTAGGAAGACAATAGGATTTTCAGAGGAAAGCAACCTTGAACTATGGCCCTCCAATCAAGAAATTTCCTTTCTGGCACCCTGAGGAGGCATAATGCAAATACATTCCAGTTGAATAAAAATTCTATCTAAAAGATAGGTCAAAGATAGTTTTGTTTTGGTCAGAGTTCATTATAGCCTTACAAAAAGTGGTCTTAAGGACTCCTTTTTTAGTAGAGAATCTACATTCACCTTCTCTTCCTAAGTCTTGTGTGTATCTAATTATGTACATGTCTCCGCCATTAGGATGTACACTTCTTGAAGACAAGGTCCGTTTTTTGTCTTCCTTTACATTACCAGTGTTTCATACACTGCCTGAAACAAAGTAAGTGCTTAAATAAATGTCTGTTGACTACTACTCTAGGTGCTTCACATTTATGATACCACTTTTTTCCACCAATTGAAACAAATATTTGCAAACAAAACTGCTGTCAATTATGTTCACTTTCCAAATAAAGAAACTAAGCTATTTAAACCCTTGAAATTGATTTTTATGTGACATGTTTCTGGGCCATAGATTTATCATTTTAGAGTGTTGGACTGAAAAATTAAAGGCACTAAAAAGGGAAATAGGTATCCAAATACCTTTAACAACCACATATCCCATCACATTAGCAATGAGAATGTCAATTATCATACCTCTCTCTTCCTATTGTTAGTTCTGTTCTGGTTCTCTAAAGTTATACCTTCATTTTAGCAAAGACACTAAATGTGGTATTCAGCAACCATCACCTGCAAAATACACATCTAGAGTAAAGACTGATAACCCACAGATACTACAATATAATATAATGTCCTGCACACGTTGTAGGCACTTAATGAATGCTTCAATTCTGTTAAAAACATCCAAATATTTTACTTTTCTACTCAAAACAGGTATCTGGGACTGGTATGAAACATTTGTGCTTAAGAATAGTCAGGAATTAGACTGAAAATGGAGCAAGCAATAACTACTATTAATATTACAAAGTAAAAGGCCAGGAAGCCACTAGGTATGACCAAATTGAAGACCTTTATCAAAATACAGTAGGTGTAGAAATACATTCACAATTAAACTTGAACCTTAAAACAAAGGCTTTGAATGTCTCTAATTTTCTATCACAGCACTTGAAAAAATAACACTCACCAATTTGGTGGAAGCATCATGCTTGTTTAATACCACAAAACCTAATTTCGTCCTGTGCAACCAAGATAGATTTTTTTTGTGACTTCTTACGAAGATTTTAAGGCTCCCCGTAGTTTTGGCTTGGGTGAGTTTTGTTTTCTTGTCCTCAATACATGTTGTAAATAAGGGAACACATAAATCAACCTTAAACTTTTCACATAAAGCCACAAGACTGTTCAGTATTCTACAACTTGCATGCTCTTGAAGGGCCTGAATTGAGCCTTTGGTGATTTCTACACCGAACATTTATAATACTTTTTTAAAAGCTCAAAAATCTAAGTCTTTCATTTTCTTGTTCTGTTCTGGAGCCTTTTCTTTTCCAAAACTCCAAGGAGATCATTCTTTTGCACAGATTTCCATGGTTCTTTTGCAATCCCCTAATTATGCAATAACTAACTGACCTAACCAGTGTTGAAATCTGCCAAGACAAAAAAGTACTTTCAGGAGAGGGTTTTGGATAAAAGCAACCAAATTAAATAACTCTCTCCATTATGACCTTTTCATACAATACTTTACAAAAGATTTAGGAGAACCTTCATCACCCTGTTTACTAGTTTCTAAACTCAGTGGTTCCCAACTCCTCTGTAACAGCACAAGTATGAGTCCTAATAAAAAGTACTAAAAGAGTTTTCTAATAAAATGCACAATAATATCCAGCTGCCCTGAAACCTCCATAGCAAAGTGCAAACACTTTGTGCTAAAGAGGTGTGGCCATTTTTTAAAAAGCATTATTTCTAATTATCAGCATTTGACAAAAAGATAATTTTGGCAGACAAAAGAGCATTGGACTGAACAGAGAGACCTAAGGTCTAGTTCATCTTCACCATTTGCACCATCTGTTTTTAATTCTGAGTCTCCATCTTCCTCATCTGTACGACGCTGTGCTAGATGAATCCTGGGGATCTCTTCTATCTCTAACATTCTAAGACTATGAGGCTCAGCCCTGGTACCATACTGAGCATTTAACTGAAGACAGAAACCAAACATAAGCTTAACCCAGAAGAAACAGAGAGGAATAAGGAGCATGCAAACCGTATAAACAGTCATTGTTGTGTCATCTGTAACTTAAGAGTCTTAGAGAGGCACCTGGGGCTTTGGTGGTTCAATGGTTACTCAAGGTCAAGCAGTGTGTCAGAGGCTGGACTTAAACAACTCAAGTCTGCCCAACTCCAAGGCTGTCCTTCTATGAATTAACTATGCTATACTGCTATGCAAACCAGGAAAATAGCATCTTAGGGATTGTGTTGTTCAGTTAGTGACTCCATTTAGGGTTTTCTTGGCAAAGCTACTGGAGTAGTCGGCCATTTCCTTCTCCAACTCATTTTACAGATGAGGAAACCAAGGCAAACAGGGTTAAGGTGACTTGCCCAGGATCACATAGCTATTAAGTATCTGAGATTAGATTTGAACTTGGGAAGATGAGTCTTTCTGACTCCAGGCCTGGCACTCTATTCACTATAATGTATAATATATTAATAATACATTATTCTTAATACATTACATAATTATGTTTAAGAATGATACATTATTAATACATTATTCCTAATAATATTCTTTATACATTAATCTGAATAATACATTATTCTTAAACATAATTCTGTTCCCTGAGTTTGAAAAGTCCTCTAAAATAACAAAAATAGTTCAAATGTATAGGATTCATTGCAATTTATGAAACATTTTCCTTACAATATTTCTTACAGGAGATAAAGAGGTGATTACTTCCATAATTTGCCACCTTAAAATAGGAGTAAAACCGAAAAATAGGAGTCCAAGAATAAATCCCAGTACTTGCTGCTTCCTTCCCAAGTAGAACATTACTTCATTTGTTAAAATGGGTTATGTTTTTTACCCGAGGCTCCAAGTATTAATGCCAGAAGAAAGATATTTAAACCCTTGCAAATACAGGGAGATGCAAATACAGGGAGAAAAATCAATGGGACTTCCTTCAGGTTTTAACTTTACAAGATGTTGGCAGGGGCTTACCATCCCACCTCATGCCAAACAAACCCCCAAGTCACAGGATTTTAGATCTGACTCTGCCACTAACAGAGTTCACAATCTGCTTCTGACACTAACTTGCTCTTTGATCATGAGCAAGTCAATTCACTTCCTTGGTTTGTTTTTTTTTTCCATCTCTTAGGTCCCTTCCGGCTCCATGAAAATATTATGATTCCATGACTAAGTCGCTTAACCCTTCTATGTCCAGGTTCCTCCTTTTCCAAAATAGGGGGAACATGATTCTTTCCTGTCTTACTGTAAGAAAGGTGGTAAGGAATATAACAAAGCATTAAACAAATACAAATAGTAGTGCTAAAACCTCAAGATTAACAAAACAACCAAAAGTTATCATGTAATGAGAGGAGTTTCCCTTGTTGTAAAAAGCCTGGGGTGAGGCTGGATTAGGTATGATCCGGCAAAAGTGGTTCCATTGGAACAGGATTCTAGAAACCTAGATTCAGAAGATCTAGGGCTAAAAAGGCTTTGAGGTCATCTACTCCAACCCTCCCATTTTACACATGAGGAAACTGAGGCTCAAAGAGATTAAGTGATTTTCCCAAGGCTACACCATTAGGTGGTAGAGCTGGGAATTGATCACAGGTTCTCTGACTCCAAAATTCAGCATTGCTTCACTATGTGTTGCTATCCCTATTCCTTCATTTCTGTGGCCTGTTTCCTCACCTCTAACAGGGTGGGGAGGGTGGCTAGGTGGCGCAATGAATTGAGCACCATCCCTGGAGTCAGGAGGACCCAAGTTCAAATTTGGCCTCAGACACTTAACACTTACTAGCCATATGACCTTGGGCAAGTCACTTAACCCCAACTCCCTGCCTTCCCCTTCCAAAAATAAGCAAATTAAAAAAAAAAATTCTAAGGGAAAATGGATTGGTCTAGAATGAATTCTAAGCTCTAAGTCATAAAATTATGATTCCATACCTTGAGTATCTTTTTTAACACTGTGCTTAAATAGGAAGTTTTATTAGTTGATTAATTAATCTTATTTCCCTTTCCTCTTGGTTTTCTGTCAAGTGTTAGTTATCTTATATTTCATGTTTTTTAGGAGGACCTTAGAGACCCTGCTATTCAGGAGCATGTGGCATTTGCAGGATGATAAGGGAAATACCTATTATATCCCATATAAGATAACAGATGTAGTATGGATGATTCAGTCTCCATAGAAAATAAAGTATTTCTGATGGAACCAAGTATGCAAGTCAGTATTTGCATTGACTGTTTTAGGTCACTTTTGGAGAAGTTGAGATGCAATAAAAATACAGCAATGCTTCATAGCAAATAACAGTTTAATAAATCACACCATCTGAAATTCTCAGCCAATTCATCCCTAGAAATTCAAAAGCATATTAATATTTCTTCATTCTTAGGGTACCACTCGAGTGACTTAGTCCTCAAATCATTTTAGTTTTCTGGTACATATATGGTCTAAGTCATAGAAGAGTAAATCAGGGATGTTAGTGGGTAGTCCCTCATTTACAAGTAAATAAAGGAAACTAAACAAGGTAAAATGACTTGCCCCTGACTTGCCCCAAATTATGCAACTAGTTAGTGGCATAGTCTCATTTTAATATATACATTTTGGGGATATTTTTATATTAATGGGACCAAAATAATCTGAGATCAAAATTTAACATATTTATAAAGAAAAGGATACAGACATGGACATTTCATTTTTCTTTCTTTTACAAAGAGTATTATATTTGTACATTTTAATTACTATATCACACAATTAAGAGTATATTTTTCTTCCATAAAAATTATAATGAAATTGATATTAAATGAAGCAGTAATTTGAAAGGGGAAGAGGAAAGAAAAATGTTCTTATTAATCTTTTAATTTCTCAAAAAATATAGTCTACATAAGCCTTACATTTTAAAATCCCTCTTAAGTTATTTAGATGAGGTTAATTTCTGTTATAAAGAAAGGTTGTAGGATCACCAATGCCCACTTGACAAATTATTTCATTTTTCTGTCTTTGTACCTCTGCTGTTTTAGCACATGGTGCTACATAGTAAGCATTAATAAATGCTTATCAACGGATTGATCATTTATGGCTTTTCATTGAATAGTCTATGAACTACCTGGACCTAAGTGGTCCACCCCAATGCTTTGATTTGCCCTCTCTTTCAATTTTAAGTCTGCATTGCATGTGTGTGCAGACACATATATAAACAAAGAGCTTTACCTGGCTTATGGAAACTCACTTCAAAGTTGAGAGCTCATTGTTTCTAAGTGGAGTTCTGCATGGCTGCCTTCAGCATATCAGCACCTTGGACCAGGTGAACTTCATTAATAACAAGAAGCATTTCAGTTAGGGCAAAAATGTCCAAAATTAATCTTGCACCTGACTTACCTATATACCTTTTGCCAAATCCAAATGAATTATTTTCTAATTAAACTTCAACCCTTGAATACACCCGAGTAGCTACTGGTAGACAGAAAAGGCTCAGTATCTGAATAACCTTTTCCTTGCGCTACGGGTCAGAGTAATGCAATCTCTAGCTATTTGCACAAGAACATTAGACTTAATACATCTCAGACACAGCCCAACAAGTGTCCTATTGCCACAATTACTCATGATAGGAACAGTTGGCCTGCCTCTGTTACCACTCTGAGCTAAATTTAATAAAGAGTAATGTTACCATTTATGTGCTATCTTGTAATCATAGCAATAAAAGTCCTTTTAACTGAATAATAAGTTGTAACCAAATGACTGCAGGAGCAGAGTTAAGGATTCAGGTCCTCTAAGATAATGTACAATTGTCAGCTTCTCTAGGGACCCTTAGCTTTGGTAGCTTTCTGGGTAACAAAAGGGAAGAAAAAGCTAGAGGAACTCTTCCTGCTTCTAGCCAAGATGGAGGACTCACTTTATGGAAGACCAAGCCCTGCACTGTCTATCACAGCCAAGAATGAAATCACTCAGTCTCATGCAGTCTCTCAGCTCCCTGTGCTTTGTGCTGCGAACACAGTTCCTTGGCAACCAAAGCAGACAACTGGGTTTCCACGGAAACCTGAAAGCCTAATTTATAAAAACTATGAAACAAAGCAACCTTACAGACAACATAAAATACTTCAGAAGGTAATGCTATTCTTATCCCTGCTGATGAATTCCTGCCAGGAAAGTGATAAAAATATAGGGTGTTTCAATGCTTAAGGAAAAAATTAATATTTTACCATTCCAAATTACCACCTCTTCTCAGTTTACCATTTCAGGGTGCCCAAGATATTTCAGGATAGAAAGAAAGAATAGGTGTACTACATTCAGTCAAATGTAACTCTTATTAAAAAAAATGGTCTTAAAGGTTAAGTATAAGTCACACATGTAGAGAATCTCCTATAAGATGTTCATTCCAACCATGTCATAGTTTAAAGGTATATGACTTCTATATCTTCATAAAAAAACATCTTGTCTCCATTATGCCATACTATTTAATAATTGAGATCTGCTATCTAGTCATCTTCCTATTGGGTAAGGAATGCTAGGGGAGGCACAGAAAATGATGAGGAAATAGGTATGAGCCTAGAACTGTTTAAGATGCTGGCATTATTTATGCTTCTGGAAAACTCGGAAAAGTTGGGCTTTTAAAGTAAAACTCCTACAGAATATAGATCACCCGACCACTAATTTCATAGTGTTGCAGAGAGCCTATATTATTATCCAGTTAGAAGTACATATGGATAAACCATGTGTTTTTTAAAAATAAATTTGATAATTTTTGATTTTCAATAACAATGAAAAAGAGGGCGATACAATTCAGCAAAACAAATATGTCAAAGTAGTCTGCAATATATGTTCCATACCCATAGTTCCCCCGCTCCATACACACACACACACACACACACACACACACACACACACACACACACACACACACACACACACACACACACTTATGGAGGGGGGAAAACATTTTCATTTACATGAAATTCTTGAAAATCTTAACCTAACTCTTCTCTTTTTTTTTTTTTCAGTTTTCCAAATCTATTTCCTTTTTCTCAAGAAGGGGTGGGGAGAAGAAAACCAAAGTGGCTAGAGAAGTGACTGGAAATTGTCCTCTGATGCAGGTTTCACTGAAAAACAAATTACTGCTCAATACTGACTGAAACAATTGCTATGTATAATTAGCCCCGCTAAAGTCCTCCTCTAATGCCTTATCTTGGCACAGAGGTCATCCTGGGTTGTCAAAGGCTATGCCAACAAAACAGAAGCTCTTCTATGTCCTACCAAGCCAGAAAGGCCTTGTGTCTGGGCTTGGCAACAAATGCCTGTCACCTGAGCATACAGCTAGCTAAATTCACAAAAAGCTGGCCAACAGGGTATGAACTCTTTTGACCATAGCAGAGCAGGTCATCTACTCAGCCATGTCTACAGGTGCAATCAGCAATAGCTGATGGAGCAACCACACTCATGAAATCACACCTTGAAGCACTGAAGTACACCTCAGGAAAGAATAAAAAGCCAGTCCATCACACCCCTTGGAGAAACACAATATGCTGCTGCTAAAATCATCTATGGCAGTTGGTATCTTTGGCCCCATCCCTTGTTCCTCTCAACATCCACATCAAACTCACATTAGGCTTCAAGGCTATCCCTCTTTAGGGTCTTTCATCTCCCTCTATTCTTCCATTAATACCTGTCAAGTTAACCTGTTGCCTTTCATTCATTTCTCACATTCCCACATTCATGTCATCTTTTAGGTTGCCTTTTTATCTGGTAATAATAAAGAGCTTGAATTTATGTGGTACATTACAAAGTGCTTTTCTTCCAATGAGTCGATGAGACAAAAATATACTCTCTCCTCATCCCTGCCAAGCTATCTCCCCTAACTCCCACCCCACTCATTTCTTCCTTTTGCTTTGGGGAATGAAGGGAAAGAGCAAGAATTATCCAACAATTCCTACTGTCTTCTCTCAAAAACTTCTAGGATGCAGAAGAGGTGAGGTTACCTGTTGAGCATACTGAAAAACAAAACAAAACAAAAGAGAAGCCATTTATCTTTCTCAAAAGAGACAGCTACTCATATCCCTAAGTAGTATTTTGTACTGACATCCACAATTCCATTAAACACAACAAATATTTATTACCCACTGTGTGTGCTATACTAGGCTAGATCAGATCTAAGTTTTAAATGATACAAAGTTAGGAAAAATCTGTCCCTGGCTTTATGGAACTTCCCACCGGGGGTTGAATGGGGAGAAGAGTATAACATATCTAAAATTAACTCTATTGAAAAAACAAAACGTGAGAAGTACATTGGAAGTGCAAGCCAAGTGCTGTGTGAGCTTAAGGAGGAATTTTATTACTGCCTGGATAGGTCAGGGAAGGCTTTATAAAGAAGGTAGCAATGGAGTTAGGCTTTAAAGGATGAATAGAAAATAAATTAGCAGATAAGAACAGAGAAGATACCAGAGAAAGGGAACAGTAGGAAAAAAGGCAAAGGTGATAAATCCATCTGCTTCATGTATTTGCAAAGAATCCAGTTTACCCGCAGCATAGTGTTCCAGGAGAGGAAGGGAGTCATATGATAGGATGATAATAAGAATAAGAAATAACTCACATTTGTTTAGGGCTTTTGAGGATTTATAAAGCACTTTCCTCACAACAAACTTATCATGAGAAATTCTGTCAAGGACCTTCATGAAACTCAGCAATAGAAAATGAGATGCCAGGAAATCTACTTGGGAAGTGATAGGATTAGCATTCCCATTTTACAGATTAGGAAACTGAGGCTCAAATAAGTGTGTTAAATCCCATCATCTCTGATGATTCTTGAATTTGTGACCTTGGATAAATGGATTAACTTCCTGAGACCTCAGTTTCCTCACCTGAAAAATAAAGGAATTGAGTTACAAAGTGTTTCTGAGGTTCTTTCCAAATCTACATCTATGATCCTAATTTCAATTGACTTGCACAGGGCCACAGAACTAAATGTCAGCTGAAGATCAAACTTGGCTCCCCTAACTGCACAACCAGTGTTCTTCCTGGTTTTTATTCCACACTGGCTCTTATGTAAGGTTTCAAAAGTAATCTTTGGCCCCGAGGCACATCCAACTGATTGAATCTCAGTTTACACAAATTGGTCATTAATGCTTTGCTCATTTTTCAAAAAATAAAACAAAATCTAAATCCCAAATTTTTATCTATCTCTTTCTTTTTTGGCAATTAATAAATATTCATTCATTTATTCAAATAACAAGGAAAAAGCTTTGCATTCTACTGAAATTGTGCTCCCCACAATTCCTTTTTTTGTTTGTTTTTTTTTTGGTAGGGGTTATCATTCTTTTTTTTGTCTCAGTTTTAAATTTTTGAAATTAATTTTGAACTTAAATACATAAAGACAAAAGAATATTTCCATGTATACAACACAACCTAAAATGAGAATTCAATATAAAGTCATGAATTGCCACTTCAAACTGTTTACTTTTTTGAAAACCTATTTAATTAGTACTAACATCTCTCTTACTATATACTCCATTTTCTGTTGATTTATCTACCATTCTTGAAAATCCATTTGTTGACAACCTACTGTTTCAATATTAGCATACCAGGTACAACAGAAAAACACAAGAAATATAGAATCTTAATTTGGAAGGGGGCAGCAAGGTGGTACAATTGATAAGAGTGTTGGTCCTGGAGTCACAAAGACTCCTCTTCTTGAGTTCAAATCTGACCTCAGACACTTAGTAGCTGTGTGACTCTGGGCAAGCCATTTAACCCTATTTGCCTCAGTTCCTCATCTGTAAAATGTGATGGGAAGGAAATGGCAAACTACTCCAGTATCTTTGCGAAGAAAACTCCAGAAGAGGTCACAAAGAGTCAGACACAACCAAAAACGAATGAACAATAACTTCATTTTGGAAGGGGCTTTTCATCTAATCCAATCTATCCCTCCTATTAAAAATTCTTATAGCCTGAAGTTATAGCATCTGTTTCAGCATTGCTAGTGATGATGAGCTCATCACTTCAAAAGTTGACTATACTATATGAAAGCTCTAATTTTTTTTTAAACCTCAAAACCCAATTTATTTTTTTTTCTTTTTGGAGGGGAGAAGGCAGGGCAATTGGGGCTAAGTGACTTGCCCAAGGTCACACAGCTAGTAAATGTTAAGTGTCTGAGGCTGGATTTGAACTCAGGTTCTCCTGACTCGAGGGCCAGTGCTCTATTCATTGTGCCACCTAGCCGCTCCAGATAGGTCTAATTGTTAGCAATTTTTTGTATTGAGCTTAAATCTCCTCTTCTCCCTTTTAATTTCTCTGGATAATTTCAAACCCTGGACTCTTAAGTGCTCTCTCTGAAGCAATACAAATTAAATCTACTTCCTTCTCCATATAATAACCCCTCAAATATTTGAAGATAGTTATTTTTCTAAGTGTAAGTCTTCTCTTCTCCAAGCTAAATGCTACTTATTCCCCTCTCCCCTACTTCTCATGTAGAAGTTTCAAGACTGTTCAAGGTCCTCACCACCTTTCTAACTGACATTCTCTAGTTTGTTCAACATACATCTTGAAATGTAGACAGCAGACAAAAAGCGTGATCTGTCCAGCAAAAAGTACAGGGGGAATTCTTCCATAGTATGGACCATGCACAATGCTTTGAAACTTCAATGGATCTGTGATGTCAACAATGTCAATATTCTCACTAATAATATAGCTCACTACCCACCCATGCCCTCTTCTCCTTCTATGCAACTCTTGTCCATGTCCTACCATAAATCCTTCCCCTGGGGTGCCCATCTCTATTATAGGCCTCTAGATCTCATGACTACAAAGATTCTGAGAAAACACATAGACTGTATGACAGTTGTCCTTGCTCTCACCAGATTATCAATCCAACCTTCTTATCCAGTTATATGTCTCTCTGATCACATCCCCTACACCAGAGGCATTAAAAATGTACCTGCAGCACTACAGAATGCCAGCAAGAGTTACATTAAAATATAATTGGGGGTGGCAGCTAAGACAGAAGAGAACATAGATAATGTGAATAAGTAATTTCACAAATCAATGCATGGTCTACAGGCCCATTTCTATCTGAGTTTGACATTGCTGCTTTATACCATTTCTTTTGTCTGGCTCTTGGAACTCTAGCCTACTCCCTTCTGCCATGTGCTTTGCATGTCCATCAGCTATCCTTATTTTTACCATATGATCAGCCCAAACATCTATTCTTATTATATATACATCTCTCTGACGTCATCTTTTATATCACTCCTCTTATGCAATTTTTGGTTGGTAATATGCTACATAGCCTACACAATTCCACCATGATTTTCTCTATTGCTCTTTGAGTGACCCTCAAAATCAGTTCTTCACAGACATCTATAGCACCCCATGATTCTTAGACTTATAACATCATCAGAAAAAAATGATGTTGAAAGTACGGAACATTGTTTGAAAGAAAAGCTTGGAGCCATTAAAAGAATTGCACAATTTCCCTAAAGCACGTCTTCTCTTCCCCTTTAATTCTGTGTCCTTCTACTCATACTGAGTAAACTCTGGTAAACTGAAACCACCAGGTCTTTTTCAAACAAATCCCTATCAGGACAAATATGTCATCTTGTTCTTACATACATTTTTTAAGCTGAAATATAGGATTTTACATTCAAATTCCATCCTACTTGTACTTTTTTTTTTCTACCAACCTAACTGGGTCGTTGTGAGGAAAGTACTTCGTCAATCTCAAAGCACTCACTCTATAAACAGAGATGTTATTATTTTTACCCCTAGGAGCTTGAATATTAAGTTGGATGGAGCCTTAGAGGATATCAAATCTAACCTACTGATAAATGAGGGACATTTAAGATACGACAGATGAAGCAAGTTTCACAGAGTCATATACTAGTAAGTGGCAGAGCCTAGATTCAAACTCAGGTCCTCTGACTCCAAATGCAACCTATTTCCCAGTCTGTTGCCTCTCATTCTAACTTGTCGGGATATTTTAAATATAAACTATCATCCAATGCATTACCAATTACCCCTCAGCTTTATTACCGAAAAATTTTCTAAGTTTGCTATCCTTGCCTTTATTTAAAAAATGAATAAGAATGTTATTTGGAAAAGGTCAGAGAATGGAGTATACCACAAAAGACCTTCTTCCAAACTGACACTGATTCCTTAATGCTCTTCAGCTGTTCAACCAAATAGGAATCAATCACTAAGTACGCCGTGTCCTGGGTGCTGGGCATACAAATATAAAGAATGAAAAAATCCCTGTTCTCAAGAGATTTATATTCTAATGGGAAGCCAAGAAGTACTTACAAAAATAGACAGTATAAATATGAAGTTAATAAATATAAATATATACAAAGTAGTTGAATACAAGGTAGTTTGGAAGGGAGAGCACTATTAGGTATTGTGCTGGTAATACAAACACAAAAGTGAAATAGTACTTCTCCCTGAGTAGCTCATGGAAAGACAAAATGTACATATGTAGGTTTTACACAGAATAGAGCTGCATCAGCTGGGTGTGGGGTGGGAGAGGCATTCATAGCTGGAGAGGGAGAAGACACCAGGAAAAGCTTTATGTAGCAGTTAGCCTTGAAGGAAACTAGACATTATCTTTGGCAGAGGTGAAATGGGAGCACATTACAGGGATGGGGGAGAGCCAATACAGAGTTGTGGAGATGAGAGTTCAACTTCTGAGACTGAGGAATCCAATTTATGCTATTTCTATTTTTTTCCACAATTGTGCTATTTGGCTCAATTCAACAAAGCTTTATTGAGCATTGACTAAGTATGTAACTCTGCCAGTTGTCTTGCTCAAATAAAAAAGGGGATGATGAGGTACCTGTACCTGAGGTGCTTATATTCCAACTGGAGAAATAAGCTTTTTATAACTGTAAAAATTAAACAAGGAACCATAGGAAGGTGCTGATGAAATGAAATCAAGTTGGATTGAACACATTATTTCTCTACTCAAAAATGTCCTTCCTGTTGCTTACCAAGCAAAGTTCAAACTTCCCTACCCAATATGCAGCCTTATTTTTCAGCCTTATTCCACATTATATACCTGCATCTATTCTATACTCCAGCTAAACTGAGCTATGCATAAACCCTAGAACACACCATTTCATTTAGGCCCAAACAACAAGATGAAATTTAATAAGATCAAAATTTAAAAATCAACTCCAATAACCCAATTTTTCCTTATCTTATACTTGACAGAAGTTTATGTAAAAAAAATAGCTAAGAGAATTTAGTGGACTGAAAACTCAGACTGAGACCATTGATGTGGTCTCCAAAAAAAAAAAAAATCAATCACAGGATCTGTTAGAAAAAAATTATAGTCTCTAAGAACAAGAATGGTAATAGACCCACAATTCTCTGAGATGGTCTGTAGTATATACATCTGTAGCATATTATCCAATTCTGGGCACTACATGTTAGAAAGAATGTTGACAAAATGGATCTCTTCTAGAGAAAGCAGGGATAGTGAGTGTTCTAGAAACCATGCTAGATTAAAAAAAAAAAATCAATAGAACAGGTCATATTTAATCAGGAGAATAAAAGACTAAGCCTTCATGTTAAAAGAGCTCTCATATGGAAATTTCAAGAGTTCCCATGCTAGCAATAATAACTGACCTTTGTCAGATATGCACGTAATAAGGATGTAAATTTTGAAGATCTTCCCTGCCCCTAGGCTAATGTGCACCTGAAGCCTGGGGTGGGAGGCTTGTTTTTCAGTAGATACAATGTAATAAGAATGTAAATTTTAAAGATCTTCCCTGCCCCTAGGCTAATGTGCACCTGAAGCCTGGGGTGGGAGGCTTGTTTTTCAGTAGATACTTCTTGATTGGCCAGTGAGTCAATAAGGTTGTTACATTCTCTGAGCCAGGAGAAGGCTATATAAGCCCTGATGTGTAGCTTTGTTTTGGGGCTCACTTTGAGAAGTATTCTGTAATTTGATCTGAATTCTGGGAAGCCGTTGTTGAGAGTCCCCCAGCTTTGAAAAACCCAGAATGTGGAAACCCAGATGTTGACTGGGTATGGATGTAATGGTTGGACAGTTTGGAAATCTGTCTACTTGATGTTTCTGTCTTGATAATTATGCCTGTATACTTTGAGGTTCAGGGTGCTGACCTTTTCTCCTGAACAAGGTAAACAATATATGTCTGACTGATTAAAGTAAGCTTGTTAACCCATTTTGAGTTGCTTTCCTTTAACAAAGCAGATCCAAGAACCTGTGTGAGTAGGCACCCTGGGGACACTGGGGTGCTTGCTGCAACAATGCATTTCACCCACATAATCTCATTTGAATCTCACAAAAACCCTATAAGGTAAATATTACAGATATTATTGCTTGCATTTTTATACATGGGGAAAATGAGGCATAGATAATTATAACAGATAATTTGTTAGATAATAATAATGTTAGATAATAGATAATTTACCCAAGATTTCATAGCTAGTAAGTACAGGAGTCAGGTCTCTCCTAATCTCTACATTAAGTTATCTCAAAAATCAACAAGCCCCCCAAATATGGGCCAGAGTCCAACATCTGCCTCCTTGAAGACCCAGTTTTTGTGGGACCATAGACTATGCAGGGGAAGTGGCAAGGTCAGCAGAGGAGCTGAAGGCAGAGCAAAGAGAGCTGAGCCAGCCATTCATTAGGCATTGACTTGTTACCTTTGGCTAGAGAGTTTGCAAAACCAGAGTCAGCATTGTACTCCCTGGAATCATGGTGAACAGCCCTTTGTATCTAAGTGAAAAATGCCCAAATTCTTGGAAGATTCCACAAATATCCTATTCTGCCCATGCAGAAATGTTCCACTGGTATAAAATCCTGAGTTTTTCAGTTGGCTTCCTTTGGCAATGCTGAGGATTAACTTGATCTCTCTGACTTCACCTGTACGATACAAAGATAATCATGTGCTTCCTCATAATAAAATTGTGTGGCTCACCTTGTGACCAAAAATGTACTTAGAATAAGTCATATGTGAGACTTCACAGTTTAGCTCTCACCCTTGTATGCTAGTGTCAGCTTCAATAAATGTAATTTGGTTAGTCTTATCCCTTAATTATGCTCTGTACCTCAAGGATTCAAAATTTCATTTGTGGGGGGTCTCCCCTCTGCTGTGATGCAGATCACAAATCAACCAGAGCACAAACCTCAGGTGTTTTCATAAATTGTTGTGTCCTTTTGTCCCCTCCTCCTTGCCTTCCCCCTCCCCCCAAAATGTACACAATAGTCAACCTTCTAGCATTTTGTCTCTCAGTTTAGCTAGGCTATTCTATAAGCAAAAGACACAAATTCTGTCTCTGGACCAATTCTTGAAGCCTTTTTAGTTTGTTATGGCTAATGCTTGGATTCTGCTAGCATGGCCTTTGAGGGCACAAGGTCTTCATGTCATGATAAGGCATTAGATCCTTAGGGAAACAGTTGTATGCTATATTATAAATGTAATCCACTTTACTGATGCCCATAGATTATCTTGCAATAAAATAATTTTTCGAGGAAAAAAAATCGAGTCACGTAGTTAGGGCCAGAAATTGCATCTGGGTAATTGTTTAAAGTTTCTCATGATCCCAAGCTGCTTACTACTACAAAAACCTATGTCTTTCACACCAATATTCTCTAGGCGATGCGGCTCTGATTTATGGAATTCTAAGATTTCAAAAGTATTCAAAGTTCAAATAACCCCACGGTAAACAAACAGGTGCAGCACAAATAACCTGGAAAAAATGCAGAGAAGGATCTAATCTAAGATAGCCACGATCAGAAAAGAAGGGGAGTTGGCCACATATCAAGAAAGAAGAAACCATAGACAGACTAACTAATCAGATGGTACTCTTTAGGATACTTGAAAGAAGGAGGCCTTCAGCATTGTTGGGAAACTCTTCTCCTGGGGACAGAGACTGGGAACAGTCACATAGGATGACAAAATACAGAGTTATGCACAGAAAGAGGGTATAGTCATGATTAAACCAAGGATCCTTCAAAGTTTAAGAGAACATGAGAAATTAAGATTATTATAGCTCTAGAGGGCAAAACTAAGACCAGTGGGTAGAGGTTAAAAGGAGTGAGATTTTGGCTCAGTAGAAGGACAAACAACCAATGCTCTCCAAAAACGAGATGCCTTTTAAAATAGTAAGGTATCTATTAATGAAAGTTTCCAAGTAAAGGTCAGGTAACCACCTTTTTAAGAAAATTCACAGAATAGGAGACTGAGCTACATAATCCCTAAGATATATTTTAATTATTGTTCTCTGATTTTTAGTTTGTTTCAGTTCCTATGAAGGACAATGGTTCAACACCAGATTTTTTTTTTTTTACCGAGCACTCAATTCTCTCTGTATTCTTGCCACAGAAATGTTCTTTATCTGTCTTCTCCTAAATAAAGCAAAAACAAACAAAAAAAAAAACACAAAAGTCTTTTGCCTTATATAGTTTCCCTTTGTAATATGCAGCCTGATTGAGTAAGTTCTATTTCATCTGAGCCACAAATTCACAGTATAATCTTTACAAAGAGAACCTTTTTGCTGATATTTTGCTTTTATTGACCTTTTCACACTAAACATGTCTTCTTCATCTTTGAGTCTGGTTATCTGCTTTATGAATAGGCTTTAGTCTTAGTATGAAATGCAGTCACTTATCTTTAGGAAATGAGCATCTATGTTTAATTTAATGTAATATTGTAAGGGTAAAAAATGACATAAATTTAAGAGAAAACCACAAAAAGTAAATAATACATGAAAATAACAATTGCAAAGTCATCATTTTATAAGAATAACAAGAAGTCTTGAGCATACAATTCAATCCTTTACTGGATTATGTAACAGCCTTTTTGGATGGAGGTTATCAAAAGCTCTAATGAAGCAGGAAATGTATTCTTCAGTCTTTTTAAAAATCAAGTGTACTTAAGGAGACCACCCACAGTTTAAAAGCAAAGTTGACTAACAGGTGGCTTTGAAATGCAAATTAACAGTCTTAATTTAAAATTCCAGCCAAGAAAACACGGGGCCTTTTGAAAGGTGCTCTTCCCACAGAGATGGCATCTTCGGGAGGTTTTTATTTTTTGTAAATTCTACCCTATTATCCTAGGCAGAAAATAGCTTGCACAATCACATACCAAAAAAAGCCTGACCACCTAAAGCAATACAAAAGAAAAATATTACAAATTATAAAAATGTGTTCATCTAAGTGTCGCGAATCTAGAAAATAAACAGGAGGAATAAATTTATACTGGAATCCAGCAGAGCAAAGATTAGTGTTCCTTTATCATTTCATACAATTGTAAATCTGGCTTTACAAAATCTGGCTACAGCCTAGCTTATTTCACATCACTTAGCCTTTCACCCACTCTCCAGTCTGACCAAAATGGCCCTACTGACTGTTCCTCAATCTCCTTCCTCTGTGCCTTTGCACAGAACTGTCCCCAGTGCTCAGAATGTACTTACTTCTTGACTCAACTAGTCTCCTATAAAGCTCATCTCAAGCATCACCTCCCACAGGATGCTTTTCTTCGTCATTCTCAGTTGCTCTGTATCCTTGAAAAAACTGAATTTATGCAATCCCTGCCCCATTCCTCTTTCTAACTTCCTTAACTTCTATAGATGGTATTTCTGCTTTTCCAAGTTTCTCCAGTTCACAAGTTCTTTAATCCTCTCCTCTCGCTGACCCTCCATTATCTGTCACCAATTCCTGTCAATTCTGCCTCTAAACAGTCTATGTCCAAATCTCCTTTCTACTCCCAATGCAACCATCCTAGTTCAGACCATCATTTCTTACTGCTCAGACCAATACTCTCCCTTCCTATTCATTCAATCTGTTGCCAGGACAGACTCCTGACATTTCACTGACTGCCTTCCACACCTGGAATGCTCTCCCTCCTCATTTTCATTTCCTGGCTTCCCTGGCTTCCTTCAAGTACAAACTAAAATCCCACTTCTCCCAATCTCTCTCAGTTCTAGTGCCTTCCTCTTTCTGTTGATTGCCTCCATTTTATCTAGTATATGTCTTATTTGTACACATTTATTTATATGGTTTCTCCACTATGAGATTGTGAGCTCTTTGAGAGCTGGGACTGTCTCTTGCCTTTCTTTCTTTGTATCTTCAGGGTTTAGCACAGTTCATGGCACATAGTAAACACTTAATAAATGTTTATTGACTTTTTTTGGTTATTTTACAACTTTATCTATAAAATATTTTTAATATGCATCCTCAAGATGAGTATATTCATTTACAAATGACAGAAATACTTCTATACAGATCATTTTATATATATATATAATAAAATCTACACAAAAATAGAAATGTTTAAAGGATGAGAAAGAGATGACATGATATTTAATCCTACAGTCAAGAGGGAGACAGAATAAACCTTACCGAGAAGGGGAGTGAAATGGTCAGATGTGCATCTTAGGGAAATCACTTTGGCTGCTGTGAAGAAACTGAATTGGAAAAGGTGGAAACTTTAAGGCAGGGTGACCAAGGCGATTGGGTCCTGAACTAGGGTGGTGACTGTCAGAGTAAGCTGAGAGAAGGGAATGAATGCAAGAGACACTGGAGGTAGAAAAGACAAGATATGGCAACTTTCTAGCTATGGGGATGAAGAAGAGGGAAGAGTCCAAAGGGACAAACACCTTTGTGAGTCTAGGTAGTGTTTGAGCAAATAAGAGAATTTGGAAAGGGGGTAGGTTTTTGTTGGGGGGAAGAACATGATGAGATCTGTGTTCATTCCTGCCTACTTATTAGATTCCACCCAAAATTAATAGGGAGGTGGAGAGGCCACAGAGGACCAAGATGGCTCCAAGGGGACCCTGTCAAGAGTCACAGAGGCCTTCTGGGGACAAGGGAGTAAGTATGCTAGGGGATGGGGGGGGGTGTGTGAAGGGAGTGGATTTTCTCATAGTCACCTCTATAGTTGCTGCTATTGGGTGCCTGGATATCAGGTTAATGCTTCCCTGAGGGGTTGAGGTCCAGCTCAGAAGGGGGAAGTCTGGAGTTGGTACAGCTGAGAGAAAGGCAGAGTTAAAGTAATGTTGTAGGAAAAGGGTGGCTCTAGCTGTGGTTGTGTTGAACACAAGCTTTAAGAATGTCTATGGAGAGGTTAGAATGTGACCTATCTTCCCAATTTCCAATCTCATACTCTTTGGGATCAGGCCATAGGCCCCACCTTGGAGACAACTGACCTAGATCACTATGACTATTGACTAATCATTCTCCCTCATCTCCAGTTTCTCCCTTCACCAATCCAACCTCCATACTGCTCTGAAAATAATCTTCATGAAGCACAGATATGACCACGTCATCTTCCTATTAAAAAATCTTCAATGCTTCCCCATTGTCCATTTAACAAGATACAAACTCATTAGCTTCACTTTCAAGGTCCTCTACCATCTGAATATAATTTACGTTTCCCAGACTCATTTCTCACTGGTTTTCATCAGCTCAATATTCCAACCAAACTGGTCTCTTCCCCACTTGCCAGTCTCATTCTGTCCTTTTCCCAGCTCTGTGCATTTGTGACTGTTATCCTCAATGCCTGGAATTGTCCCCATTTCTGCCCAGTAAAGCTTGTTTCTTCCTTCATGACCCAGTTCAAGTACTCTGAGAAGCCTTCCTTGGTCTTTCCAGCTAGAAGCAATTGCTTATTGAAATATCTCAAGCCATTCTTCCTTTACTCTTCCTATGACCTTAATCATATTCTCATTTCTATTATAACTAACTGAGCACGTGTCCTTTCCTTGCTAACAGTATTTATAAACGCTTGGAGGCCATGGACAATGCCATTTTTTTCTCTCTCTTTGCATACCCAGAACCTAGTATAGCACTTCAGCCATAGTAAATGCTTAATAAATTTAATTATTGTTGAATTATTTTTAACAGTTGTTTCTGGTTCTCCATATGAGAAATACATATATAGTTTACAAACTTTGATACCTAACAGCCATCAAAGAAAGCTGTTGCAGATTCGGATATTCATTTGCTTGAACACAGGGAGAGAAGGTTTCGTAGTGGATGGAGGGCTAGCCTCAGAGTCAGTAAGAACTAGGTTCAATCTTGCCTCTGACAAATAAAAGGTTGTATGACACTGAACAAGTCACTTGGGTTCTTAGTTCCAGGTAACTCTAGAAAGCACCAAGTTGCAGAACAGATGCCAATCTATATTGGTAAGAGAGAATTTCCTCACTAGGAGCTCCTTACATTAATGAAATCACAAGTCCAGACCAAAAAAAAAGATGAGAAACTAGACCAGATATCTCCAGGGGTCCCTTTCAGTTCTTTTAGTAACCAGTTTTCCAGTGCTTTCCTACAGACAGCAGGGAATTCTAATGAAAAGGCAAGGGAACAATGAAAGAAAAAGCAGTTGTCAGCAGCCCTGGCATGCCCCTGATGAGTCAAAGCCACAGCTAGAGAAAATAGACTGACCACACCCAAATAATCAGGTTTTGAATTTTTAAAACCAGTTTCCAGTGTCCTAATTGAATAACTCTGACCACATTCACTCTATGAAACATTTTTGTCACACATTCCAACTTGATGTTTTTAAAGTCATTGTATTAGCAAGAAAGACCAATTCATTTATCTTCAGGCTAGACGATCTATAAAGAATTAATAGTCATAAAGAACTAAATGCTCAGTGTTATGTTAGAAGATTCATCACTATAGCTACCGGTATATTTTGTCATAAATGATCACTGACTTCAATGTATAATTCTTGTGCCCATACTCTGGAATTTAATTTAATTTGTTAAACATTTTTGAGTGCAAAGCATTGTGTTGTCTGTCTAAGGAGGGTCACATTGCTTCCTGGAAAACACCAGATAATCTGTTTTTAAATAGACCATGTGCTAAGAACCCCTATAACTTTTTTTTTTTTACCACCATGATATTAAGTGGAAAGATGTGTCCCCAGCTAATTCACCTCTAGTCCCCAATCTGGCAGACTCAGACTATTGAACAATGGAGCTGCATACCCCATCCAGATGATGTTAATTAAAATTTAACTAGTTGTAATAAAATGTTCATTGCCTAGTCTATTAGTATCCAAGCAATAATATAAACATGAATATTGCAAACCTCACAAATATTATTTAATATTCTCTTCAACTGGTGAACATCTACCAAAAATATAGGACACAAGTAAACTGTAAGAAAAATAGTTTTATTCAGTTGATGTCAGTTTCTTGGAAATTTTCAAAAAATGTAACAGAATTGTACAATTAAGTCAAACCAAGAAAATGATTCCAAAATGGATGAAACCCTTTTTCTGTATGTTTTACACTATCTTACTTATGAAGTGAAATTGAAGAAGCTCTTTTATATTGCTTAATGCCATTCTGGCTATTCTGGACTAGAAATTTAGGAATTTAGAATTTTAAACTAGCTTTTTCATTTACTTCTCATGAACAGAATCCTAGAATCTCCGAGTGTGAAAGGATCTCAGAGGTCATTCAGTCAAACCTAAAACCTGGACCAGAATCTTCTCTACCGCGATGTTTTCCAGTTTACATTCAAGCCAAACCATAAAACTCTTTTACTTAAGACCTAAAAACAACTCATCAAGGAGAACATCAAGAATTATTCAGTAATAAAGCTAGATTTCAGGAAAAAATGGACTGATGATAAAACATGCTATCCATGACAGAGGTGATTGGGGGTGCAGGGGGACACATATTTTTTCATACATCCATTGAGAGAATTTGTTTTTCTTGATTGTGCATATTTGTCACAATAATTTTTCTTTTGTTTTCTTCCCCCAGTAGGTTTTTGAGGTGGGAGGAAGATAACATAGATTTCTGTCCATTTGTTTTTCAAAGCAGAGGGGTAAGGGGGGAAGGGCTATAAAAATGAAATGTTGCATACACTTTAAGATGAGGTCATTATATTATGAGTTTTACTTGACTGTTTTACTTTGTTACGAGACTTCTCTTGTAGTATGAGTAATCTGTAAATATTTGTAACAGAAAAACAAAAAACATTAGTAAAACTTTCTTTAAAAATACAAGTTATAGCTCTTCTCAGCAATGCAAAGACCTAAAACAACTCCAAAACACTCATGATGGAAAATGCCATCTACATTCAGACAAATATAGAATCTGAATTCAAATCGAAGGAGACTATTTGCTCTCTTTTTTTGTTTTGCTTTTTCTTTCTCATGGTTCCTCCCATATGTTTTAATTCTCCTATACAACATGATTAATGTGAAAATATATATATATATATATATATATACATATATATATGTATATATATATTTAGAAGCAATTGGGGTTAAGTAACTTGCTCAAGGTTATACGGCCAGGTGTTTCTGGGTGGATGCTAAGTGTCTGGGCCCGGATTCAATCCACATGTCATCCCAACACTGGGGCCGGTGCACTTACTCGCTGTGCTACCTGGCCACCCCAAAAATATGTTTAATAAGAATGCATATGTACAGCCTGTATCGAATTGCACACCATCTTGGGGAGGAGGGAAGGGAGGGAGACAGAGAAAATTTAAAACTTATGGAAGTGAATGTTGCAAACTAAAAATAAATATATTTGTAAAAAAAAAATACAAGTTAAAAGGATAGGACTATAGCCATTATGAGGTTAGGCTTCAAATGAAAAGCAAGCCTACTGTAGGGCTATTCAGCACCACTAACAAATCAACTTTTGAAAATTCAATAGAAAAATATACATATGGCAAAACACTATTGTATCTCTGCAAATCAAATTCTATCTCATAAAGATAAAAAACAATATTTGAAACAATCATACGTATTAGAGAAAAAGTGAACATTTTCCAATTGAGACTAGTTCCCTCTTCTCTGAAAATTTATATCAAGTCAGAAAACTTTTTTTTTCATTTCTGTTGGCTATTCCAAAACATACAAAGACAAATAGACATATGATCTAGTTCTATCAAAAATCAAAGCAAAAGACTTCCTGCGGCATTTTCAAAACATATACAAGCTTGTCAGCAAATGTCAATTTGGTGAAAATCATTTGAGGGAATTAGAGACACTAAGGGAATTGGAGACACTAAGAAAATAGGCTGGCAGCAGAGGTACACATAGAGTTTATACCACACAAATGTTACTGTCTTCTTCCATTTTCATCACCCTAAAGAATTATGGACTCTAAGGATCTAGAAATAGAAACATAAATGATTCTAGCTAGATGTTTAATATTCTGTACAACTAATGTACTGGAGAGCCTAGTCAAACCTTGCAGCAACTCCAGGACCTTATGTCTCCTACATTTGTGCAATGGTGCAGGATTAGGTTAAATAATTAATCGAAAAGACAAGAACACAAACAAACTTGCAAGTCAGAAGGTGTTCTTACAAGTACTCACACAAAAAGGGGAAAGTACCTTTAGCCAAAAATGCTTATTCTACTTCAAGATTCATCCTGAAGACATGTACTTCATGAGAAATTAATTAGACTGTTGAAAGTAGCAATTATTCTGTCATTGTTCATTCACAAGTCCTTTTGTAGAACAGGCTGCTGACATGAAATACATCTTTTAAGAAAGCATCTCACAATACTCATGTCAAAATGACAAGACAACCATTCAAGGTGATCTTGACCGTAACTTGCTTTCTGGTACCTACTTCAGCTTTCAGAAACTGTATCTTCAACATGTTTATAAACAATGCTATCTTGTTATTGAAAAATTAAAATATCTTCCATTCTAAAAGAAAAAAATATATTTACATAAGACTATGAAATTCCAGATACTATTTTCAAAATATAATATGCCCCTCCAAAAAGCCTAAAAAAAAGAAAATAAGCTATTATCAACCAATTACTTTGGATGAATTTTTAATATCGAAGATTTCTTCTCTAAGATCTTCAGTATACCAAAATTTAAGGTGTTTTAGTATTTCTATTAGCCTACCCTTCAACCTCATATACCACATTCTAACCATATTCATTTTTATTACTTTCAATCAAATCTGAAAACAAAAGGGGTAAAGGAAACATGTTAGGAAAAAAATCTTTAAGATTAGAAAACACCTTTAAATCCAAGACAGTTAGATGAAACAGTGAAAAGACGTCTGAGTCTGGAAGACCTGAGTTCAAATTTGGCCTAAGACACTTAATTGGATATGTGACCCTGGGCATGTCACTTACCCTGTGTTTGCCTCCTTTCCTCAAATCTAAAATGCAGGTGGTTAGGAAGATCAAATGAAATAGTAACTGTAAAGTGCTTTAGCATAACACCTGGTACAGAGTAGAGCTATATAAATGCTAATTGCTGTTATGATTTTTTAAATGTTATTACTTGAGTTCATATCTGACCTCAGATACTTACTAGTTAGGTGACCCTCAGCAATTCACTTAACCTCTGATTGCCTCAGTTTCCTCAACTATAAAATGGGTATAAAATAGCAACTACCGGGGCGGCCAGGTAGCACAGCAAGTAAGAGCACCGGCTCCAGTGTTGGGACGACCTGGAGATAGAATCCCGGGCTCAGACACTCAGCACCACACCCAGAAATAACTGGCCGTGTAACCTTGAGCAAGTTGCTTAACCCCGATTGCTTAAAAAAAAAAAATCGCAACTACCTCCTATGGCTGTTAGGATCAAACAAAATAATACTTGTAAAGTGCATAGCACAGTGCCTGGTACATAGTAGGTTTATATAAATGCTGATTCCCTTTCCCATATCATGATACCATAGGGTTGAGAACTAGAAAGGACTTTAGAGATCATCTAGTCCAATCCCCCCATTTTACAAAAGTCATCTAGATAAAGTGACATGCTCTGAAGTCACAGGTAGAAAATTACTGATCTGGGATTGAAATTCAAGTTTGACTCCAAACCCATGGTTCTTTACACTAAACTACCTGTCCTTCTAATGAAAATCTACAGTGAAAGATAAAAATCCATTGCTAATTACCTTTAATAGCTATGCTTAACAATTTTGTGCCTATCTCATGCTATGTTTATGTTCAGGTATTTTGAGTTGTGTATGACTTTTCTTGACCCCATTTAGGGTTTTCTTGGCAGAAATCCTAGTCTGGTTTGCCATTTCCTTCTCTAGCTCATTTGACCAATAAGAAAACTGAGATAAACAGGGGTAAGTGACTTGCCCAGGGTCACACAGTTAGTATCTGAGGCCAGATTTGAACTCAAGAAAATGACTATTTATTGTGTCACCTAGCTGGTATCTCATGATTTATCATGAAATCTCATGATTTATCATAGCATTGATCTATTTACAAACTTTTGCTGATTAGCTTTTATATTAAGGAAAATACTGTTCACGTACTAAATATCATCAGTTAAATTTAAAACAGAATTCAGTCCAGCATTTTGTACAGTTAATGGAAGTTATCTGGAAAGGATAAAGTACAAAGAGGAAATGAAAAAGTTCATGAGAACTGACAGTCAGTCTCAATCTCCTATTAAAGAGACTCAGGGCACTAGCTCCCAGAACTGCCATACTGTTCTTTATGAGAAATGCACATGTTATCAGGACTTTAGGAATTTATGGCAACTTACAGGACTAGGCAGAGAACTGGAGGAGATAGTAGCAATCAAGCTGGAATCAATTTTAGTCTGTGTTGGTCAGATGGTACACTGGACCATCTTTTAAAAACTGGATGCTAAATAAAGAAAGGAGGTCTTCACCTCAAACAAATACAAAAATAAAAAAATATCTACCCTAAACTTTCCAGCGTTTGACATAAAAGAATAATCCTTCACTAGTTAGTTACAACCATTTTATCGCCCATCAGTGACTTCAGTGACTGCTTCATCTCTCCCTCCATACCATGCCATGGAAGCAACTGCTGACCCCTAAGTTAGAATGACAGCATTATTTAAGCAGTCACAATAATGTGCTTAGGTAATGCTGAAAACACCAGATCACAAATCCTCTAGAGTTTGCTTTTGTCTAGACAATGGTAATCCTCCAGGCTATCTACTGGCACACCTTAGCTGAACTCAGGTGTAGGGAGGAAGTATTCTGGGGATGAGAATTAATCCCTCTGGTAAACTGCCTCAGAGATCTAAAATGCCTCCCTCCCACATCCTTCAAGATGAGGTGTAGCCAGTATATTAAAGGGAAACTGAAAATTTCTAGGTCTATGTAGTCAGGCTCCAAGACAGTTCTTTCTCTCTAGAAAAAAAGACTTCAAAAAAAGGTAGCAAAAGCTATGTTTATTACAGGGTGTCCCAAAAGTCTTAGTATAGTTTTAAGCTTTAATAACCATGTGTATATAAATATATATTCACATATATGCATAGAGAAAAGATTCCATATTTTCTATCCTATTTATAATTAATTGATTTTGTCCTGTAACTGCCTAGGTTATACTTCTTTTTCTCTGAATTTAGTTCAGAAATTCAGCTGGCCTATAATGCGTTAAGTTTGGAAATCCAGTTCCCTTGCTAATCACTGTTCTATTCTTACTTCTAGGAAATGAGTTATCCTTGGGGAATGTGGGTGGACACTAGGGATCTAGCATCTTTACACCACCCAAGCTTCAAGGATGTTGGGTTTGCTATCCAAAGAAGTCCGGTCTGCTTTCTCCAAACTTGCAGGTGGACCCGAACAACAGCCTTTTCCTAGTCATGGGGGGAAGGAAGGGGTCGTTGCTTGCCCCTCATTCCCAATTTGAACCAATCATGTTGTCCTCACCCCCATGAAACTGCCAAGCCTATAACCAATTATATTCTTTCCTTACCTACCATGCTCTTTGTTCTAAGCTTATAAAAAGGAATCTGTTTCCTCTTTGGGGTCTTTTGGTTAACTGAGTCAGTCAATAATAAACTTAACTTACTCAAAGAATACATGTGTCAGTCTACCTTGGCTGAATTTCAATCCAACTATTTATATGTAATATATACACACGTATATACATACATATATACATGTATGTGTACATGTGTGTGCATGTGTACATGTGTGTGTCTCCATTTAAAACTAAATTCCAAGGGAAGATTTTGTTGTCCTATACCTTTAACACAAACTCTGAAGTCTCACGTCTAATGTTGTCTTATATTCTAGACCAGAGATGTCAAATTCTAATATAAACAGGGTCACTAAACCTGTACATAAGGATTTCTCTGGGCCACATATTAGCTTGGTTTCAAAATGTAACCATTTTTAAAAATTATTTACTTTATTTATTTTGTTAGATATTTACCAATTGCATTTTACTATGGTTCATCATTGTGGGCCAAGTGTCAGACCCCCTCTGTTCTAGCCTAAACTAGAACCAGCACTAGCTTTATACTTAAAGGCACTCTTTTGAAATACCTTCTCAATCATAGACTTTATCTTAATATTACCAAGTCATTTGTATATGTTTAGAAGAGAAAGAAGAAATACATCGACAATAACTTTGGCCCAAACTATTAAAGTAATGAATGCAGCACATACATGTGGAGGTACAATATGACACTCCCTCTTGGCTAATCTCCCACCCTTTTTGTTGCCCTGTAGAAAAGGCGAATGGGGGGATTCAAGAGATCCAAGGCAGGAATCCCTCCTCTGATATACACCAATGCTGGGGTCCCTCTTTGTATATATACAAACCTAAAAGTTATCTGATTCTTCCAACCAAGTCCAGTACAATTCCTATGTCATCATTTGATTTTATCCAGTGACTCAAAAGCACTTTCTTCCTTCCAAATTGTGTATGCCTCTGATTGACTCAGTTGAGAAATCCAGGCATTGCTTATAACTAGTTCACACCTTTAAAGGATTGATTCTGTAGATCAAAGAGTATAGAGGATGTTGTTAGTTACATTATTTGGGGTTATGAGATATGGTACATCCTTCTTAGTATATAGTCTGTGTTTATATATAACACACACACACACACACACACACACATACACACACCACACTACATCAGAGATCTCAACCAGCGGCTATATCTTAAACCACTCGCTTCTTCTTCTTCTTTTTTTATTTTTTTGGAAGACAATTGGGGTTAAGTGACTTGCCCAAGGTCACATGGCTAGTTTTTTGTGTTAAGTGTCTGAGGCTGGATTTGAACCCAGGTCCTCCTGACTCCAGGGCTGGTGCTCTATTCACTGCTCCACCTAGCTGCCCCAAACCACTCACTTCTGACCTAATTTGATTTCCTTTTCTTCCAATATTAGAAACACAGAAACAAATATATCTTATTTTCTCTAGTACAATAGTGAAGAAAACATTGTAAAGAAATCAGAAATCCTCCTTTGATTCCCCAGTTGGAAATGCATATAGGTCAAAGCTGTTGTCTCAGTTGGTGTCTAATCAGAACTTTAGTTCTTCTGGAGAGGACTATCAAATTTTCATCCATTCAAATTAAAATTAAAACTCAACAGATCATGCATTTTCAATTATTCTATATTCCGCAAATGTGTTGTATTGTCCTTTCAGGGAATGGATATCAAGAATCTGTTTTGTTAGTCTTCTGGAAAACCTAGGACCCACAATGTGAAAGTCTCTGTGCCAGAAGCTGGCAGACAAAAAGACAAGATGAAAAAGTATTTGCACCTTGGCAATCAGACATCATAAAATGCCTAATAATTCAGCCTCACAGCAGGCATTACAAAGAAACACCATGACTATGGTTGATATCTACTGAGATAGCAAGAGCCATTCCCTTTTTGATAGTGATTAGATTGATAAATCGGGGATCTTCTGTGGACAAAGTCTCTCATGACAAAATGGGGATAGTAGAGTTAAGTCTATTTGTAACTGACTGAAGGACTGGACCCAAAGACTGCTTATTAACAAATCAGCATCAGCCTAAGGTTCTGGGTGATATGCTGCAGGCCAGGGCTAGAGATGGCATGTTTAATCAAATAAAAATGCAGATGACATGACCCTGAGAGGGACACAGAATATACTAGATGATGGAATCAGTATTAAAAAAGATCTCAACAAGTTGAACCAGGGTTTCAGCTAAACTAAGAAGATGAAATTTTTATAAAGACAAAAGCAAAATCTAATGCTTAAAAATATATAATCAAATGCTCAGGTAGGAGGTAAAAGAGATGTATGTAGTAAGTTGCTTATGGGAAAGACAGCTAGGTGTTTTAGGATCATGGGATCATGGATTCAAAATGGAAAGGGACCAGGAGAATAACCTTTTATTTCAAGAACTTCCATCCTTGTGTCCTTCACTGTCCTGACTGATGATTGCCTTACCTGGCCCACTATTTTAGGCAGAACCTGGTCATGCGTCCCTCCCTATACCATGTCATCAGCAGCCTTGTCATACAGTACCCTCTCTATTTCTGCCCTCATCCCCATCTCTGCCTTTATTCTTAGATGGGAAGGAGGGGGAGGGTGGGTGTCACTTTAGTCCTCATAACTCAACTCATCAATCCTGTAACTTTCTGACCCAAAATGTCCCATCTCTGGCTACCACTCTCTTGTGTATACAGATTCCCCCATTTTTGAATTTAAGATCTTGAAGGCAAGAACTATTTTAGCTTTTATATATTTATATCCTCAGCACTTAGCACAGCTTTTGGCAATAAGTGGTTAATAATACATTATTATAATAATTATGATCATATATAATAATAATATTACATATCAATTATTATATAATGGTACATATTATAATTGTATAATTATACTACTGTATATATGACCAGCTAACATTTATATAGAACTTTTAAGTTTTATAAAACATTTTACAAATATAATCTCACTTGATCCTCATAACAATCCTATTACTGTTTCCATTTTCCAAATGAAAAGACTGAGGCAGACAGGGTGTAAGTATCCAGGGTCACACAACTGGTAAGTGTCTGAGGCAGGATTTGAACTTCAGACTCACTGTAACCACTGAGCCATTTTCACTCCTCTAATTCTACAGATGAGGAAAAGTAACTTCTCTACTGTCACACAAGTAGTAAACGGAAAACTTCAAACCCATTTCTAACTGGGTCAGAACTGATTCCAGTTCTAATACTTCCACAACACCATATTGGGTCTCTAGTTAACTGCAAGCTAATTTGCTTTGAGGCTGCATCTACAGAAGCACAGGTTCCACAGACTCTAACAGTTTCTAGTTAGACAAGACATTTAACTCTTTTAGTCTTCAGCTTCCTTGGCTATAAAAGAATAAGATTATCTCAGGTCCTTCTAATTCAAACATTCTTCAAGTTGATATCCAAGTCTCATTAAATCGGGGGTTGATGACATCTAAGGTTTCTTCTAAGTTCTCGGTTTATGCTGCTATAATCAATTTTATCCTAGAACTAAGAGACAAAGGACTAATAGGCAGGAGTCACAAGTAAATAGATTTCCGGCCAGTCTAAATAAGAACCATCTAATAATTAGAAGTGTCCAAGACGTCATTAGTGCCTCAACCAGCAGTGAGCTACACGTTCAGCTGGATGATGTGATGATTTATCACATGAGTTGTAGAGGGGATTTATGTATCAGGTAGATTGTTGATGTTATCTGAAGAGCCCCTCTGTAGCCTCAGATTCTATAGGAACACTTTAATGCATATCACTGTAGGACTCGAATAAAAATTATAATCAGGGAACATTTTGTTAAATCTGCCTTCTTAAAAAGGAGGCAATTCAGAGAAACATAAATGGATAAGCTATAAAATAAACTGAAAATCATATTTTAAAATCTGAATCGTAAAATATGATTTGCTCTGCAGGTCATTAATATTATATTAATAATAAGAATAGCTAAAATGTATAGTATAATATAATACATTACAATTAATATTGTAATGTAATGTAATATGATATGATATAATATATTATAGCTAACAATTATAATAGCTAACATTTATCTAATACTTGGAATGTTCCACACCCTGTGCCAAGTACTTCACCATCATTATCTCATACCTCACCACAACCCTGGGAGGTATATGCCATTATTATCACCATTTTAGCAATGCAGAAACAGAAGCAAACAGGAACTAAATGACTTGCCTAAGGTCACACAGCTAGTATGTATCTGAGGCCACATGTAAACTCTGGTCATCCTGGTGCTGGTGTCCTATTCACTGTGCCAACCAGTTCCCTATAATTATGAATAACTTGTACTTAACCTCAGTCATGAATTACCTAAACAAAGAAGCTATAATTCATAGGCTCATAGGATGCTGAAAAGGCACCTCAGAGATCATCCAGTCAGTCCCATCCCTTTGTTTTATAGAGGGAAAATCTGAAACCCAGTGAGGAGAAGCAACTTGTCCAGGATGACAAGGAAATAAGGTAGTGGAAGTTGCTGGGACTGGAACCCAGGTGCTCTGATTCCAAGATCAGCTACTTCTTGGATCCTAGAACAAACTTTAGACCAAATCTGGAATTTCTGCATGCCCTGCCCCCTCCCCTGCCCTTAAAAATAATCTTCTTTTCTTTTTACTTTTTTGGAACCTCTGTTAACCTTCTTTAAACATGCTCACCATAAAATATCAATTGACTTTTCTTTCTGAAATAAGATTTTCCCATAGATACTGATATTCTTTTGGGAACAAGATATCCCACAGGTATTTTTAATCTCTCTTTGGAAAAAGTTGGGGAGGGGGAGGTAAGGATCCAATTGACATTGAGGGAAATAAGAGCTTTCTAATATTTGGTGTTCTTTTTTTTGCCTTTTTGAAGGGCAATTGGGGTTAAGTAACTTGCCCAAGGTTACACAGCATGCGTGCGTGCATGTGTGTGTTTGTGTGTTAAGTGAGGCCGGAACGGAATTCAGGTCTTCCTGACTCCAGGGTCGGCGCTTTACTCACTGCGCCACCTAGCTGCCCCAATACTTGCAATCATAGTCCCAACTTCCTGATTCTACAGATTCATTTATTTTGCCATTTAAAATGACCCATTTTCTTAAGGAACAATGAAGAACAGGCACTATTTTACACAGAATGAAGCAAAAATATTAACTTTTCCTAAAAAAAAAAAGAGAGATACATTATTTATATTTGTGCACAGGATATGCAAAACCAACAGTGTCCTTCAGTGGCTCAGAGGTTTATAATAGTTTTATAGTTATAAGCTGCAACAGCCAATTAATCATACAAGGTCAAAAAAGACCTAAATAATACATGAAAATACACACTGAATGACAGAACTACGGGAGAACTGTTATTCACATCACTTGTGGAAACCAAGATCAGCTGGGCATAGAAAACAGATTCATAGTTTATCTAAACAGAAAAATGAACAAAGTCAAATAAAGTTCAGCAGGGGGGAGAAGGTACAGGTATACTACAAATCTTACCGATAACCTAAGAGTTATAACACAGTTTATTTATTATGCATAACTTGCCATTCTAAGTGTCTCTTAGAATTCCATACCCATTAAAAAAGTATCACTGCTTCTATATCCACACTATCATCCTATATCTCTCCTCCCTCTCTCGAACTCCTAGAAAGTTCCTCCATATCCTGCCTCCACTTTCTCTCCTCTTACTCTTCAGTCCCTTGCAATCTAACTTCTGATCTCATCACAACCAAAAGTGCTTTTTCCAAAGTTACTAATGATCTCACAATCGACAAATTTGATAATCTTCTCTTAGCCTTTAATCTTCTTAACCTGTCTGCTATATTTGACACTGTCGAACACCACTTTCCTTCAGAATGTTTTTTCCTCTCTGGGTTTTTATTTTCTCCTACCTTTTGGACTGGCTAGTTATTAGACTCCCTTGCTGGCACATGTTCGATATCACACTCCCTATGGTGTTGCTCGGGGCTTTTTCCTGGGCCCTCATCTCTTCGCTCTCCCTCTCTTGGTGACATCATGAACTCCCAAGAGTTCAATTATATCTCTGCAGATTACTCACAGACCTATAAATATATCCCTTGAGCTTTAGTCTCACATTACCTATTGAACATCTCAAACTCAACTGGTCCAGAAGAGAGTTTATTATCTTTTCCCCCAAACCCACACCTCTTCCCAATTTCCCTATTTCTCCTGAAGGTAGTAGATCTTTCCAGCCTCTCAGGTTCAGAACCTTAGAGTCATAGTCACTTTCCCTCATCCCACATATCCAGTCAGTTGCCAAAACCTGGTGTTTCTAGTTCCTCATCTCTCACATCTGATCCCTGTTCTCCACTCACACAGCTGCCACCTTAGGTCAGGCCCTCACTGCTGCTCACTCAAATGAATCCAATAGCCTCATAATTGATGCCCCTCCCCTCAAGTCTACCTTGACTCCAATTCAACCTACATATAGCTGCCAAAGTATTTTCCTTAAGAAGAAATCTGGTCATGTCATTATTCCCCATACTCAAACTTCAGTGATTCCCTAATTCACTGCCTCTAGGATGAAACAAAAATTTCTCAATTAGTTTTTAAAGCCCTTCACACCCTAGCCACAACCCATTTTTCCAACATCATCATACAGTACATTACTCTCCTTCCTACACCCTATAATCCAACCAGACTGGCCTTTTCTTTGCAGCTCATGTCTGACCTCAAATCCTTTGCACTGGCCATCCCCCATGCTTGGAATGCCCCCTCTCTTAACTTTCACCCCAGAATCCCCTCTATTTTGAAGATATAGCTCAAATACAACTTCTTCATGAAATTTTTGTGATCCCCTCCTACTATTAATATCTTCCTTTCTCAACTTTATATAAATTCACATTTGTGCATGCAAGAGAATATGTATATAAATGTAGGCATGTCTACATATAAGTATACATAACACGAGTGTGTGTATATATTTATATATATGCATATATACGTATATGTGAATATAGGGTCACAGATTTAGAGCTTGAAGGGACATAATTGTACAGATGAGGAAACTGAGGCCAAGGGACATTGTGACTTGCCTAAGGTTACACAAGGGACACGCATCAGAAGTAGGATTTGAGCCCCCAAAGCACTGGTCCTCAAGTCAGTACTCTCCTTGCTCCACCCGACATATTGTCTCCCTCCCTTAGAATGTAAGCTCCTTAAGGGTAAGGATTGTTTATTCTATGTAGCAGTATCATTAGCACTGGGCACTGCCAATGCATCCTTAATAAATGCTGGTTGAGTGACTTCCAACTAAATTATTTGGTCATTAATGTATGTCAGATTTTTTATTACTATATAGAAAAGAACAAGGAGTAAGGAAAACCCATTTTTAGGTCCAAATACTAGGCAAAACACCTGGGTTGTTGTTATTGTTTTTTAACATAGAGTAGACAAAATGAAAATATTCCTGCAGGTAAAAAAAAAAAAATGTGGCATTGTGAAAACGTAAATATGACTTGGATTTTAGGCCTTTTTTCTGTAGCTAGCTTCTACTCTTTTACCCCAGGCAGTAGCATACAGGTAAATATTTAACTATTAGTTTTTCTGGGAGGAAAAATAAAATATATATATACACACACACAAATGACATATTTTTAAGCTCAACTGGCATTATTAAAACTTTCTCCATTGCTTTCTTAAACGAGATAATCAAGAAAACAACAAATCAATCCCTGATTTGTAGCATTTGTCAATGTTCAAGATGTAAATCCTCATGCTGAAAATCTGATAATTGGTTCCACAAAAGGGTTTAAGCTGACTCCAGCACGTCACTGACTGATAACATAAGAGATTTTACTTTTAATGGCCCATTTGGGGGGGAGTACAGAATATGGAAAGGACAATAATACAAAATGAGTCTCAAAAAACAGGTTGAAGCCAGGTTATGAAGAGTTTAAAAAACCAAACAAAAGAATTTATATTTTATCTTGGAGGCAATAATTAAAGAATCACTGATGTCTGAGTAGGGGAATGACACATGGCCAGATCTGTACTTAAGGAAAATCCCATTTGCAGCTGTGTGGAGAACGGACTAGAGTCAGGAAAGACTTGAGGTCAAGGAAACCCATGGATAGTCTATCCTTCCCCATGAAAATGGGAAGCAATATTCTCAATTTTATTATATTCTACAGCAAGTTTATTAGTTTTATGGAGTTAATGACCATTAGCCAAGGGATGCTGTAGAAAGAATTTCTGTTCAGATACAGGCTGAACCTAGATGACTTCTGAGGACCCTTCTAACCCTGAGATTCTATGATGCCACATTTTTATGTTGTAGTAAACTTGTGATTTCTAAAACAAAAAACTATCTCCCACAATTTATATTAGCACAATATCTAACAACAATAACAACACCTTGCATTTATATAGAGTTTACTATATGCCAGGAATACCTATCTTATTATTATTATTATATAGTATCATGCTAAACCCTTTTCAAATATTACCTCATTGGACCCTCACAACAACGCAGAGAGAAGTAGGTCCTATTATTATCCCCATTTTACAGTTGAGGAAACTGAAGCAAACACTAGTTAAGTGACTTTTCCAAGGTCACACAGCTAGTAAGTTTCTGACATGGAATTTGAAGCAAATCTCTGATAGATCCATAGATACATTTCAGGGAGCTTATGAACTTGGACAGGGAAAAGAAGTTACATCTTCATTTTTATTAACCCCTGACTGAAATTTAATATTCAATTATTTTAAAACATTATTTTAAGAAGCATTTATAGACTTCACTAGATTGCCAAAGGAATGCATGACACAAAAAATGTTAAGAATTTCTGATCTAGGGGCGGCCAGGTAGCACAGCGAGTAAGAGCACCAGCCCCAGTGTCGGGATGACCTGGGGATCGAATCCTAGGCTCAGATACTTAGCACCACACCCAGAAATAACTGGCAGTGTAACCTTGAGCAAGTTACTTAACCCCAATTGCTTTAAAAAAAAAAGAATTTCTGATCTAGGGATACAAAAGGCATGACCTTCACTCTACTAATGTGGCCCTTATTAAGCTCTACACAGGAAAAACTTTCTGAGGTGGTATAAAACTCCTATTTCAAGTACACCAGTCATTTATAATAAAATGAAACAGTAAAGTCTTATTGAAACCATGCTGATGGAATTAAAGTTGTTTGTACATAGGGCTTATATTATCAAGAGGCCCCTGAACCCAGAACTGGTTTAAACCAGTGAAAAGAACAGGCTAATGGATGATTCTGAAATGACTGCTTATCTGCCCTAATAAAAGAACATCTTAAATATGCAATAGATTCATCCAACTGAATAAGCTGAGTAGTCTAGGAAGAAGTGCTCAAATAATTCACTTCTAAAATGAGTGACTATATTGCTGTCAGAATTGGCAGGTTAATTAAAAAGTCTATTAGGCATAATAAAGATGACACAGTTTCCATTCAGACTGACAGTACCCAAAACATAGTATTACTTATTCAGAAATACTAGGTCACCAAATCTGAGAGAGAACATTTGATATCTTTCATCATCTTAAGGTCAGGCACTGGAAAGCCACTCCAGTCAGTTGCAGATATTACCTGACAAAAATATTTCTGTGAAAGATGATATAGAACCACCTAGTTTAATAGTTTTCATCATAGTTTAAATTTTTTTGAGTCACCTAGTCAAGTTTTCCATTTCTATCATTAAAATCAGATGTTAGTAGTCTTCTAATACAGACATACATCATATATTTATTTATATATATACATATATATATATGTGTGTGTGTGTGTGTGTGTGTGTGTGTATTACACTTGTGCTTAGCATTCAAAGATGCTATTAGATTGGAATCCAAATGAGCATGGTTGATAAAACAAAAGAACCTGACCAGCATCCTTTTTTCCAGGAAATGAAAGTAGCATTTTATGTAAACTTTTGTTCAAAAAGGGAATGTGTCAGGTGGCTAGGTGGCACAGTGAATAGAGCAGTGGCTCTGGAGTCAGGAGGACCTGAGTTCAAATCTGGCCTCAGTCACTTAACACTTAACTAGCCATGCGACCTTGAGCAAGTCACTTAACCCCAATTGCCCTCCAAAAAAAAGGGGGGGGGAAATATGTGACAGTGGAAAGAATATTGGACTTTGGAGTCAAGAACAACCAAATTTAAATCCTGGTTTTAAAACTTACTGGTTGTATGGTCTTGGGCAAAAATAATAATAGCTAATTTTATATAGCATTTACTATGTGCCAGGCAATGTGCTAAGCACTTTACAATTATTATCTGATTTGATCCTCATAACAATCCCGAGGTAGGTGATATTATTATTCCCATTTTATAGATTAGGAAATTAAGGCAAACAAGGTTAAGTGACTTGCTGAAGCCACACAGCTATTAAGTGTCTGAGGTCAAATCTGAACTCAGGTCTTCCCAGCTCTAGACCCAGAGTTCACAGTGTTAATCTGCTTAGGGACCTTGGGCTACAAGTGATTTAAAGTAGATTTAAACTGTATATGATTAGTAGGCATGTGAATACTTTGCCTTTTTGAAACATTCAATCATAACATTCATTCATTATCTGGCATTCTGAACATTTGCCCAAAGTTGGAAAAAAAAAAAACCAAAAGCCAACAGTTAAGACAGTAGCAAAAGAAATGAAAGTTCACACCAAGAGGAAAAAAGAAAAGAGGAAATAATGAAAAAAGGAGATGGGGAGAGAGAGGATAAGCATCAAAAAAATCTTATCTATGTAACTCTCCTTGTATAATGAAGCATTCAATTAGGCACATAATGAGCAATTTTTTTTTCCATGATGAAAGGGTAGTAAGTAAAAATGCAAATTTGTGCATAATAAAACCAAACAATTCTCTAGAAGACTGGCATGTGCTGTCAATAAAAACAATCTCCTCTTTAATTATCAAAGGCTAATAACAATGAACATGGAAGAACAGCAATGACAGAAATCATCCTTTCATTCTCTTCCCCCCACCTTCAGCCCCAATGTCTTCCTGTTCCTGGAAGCTTCACAAACATTATTGCTTAAATCAAGATAATTAAAAATTATTGAAACCAGGATCTGATTTGACTTTCCAGCCAACTGCTGCATAAACAACGTGTGCATTTAAGCTCTCAAGGATCAGAGACTGCCTGCAGCAGCAGAGCTTCAGAGATCCTATACTTTAATAACTTAAAAAGTTGAATCTCCAGGCTACATCAGCACAGGACAGGATGGACTGTCAGCTTTGTTCACGGATGTTTCTTTCCACTCCAATGTAAAACCTGCTTCTAATTCTTAGTAGGCTTATTCGTCTTTCCAAGCACATTCAAAAGAATGTCTTTGTGACTCAAAATTACATCACCTGTGCAACTGGGTCGGGGAATGGAGGAGGGGCTAGAGGACCTCTAAGGTTATTTTTGGCTCTAAATTTATCATCTTATGAGCACATGGACCATCTATCACTTTTCAGAAATATCTCTTTTTGTGAATATAAACAATATAGTTGTATTAAGTCCACTTGGATTTAATGTACTTAACTCTAATGTACAAAGATTCTAGTTTTTAGAATAGCTTCTGACATGTTGAGTATATATAACAGGCACATTCTGAGATACAAAGCACAAGATACAAACCCCAAAATAACTCAGCCAAATATCTAATAATTTTATGTGTAAAATACAGAAAAATCCAGTAAAGAATTAGAATAATTAATTCTCCCCTTTAATTTTCATACTTGATATAATAGCAAAAAACTTTTATCCACAACAGAAAAAAAAAACTTAGTTCATTAGAATTTTGCTTATATTTTCATTATGAAGGATTACCATTTGTTTGCTGAAGATAGATTTTATAGCTTGATTGTAGGTCCTGGTAAATAGAAGAAGTATTCCCTTACACTGGGTACATACGATAAAACAAAGCATGTGAGAAAATATGAACATATTTGCATTTCCTTAGGGGGTCTAATGCTTTCATGAAGGTGGGAAATCAACTGATTACATCATCTTTGAAAGGAATGCAAATAGGATCACAGTCACTGAATTTTTGTAATTATTTTTCCTATTGCAAACATAAGCTAATGTGCATTATAATAACTGGTACTTAATTTTCCCTTTCCCTCTCTGCTGCCCTCCTCTAAACCCTTCTATCATGCCCCAGAAACCTCTTCATACTGCAAGATTACTCACATCTTATCAGTACCTAGCCTTTGCCTTGGGGCCCCTCTGAGTGGAAGCTTCTCCTAGAAACTACTTCAGGAGGGCACCTGAGCTAGCCATTTCTTCATTTCCCACGCAGTTGCACTCTACTGGATTTCTCCATCCTGTCCCTACACCATCCATCTTCTCTCCATCTCCTATTGCCTACTCCCGCTCTCCCCCATCTTCCTTTTGTATGTTGTCTTCTTCCGTTAGATTGTAAGCTCCTTAAGGACAGGGACAGCTTTTTCATATTTGTATTCCCAGAGCATAGCACAGCAGCACAGTGCCTGGGACACAGCATTCATTTAATAAATAGTTATTACTGATGGACTGATACAATGATCCACATTAAGATTTGATTCAGTTCAACATATAAGTGCCTCTTGTGTGCAAACTGGGAGGTACAAAGAAACTATGCCAGTCACTGCCCTTGAGGAACTTGATCTTGTCAAGTTGTATTCAAAAAATCATGATAGAAAGTAGAATGGGATAGTGTGGGGTATATCTTTCCTTTGCTCTAAGTGCCATCAGAAAATCTGGAGAGAGATCATTTTCAGTTGAAGCGAACAAAAAATGCATACAGGAGGTAGCACAAGATAAGAATTATAACTGGCAATTCTGGGGCCCAAGGCAAGTAATACAAAATATGTATGCCCTCTGATCAAATTCTTTAGACAAATTCAGCTGAGTGTTGGGGAATGGACAAAGTCCTTAGGAGAGAAGGCCCCATGAGGAAGTGATCCCCAGGACACTACAAGATTGATGCTGGGGAGAAAGGATTGAGGTCAAGACTAAGCCAAAAATATGAAAAGAGGGCATGAAGTGGAAGAAATGCCACTGGATCATTTCCAAGTTTGAAAATTGTTGCTGACTAGGTACTCTAGACTCAGCTCAAGGAGAATAAATACCATTACATATTAAATACCTTAAATTCCATTACATTTTGGAACCCTGAGTCAAATCCCCAGTCATACTACTTATGGCTAAGCACTTGATCTGGGCCTTAAAGGAAGGGATTTGAACTGGTAGAAGAGTCCACTCTAGGCATGATAGATGCCATGTACAGATGCATGGAGAAAGAAGAGGAAGGGGGAGGGAAGGGAATAAGCATCTATATTGCCTACTATGTGCTAAGAACTTTACAAATATATCTCATTTAATCCTAACAATAACCCTATGAAGTAGGTGCTATTATTATCCCCTCTTTATAATTGAAGAAACTGAATTAAGTGACTAGCTAGTAAGTGTCTGAGGCTGGATTTGAACTCAGGTCTTCCTGAATGCAGGCCCAGCTGCCTCTGGTCAGAGAACAGAATGAGTAGCTCATTACCGGGACTTAAAGTGAATGAAGAGGACCAAAAAAAGGAATAAATCTAGAAAGGTGGGTTAAAACTGGATTACAGTGGTTCTTAAAGTTTAAAAGAAGTTACTTAACAATTTTGTTTAGATGAGTAATAGTTCTGTGCCTTTGGAATATTATTTTGGCAATCAGAAGGAAGGTAGATTGGACTGGGAAAGACTGGAGGTAGGGAGATCAATTAAGAAGCTATTTAATAGTCAAAGTGAAAGGTAATGAGGCAACAGAATTTCTTCCCTTTCCCAAACTGATTCCTTGGTGAAGCAGTAGAATTCTATGCCCCCTTATTGCTTTAGCTCTCACTACTTAACTCAAAGGAACTTCCTTAACTGATTCAATATCCTACTCTCCACAGCAGATCTTCCAAACCCTTTCATCCCTCCTCAAATCTTCCATGGCTCCCCATCTTCCCCATCCTCACAGGTGAGAACCTTGCCTCATATTTCAAAGAAAAAATTGAGGACATTTGTTAAGAGTTCCTTTTTGACCCTCCTCCTTATCTCCTATCACCCAAATGGCCACTACCCTTTTCACCCCATCCCACATGAAAAAGTGGCCCTTCTCCTTATCAAGGCAAGCTTCTCTACTTGCCCAAGTGATCCTACTCTATGCCATTTTCTCTAGGATATTGTCTCCTCTATCATTCTTATTCTCTCATTTATCTTCAATCTCTCCCTGTCTACTGGCTGCTTCCCTTCTACCAACAAAACATGCTCTATCCTCAAAAAACCCTCACTTGTTTCATCCTGTCCCCACTAGCTATTGTCCCACATCTCTCCTCCTTTTTATGGCTAAACTCCTTGACAAGATTGCCTACAATCTATGCTTCAACTTCCTTTCTTCTCTCTCTTCCTCTCTCTGATCTGGCTTCCAACCTCATGTCTTTCTCCTATTTTGCTTCCAACCTCATTATTCAACTGAAACTGCTTTCTCCAAAGTTACTAACAGTCTCTTAATTGCCAGATATACTGACCTTTTCTCAGTCCTCATCCTTCTCAATTTCTCTGCACCTTCTGACACTGTCAATCACCGTCATGTCCTTGATATTCTATTTTCTCTAGGTTTTCAGGACACTACTCTCTCAGTTCTCCCTCCAATCTATCCAAATGTCCATTTGCTGGATCTTCATTCAGGTCTCTCTCATTAACTGCGAATGTCCCAGAGTACTCTGTCCTTAGGGCCTTTTCTCTTCTCCCTTTATACTCTTTCATTTGGTTTTCTCATTAGCTCCCATGAATTCAATTATCATCTTTCTGTTGATGATTCTCAAGTCTGTTTATCCATCCCTAAACTTAACTGCTGACCTTGAGTCTTGTATCTCTAGCCTCCTATTAGACATCTTGAGCAGGATGACTTTAAACCCAATACATCCAAAACTGATCTCATTTTCTTTTCTCCTCATTTCCAAACTCCCCCATTACTAACGTGTTTCCCCAATAAGACCTATCCCGAAAATAAGCCCTCCCCTTACTGTGTAAGATTCCTCTAAAACAAGCCCTCCCCCGAAAATAAGCCCTATTGAGATTGCTACTGTAGTGAAGGTGATCCCCTGCGCTACACGCTCTGTATGCACCGTCCCCCCCCCCGTGAAACACACGCCGCGCTCCGAGCTGCATCCAATCAGAGCTGCAGCAGTGAGCGCATCATCCTGTTCTTCCCCAGTGATTTGCTTATTGAATAAAGGTACATTTTTTTGTTCACATTTACCTGTTTATTAAAATTGCTGTCAATGTTCATTAAAATAAGCCCTCCCCTGAAAATAAGTCCTCTGGTGTTTTTCTGTCCAAAAAAATAATAAGACAGTGTCTTATTATCGGGGAAACACGGTATCAAGGGCACCGGCATCCTTCCAGTCACCCAGACATACAATCTAGGTGTCAACCTTAACTTTTTACTCTCTCTACCCCATCCACCATATCCAATCTGTTGCCATGAACTATCGATTTTACCTTTGGAACATCTCTCATATGTCCTTTCTTCTCTTTTCTGACACTGACACCAGCCTAGGGCAAGTGTCTTTATCAACTCTGACTCTGACTATTGCAATGGCCTTCTGGATAATCTCTCTGTCTCAAGTCCCTCCAGTCTATCCAACCACTCAGTTGTTGAAGTGATTCTGCCATGTCACTTCCCACCACCACTACTACTCTTCTTAATAAACTCATCCCCTCCAGGATAAAGCAAAAAATTCTCCAAAAAGCCCTTCATAACCTGCTCCAAAACTTTGCAGTCTACTTTACATCCCAGTATTCAATCCACTGACACTGGCCTCGTTGCTTTTGCTCAAACAAGAAACTTCATCTCCCAACTTCAGGCATTTGCCATGGTTTTCCCTCATGCTTGGAATGCCTTCCTCATCTCTGCTTCATGGCTTCTCTGGCTTCCTTCAATTCCCAGCTAAAATCTTACCTTCTACAAGCAGCATCTACTCATCTCCTTGAATTCTAGTGCCTTCCATCTGTTGATTATTTCATGTTTGTCCTGTATATAGCTTGTTTATAGAGAGTTGCTGACATGTTGCCTCCCCATTGGACTATGAGCTCCTTGAAAAGAATGGTTATTTTACCTTTCTTTGTGTATCTTTAGCACTTCAAATAATACCTGCCACACAGTAGGCTCTTAATGTTTGTTGAACAACTGAACATGTTAGGGAGGGAGTAGATGGAGGATATAATCAAAGTCACCTCCTAGATTTTAAGATGAATTAATTAAGAGAATTGAGAGGAGCAAGTTGGGGAGGGAGAGGGAGAAGAATGAACTCCATTCTGGATAGGTTTCTTTGAGATAACACAGGGCATATGGGGGAAAATACCCAACAAGAAACTGGAGAAGAACAATTAGTTTAGGGAAACATTAGACTAAATTTACAGTTGGAATTTTCTGCATAGAGATTAAGATTCATCAACATTTAAGCCATGAGAATGGGAAAGTTTACCAAAGGTTAAAATGTCAAGGGAAAAGAGAAATGGTCCAAGTAAAAAGCCCTGGGCAATATCCATACTTAATAGTAGGAGAAAGTAGATAGCCCATCAAAGGAGATTATTAAGGTTATAATAGAGATAGCTAATACATAACCATATATTGTCAAAAGTAGCTAAGAAAAACAGGGATCTTCTAAGACAATTCCAAAAGACTGACATGATGGAAAACGCTATCCATATCCAGAAAAAGAACTATGGAGTCAGAATGCAGATGGAAGCATACTATTTGCTTTCTCTTTTTTTTGTTTCTTCTTTCTCGTGGTTTCTCCCATCAGTTCTAATCCTTTATAACATGACTAATGTGAAAATATGTTCAATATGAATATATGTGTAGAGCCTATATCAGATTACACACCATCTTCGGGAAGAAGAAAAAGGAAGGGAAGAAAATTTAAAACTCAAAACCTTATGGAAATGCACAGTGAGTCAGGAGGCCCTGGAGTCAGGAGGACCTGAGTTCAAATCTGACCGCAGACACTTGACACACTCACTAGCCATGTGACTTTGGGCAAGTCACAACCCCAATTGCCCTCCAAAAAAACAAAATAAGTAAATAAATAAATTGGCAACATTAAAAAAAACAACCTTATGGAAGTGAATGTTGAAAACTAAAAATAAATTAATTTTAAATAAAAAGAAAAAAAAACAGGGATCTTCTATCACTTTGATCATTTCTCCTACTCCACCACCAATCTTCCTAAAACACAGATCTGACCAGTCATCTCCTTCCTCAGAAATCTGCAGCTGATCATTGGAAAATCTTCATGGGCAGGAATCAATGTCTATACTTATTTACAAGCCTATAAAAATATTTTTAAAGCTCCATGTACATAAGCTATATTTCTGGATAGCCAGAGAAAAAAATGTTATGATTAAAAGCAGTCTTTTAATATTACTCTGACCCTCTAAAAAGCAAAATTTCATTCTTACAAAATACTCTTTGATCTCAAGATATGAAAGCATTATTTCTTAAGATTTTAATGTTTTCTAATAATGTTAAAACTATGCACTTCTGTCTTTAAAATAAGGATAGAAAATGTGGGTATAGCTATGCTCACAGAATTATTTTTATGTACTTTGGTCCACAGATCAGATTTTTGAAAACCATAAGTTATACCTTGGAGACATGAAAACTCTTACCCCATCATAGTCTTAGAAATTATGCTAAACCTTCCAATAATAAAATAACACCACATAATCTCAATCTTAAAAGGCAATTAAAATATTTAAAGTTCTAAGTGTATGAATAAAATTCACATAAACTCTTGATCCAATATGGCATAACAGAAGACCACAATGCAAATTGATTCTGCTTATACAGCATATTTCATAGTTGGTTTTTTTCATGACCACTACTACTCCTGGGAAGTGTGCATATTAAAATAATGTACAAGACATTTGTTTCAACTCAAAAGATTCCACAGGCAATGGTAAATTATCTTCAGAGACTCGTTCTTTTTCTAAAAGCTCAATTAATTGTTACTAAATGCAATATAATTTTCTAAATGTGCACATATTCTTATCAGACACTGTCTTACGCTACCAAGTAGTCAAGAAATGTAAAGAAAGGAACAAGAAATTCCTGGCATAAACTCATATGCTTAATTTGTCAAGAAGAATGCATATTAGATGACAACAATGCACTGATGATAACAGAAGGGCAAAAAGTCCCTGTTCTTAAGGATCCCTCGGTCTAATGGGAAGATGATATGAAAACATCTAACTGTATACACGACAAAATTGGGAGTGTCAGAGGAAGGCACGGAGGTTAAGGAGGACTAAGGATGATTTCTTGTAGAAGGTGGGGCTTTAGCTTGGAGGAAGCCAGGAGGCAGAGATGAGGAGGGCAAGTGATCCAGGCAAGGAGGGCAGTCAGTGAAAACACTCAGAGTCAGGAGACCAAGCATTGTGTATGAGGAAGAGCAAGTGACAGATTTATATGAGTCAATTTTGCTCTTCCTGAGGACAGAGTACATGATCAGACAATAAGGATGAATCTGCAACCCTTTTACTTTAACATAAACCTCAGTTCTACAGAAAATCACTATTAAGTGGGAAATATCTGAGCAAACTGACACATAAATGAATGTAATGGAATATTATAATGCAGTATGAGGGGATGAATATGAGAAATTAAGAGAAATATGGAAAGATTTACATGAACTGATACAGAGTAAGGAAAGCAGAACTAGGCAATAATATACACAAAGACTATAATAATGTAAATGAAAAGAAAGCTTAAAAAATGTTGAACTCTGGGTAGTTGTGATGATTAATTTTAGTCCTGGAGAACAGATAATGAAACAAACCTCCCTTCTCTCAGAAAAGGTGGGAATATAATGGGGGTCAGAATGTTGTATACACTATTAACCATGATCACTCTATCAGGTATTTTTTGCTTCCCCCTCCCTTCCCCCCCCCCCCCCCTGCTGCACAGGAGGGTTCAATGTTTGGGATTGAGACTAAAGAAAAATATCATGTTTTTAAAAGGTTGCAATAAGTTTATTTTTATTTTATTTATTTATTTATTTTTAAGCAATTGGGGTTAAGTAACTTGCTCAAGGTTACATGGCCAGTTATTTTGTGTGGGTGCCAAGTATCTGAGGCCAGAACCGATTCCGGGTCTCCCAACACCAGGGCCAGTGCTCTTACTCACTGCGTCACCTGGTGCCCCAATAAGTTTATTTTTAAAAGGAGTACACAAAGATCACTATAACTCTTTTGAAATGTCAATGAAAGTACCTATGAGATAAATATGCTTGCTATTTAAAGATCATGCTAGTGTTGGTTTGGCTATGCATGGGTATGAGAGTGCTCACAAATACCTTAAAGCCCTTTTTCACAGATTGTCCACTTTAATTAATCTACTCTTTGCAAATCAAGACTTGATTCTAAGACTAACAGGCCAAGGCATCATCATAAGAAAATTCCTCTGATTGAGCCATCAATTGATCTTCCCAGAAGGACCAATATCCCCATTGTACTTCCTTCAGTTCTACTTTCATGAGCTCCTACAAAGTTTCTTCAGCCTGTTCTTCTAGGCATCACATTTCTGTTCACTGTACAGGAGCTGATTCCATATCCAGCCATCATCCATTTTCCATATATAGTCAGCCCAAGGGTGCTGAATTGCAGTGAGCACAAATGCTATGCTAATGAATTGGTTGCTTTCCAAAATATCGTTGCCGATCATCCTATTTCACCCCCTGATGTTAATTCTGGCATAAAGACAGTGTTAATGAAACTGCTCAAAAAATGAAAATTCATATCGATGACAAGTCTAGGTCTCACAGTCATGTAACAGGTGCCATACTAAGGCTCCCAGGCACATCTCTGAATCATCTGAATACTGCATGGTATTCTTAGCTACTTATTTCTTGCCCTTTGTTATGTATTAAATTACTTGGAAAAGATGGCCTCTAAAATCCTTTACATCTTTGAGATTCTGTCATATGCTCTCCCTTTAAAAAAGAGTGAAGCTTATACTCTTTAGTTGAATTTCTCCATTGTATTTATTACTTTCCTTACTGGTCTCATTCAAAGGAGCAATGGTTCCATTCCATCATCTTGGTAATGGTTATATAAATGGGTTTTCCATTCTGGAAAGCTGGAATAACCTACTAATCTTCATTTGTCTATGATGATTTGTTTTCTCATTTTCCATATAGATCATACGGATTAATCCTCAAGGTCACTGCTAGTCCTTTAACTTAAAAACATCTTTTATCTGCCACTTCAAATCTAGTAGTGGTAGCAGAATTTAGTGGAAAAAATGCTTTACACAGTGCCCATAACTTAAGTAAATTCTTGTTGACTGACTGACAAACATGGGCTTTGGGGGCAGAAAATAGGTCTGGATACTTGAATATCTACCTGGGTTCACAACTAACTAGTCATAATCTTTGACAAATAACCTAGCTTGGCTTCAGTTTCCTCAGTGAAAGAGAAAAGAGATTAGATTAACTCTAAGGTTCCATCCAGCTCTAGTAATTATGAAAATATGTAAATATTTACATATTATCTCCCCCATCAGAATGTGAGCTCCCTGAAGGCAGAGACCATACTTTTGCCTTTCTTCCTATACCCAGTACTTGCCACAGTGCCTGTCACATAGTAAATCCTCAATAAATGCTTGACTGATTATTGGCTTTATTGGGAAATTACCAGGCACAAGGTATTAGATACTGTGACATATGAAGATTAATAATACATAATCCCTTCCCTCAGGGAGTTTACATTTTATCATAGGACATAAAACAAGTATACAAATGCTATCACTGCCAGGCAAATGATGATTAATAGTCTTTACCAGGACAGCCCAGAACAGCATATTCCCAGGCTGTCTAGAACTCTCAGAGGCCCCATGGCATAGTTTATAGAGCCAGTCCTATAGTCAGAAAGATCTGAGTTCAAGCCCTGCCTCTAACACATATAGGCTATATGGACCTGGATAAATCACTTAATCTCTCAGTGCCCCAGGCAATTCTTTAAGACTGTAGATTACAGAGAAGTTACCTTTGTCCTTTGGTAAAAAGGACTTTCCTCATCAGGAGTTCCCTATACCAATCAAATCAGAGGTCCAGAACTCAATGAGAGTCACTTAAACATATTATCAAAAGAGATCTGGTGACTGATTTTCCACCAATATACAAAAGCTCAAACTTTCTGGTATTAACACTGTCACGCCTATTTTTTCAGACATTAAAAAAAAAACATTTAGACTTTAGCACTTGCATAAGTTTAGAATGGTTTTCATCTATGACTCTTGCAAGTTACTAATTTGAAAAAAAAAGGAATTATTTTTTCAGGTATTAGTGATACCAATACTCCTAACAAGGGTCATAACTTTTAATGAACTCCAGTACACACTAAAGCTAAATATCAACCACCAGATAAGTATCCACAAAGGGGTAGTCTGACAAAAGAATACAAAAGCATCAGCCTTTCTTAAAGAAAAAGAATATAAAAGAATCTCAGAATTGGAAAAAACCTAAGGGATAATCTTTTCCAACTGATAGCTCAATCCTTTCTATTGCATGCCCAACAAGTATTTGTGGAACATGTGCCTTTTCTTTGGAGCCTCCATTATCGGGTAACTCACTACCTTTTTTTTTTTTTTTTTTTTTTTTTTAGCAATCAGTGTTAAGTAACCCGCTCAAGGTTACACGGCCAGTTATTTCTGGGTGTGGTGCTGAGCGCCTGAGCCCAGGGTTTGATCCAGGTCATCCCGACACTGGAGCCAGTGCTCTTACTCGCTGAGCCACCTGGCCGCCCCTAAGCAATTGGGGTTAAGTAACTTGCTCAAGGTTACACGGCCAGGTGTTTCTGGGTGGGTGCTAAGTGTCTGAGCCCGGGATTCTATCTCCAGGTCTTTTCAACACTGGAGCTGGTGCTCTTACTCGCTGTGAACTCACTACCTTTTGAGGGAGACTAGTTCACTTTTGGAAAGGTCTAATCATTAGGCTGTATTTCCTTACTTTAAGCTAAAATCTGTCTTTCCAGAACTTCCCCTCATTTCTCCTATTTCTGACCTCTGAGGTCAAATAGAACACACAAGTATAACCCTTGTTCTATATGACAACCCTACCAGAAACTAACTGTATTTGTATATGTCTTCTCCAAATTGAAAGCTAGCAATCCCAGTTTGTTTCAACCAACCCTGGCATGACATATTCTCTAGTCTTCTCACCATCCTGGCTGCCCTTCTCTGAGCTGGAGAAGAGGTTTATCAATGTCCACCTTAGAATATGGTGATAAGAAAGGTAGAGTGTATAGGGTACTGAACATGAGTCAGAAAGAGATGGGTTTAAATCCTATCTCAGACACCTATGAGCTGTGTGTGGGACCCTGGGTGAGTCATATGACTTTTTTGTATCTCAGTTTCCTCATCTGTAGAATGAGGGCCCTAAACTTGTTGAGCTCTAAGGCCTCTTCTTGTTCTAAATCTATGTTTCTATCACTAGACAAAATGTGATTCAGGTAGAATCTGACCAGAGCAGAGTAAAGCGATACTATCTGCTCCCTTCCTTTGAATACTAAACCTCTCTTAACAAAGTCTGAGATTGGATCAGGTTTTTTTGCCTCGCCTCCAGGTTTTCAATCCCTGCCATATTTTCCACAGTCTTTCAAAGAAGCTTTGAAAAGAGTCCTGCAATCATGTTTGAAAATTCTTTCAGTCTTCTAGGAGCAGGGCTGATCTGAGACTGGTGGCAAAGTCACTGAGTCAGTCATTTAGTCGGTCAATAAACACTTATTAAGTGTATCTGTTATGTTCCAGGCATTGTGCTAAGCACTGAGTACCACTAGATGCTTTCTTAACACTTCCTCACTTCTCTTGCTAATACTGGATAATCTCAAATCATGCATCTCACATTATTTTACTGGGGCCATCCCTTGACTCACTTCTTAAAGAGACCTATTCACCAAATGGGTGTTACCTCACTCTAAGTGAGTACCTAAAAAGGCCTTAGCCTAAAAGGGCCAGGGTCTCCCAATGCATCCTGGGTCATCTTCAGTCATCCTGATGAATATCAGGTCACTGGTTCCAGATGGCTATAGAGGAGAAGGTGAGGCTGGTGACCTTGCACAGCCCTCCCTCACTCAAATTAGTCAACTGCAAGTCATGTCATCATTTCCCTGATGCCATGGTCCTCTGAAAAAACGAAGGATAAACACAACAGCCCAATGTACAAAGCAAATTAATTTCTTTAAGCTATACAAAGGTAATCCTATCTAACTTACTACTATTGGAAAGTATGCTTTAAAAAAATAGCACAGACTTAAAAAAAAAAACAGATTTTAAAAGTCCCATTTCATTTAAGTGGCCTTCTAGTCCACTTTCAAAAGATTAAAAATAAGAAAAAATCTGCTGCACATGTCACTATAACATCATACACTCCTCTGACTGCTGGACTTGGGGAACTATGAATAATTAGCCAGGACAAATAACCTTTCACTCCAAAATTTCTTATCAGCCAGTCACCAAAGTCATAAAAAAAAATCACAGTTAAGAGTTATTGATTAATTCTCCTTATTCACTAGAAGGCCTAGCCAGTAGTGGAAAGATTAACAGCAATTGTCTTGATTCAGAAGATTAATTAGAGGCTCTCAAATAACGTCTCTGCTTTCTTCCACTTGATTTGAGGTTCACTTTTAATGATTTTCATGCTATAATGATGGTAGGTGAGATCATTTATGGTCACTGCTACTTTCATGAAGAAGGAATAACAAGATCCCATTAGAGTTTAGGCATTGTCTGGGTCTTCATTCTGGCAATGCTAAGGTGGTCTATCGGACATATCCACAGACATATCAAAATTTAACATGCCCCAAACAAAAGGCAGAGTGTTACAATGATTACAATACTGGGGTTAAGAAGCAGAAGAACTTAGTTCAAATCCCACCTCTGTTACTTAATACCTGTAAAATATTGGGCAAATGACAATATCCCAAGATACCACTCTGTTCATCTGTAAAAATAGAGGGCTGGACCATTAGGTCCTTTTCTCTTCTAAATCTATAATTCTATGAACCCCCTTACCTTACACTTTCTCTTGTCTTACTTCTGAGCCCTTTATAGTCTGACTTGTGACTTAATCATGCAACTGAAACTGTTTTCTCCTTTGTCATCTCCACCTACTGACTTCCCTGGCCTCCTTCAAAACTTAGCTCAAATCTCACTTCTTACAAGAGGCATTTCCAGGTCTCCCTTCCTAGCCACCACCAGTGATCTCTTCATTGTCACATTTAAAATGACCTCTTCTCAACCCTCAAACTTCTTGACCTATTTTGCAGCACTTGGAATGATAAATTAGCTTCTTCTCCTGGATGCTCTCTCCTAAGTTTTTATGTTGCTGCACACCTCCCTATTCTCTTCCTGTTTGTCTGACAACTCTTTCTCAGTCTCCTTTACTAGATTTTCACCTAGAAGAGACCAAGATTCCTACCAACTCTACCTACTAACTGTGGGTATGTCCCATAGATCTGTCCAGGAGTTCTTAACCTCAAGTACCATGAGCATGTTATACTTTATATTTTTACAAATGTACTTTAATAGAATTGGATTCTTTTATAAGTATTCCATTTTATGCACTTTAAAACATTATTCTGAAGGAGTCCACATGCTTCATTAGGTTTCTAAAAGGCATTAAAAAAAAGCTAGAAACCAGGAGTCAGTAAAATACAGACAAGCCAAATTCAGACCACTGCCTAATTTTGTATGGCCAGAGAATTAAGAATGTTTTTTGTTTTTTTTTTTTTTACATTTTAAAATAGAATAATTTAAGTTAAATTTAAAAATTTAAAATACAATGAAACTTTATTTAAAAATGTGAAAACCATTCTTAACTCATGGACCATACAAAAACAGGAAGCTGGCCAATTGGCCTGGGGTCTGTAATTTGCTGACTGTGCTCTAAACTATCTTGCTTAGTAATCTCATAAGTTCCCATGGATTCAATTATCTCTTTGCAGAAGATTTCCAGATCTATATATCCAAACCCTAATTTTTCTCCTGAGCCCAGTTCCTTATAACCAATTGCCTTTTTGGATATCTAAAACTGGATTACCAAAGACATTTTAAGCTCAACATGTCAAGCAAGAACTTATTATTTTACCATCCCCACACTCTCAAAAAAAAAAAAAAAAAGGAAGGAAAAAACCCTTCTCTCTATATATAGAATTTCTGTTACCGTTGAGAGCACCACCATTCTCCCAGTTACCTAGGGTCAATCTCAGTGTCATCTCCAACTCATTCTTGTCACTCAGACTACACATCCAATCAACAGCCGAGTGTTGTCATTTCTACCTTCACAATGCCTCTGGTATCCATCCTTTAGCCACTTACACAATCACCACTCTACTCTGGTGTGGGTTCTCCTCACCTCACACTGGGACGACTGCAATAAGTCTTCCAGATGATTCCTGTCCCACCTTGGCCTCCCTGTCTCTCCACACTCTAATGTATCCTTTCCTCAGCTGCCAAAATGATTTTCCTTAAGCATATTTCTGATTACATCACTTCCCATTCAAATTCCATCGTCTACCTATTACCTCCGGAATCAAATATAAAAATCTCCTTTGGCTTTTAAAACCCTTGATAACCTGGGTCCTTTCCCATTTTTCCAGTTTTCTTCCTTCTGTACACTCTTATGATACAGCTATGTTTCCCTTGCTTATAATTTTATCTCCCAACTCCATGCCTTTGCAGTGGCCAGATGTCATGATCCTCTGAGAACAAAGGAAAAGCAACAGCAATCCCCATGACTGAAATGCTCTACCTCATCTCCACCTACTGACTATGCTGGCTTCCTTCAAAACTTAGCTCAAATCTCACTTCCTACAAGAAGCATTTCCAGGTCTCCCTTCCCAGCCACTCCCAATGCCTTCCCTCAGTATATCTACCTATCTGATTATGTATACAAGCACACTCACATACACACACACATACACATAGAAATTTTCACACTGTTTCCTCTGGCATGTTTAAAGAAGGAAGATTAAAGGGCTGAGGGAAATCTCTCAAAGTTAGGGAAATCTGATAAAAATCCTTCACAGTTTAAGATCCAGCACAGCATGGGGAATTTTGCCATCATAACTTTCTTTTTTTTTTTTTTAAGCAATTGGGGTTAAGTAACTTGCTCAAGGTTACAGGGTCAGGTGTTTCTGGGTGGGTGCTAAGTGTCTGAGCCCGGATTCAATCCCCAGGTTATCCCAACACTGGGGCTGGTGCTCTTACTCGCTGTGCTACCTGGCCGCCCCGCATCATAACTTTCTTAACAAAAAAAAATTTCCAAAATGAATCCATTGGAAACTTCTAAGAGAAAACATATATGATTTTAGAATCAAAGACAATAGGAAGACAGGATTCATTTCGCAGAAATTCATTTATTAGCCAACCTGGATGGAAACAGGGGCACAATAGAGTGCTGGGTCTGAAGTCAGGAAAGACTCATCTTCCTGAGTTCAAATTTGACCTCAGACAACAGCTGTGTGACCCTGGGCAAGTCACTTGATCCTGTTTGCCTCAGTTTCCTCAGCTCCAAAATGAATTGGAGAAGGCAATGGCAAGCTACTACTCCAGTATCTTTGTCAAGAAAACCCCAAACTGGGTCACAAAAAGTCAGACATGACTGAAAACAACTGAACAACTAACAAGTCAATTCCAAAAAATATACTATACATCACAATGTACACTGGTAGGGAAGCCAACTGTTGCATGAAAGGAATTTTCAAAGAGATCATAGATTTGGAGCTAGAAGGGACCTCAGAATGTCATATAATCTATTCCTCTCATTTCACAGGTGAAGAAACTGAAGAATGGGGAGGTTAATTAAATTACCAAAGCTTACATGGATTATAAGTATCAGAGAAAAGATCTGAACTCAGATTTTCTGACTCCAAATACAACACAATTTCCATTGTACCATGCTCTACCACCAATGATGTTAACCTTCTTGATACTGAAAAAGTAGCTGTAACTACAAGACAGGCATGGGACCAAAGGCCTATATACCTAGAGGACCTAAAGTTGGTTTTGTTTAAATGCTATATATAGCTAAAGTGGCATATTATTCCCAGTGAAAATTTCCATTTCTCAGATCTACTGGCAGAACTATTTTAAGTTCCTTCTTATCCTGAAAGCAGATAAAATACTCCTACCAATTACTAAGACTCAATTAAGATCTTTAATGTCTTATAAAAATATCAATATGTACCATATTGAGGGAAAATTCAGTTTCACTTTGACAGTCATATAAATTAAAAGTAATTTATGTAAAAAGCAACAGTATGTCAAGCAGCTCTGAAAGGGGTCATGTGCACTTTCATAATGTGTAACATTATAATTCCACAATAACCAAAACCCCTACATTCAGGAATGGAAAAAATCTAAACAAAGAGCTCTCCATTTTAAATTTCCTCATGCGCAAGACCTCCTTTCTCCAATCACTTTCTATATTAATGACAAATCAAGTATCAAAAGAATGCTATCTTAACAATTCATTTTTTTAATTGAAGATGTTTGAAACATCACAGAACATGAGGACATGCACAGTAAGTGTATAATCTTATAGCCAAGAGATCAGTCACTTGCTAGTCACAGAATAGCGGGCAAATCAATTACTTTTAGAGCCTCAGTTTACTCATATATAGGGAATAATAATATCTGCCAGACCTACTTCACAGATTATAGGAAGATCAAAATGTAAAGTGAAATGTAAATATGATCTATTTTCTTTTGTTCAAAATGTATCCTTTTAAATTATACCTTTTACATCACCCTTTTGTCCCCCCCCAAAAGTATCTCTCTCTTCTCCTCTACTTAGCAAGGCATCAATTGTAATAAAGATTTAAAAAGAAGAGAAAAAAGGCATTTAAACAAAACCAACAAACACATCAGTCACATGTGACTTTATGTAGCATTACTGCATCTGCAAATGTCATTTCCACAAAGAGAGGAGGGAAGTGCATTTTCTCAGGTCTTTTCAGGGGTCAAGCTTAGTCATTACAATTACATGGAATTTAGCCCCTTTCCCCTCCCCCCAGTCTTTTTATTTTGTTCTATTTTAGTGTAGTAGACATGGCTTATAATAGTTTACCTGATTCTGTTTACTTTATTCTGCTTCATATAAGTTCATGTGAATTTTTCCATGCTCTTCTGAATTCAACCATGTCATTTCTCATAGAGCAATAATATTTCTTTATACTAATATAGAACAGTTGGTTTAGCTGTTTTCTAATTTATGGGCATGTACTTTATTTCCCAGTTTTTTGCTACCACAAAGCAAGCTGTTATATTATATTCATTATAGTTGGGAACTTTGTTTCTGTCTTAGACCTCCTTGGGAATACAGAGCAATGGGATCTCTGGATAAAATATGGTATGGATATTTTAGTCACTTCTTAAACATGATTCCAAATTGCTTTCCAGAATGGTCTGACCAATTCATGCCACCAAGAGTGAATACATCAACTTTCTGCAGTCTCTCCAATGCTATTTCTATCTGGTGTCTTCTTTGCAAATATGCTGGGCGAGTGGTAAAATCTCAGAATTGTTTTGATAGGAATTTCTCTTAACTGGTGATTTCATGTGATTTTAAAAATAATTAATAACAACAGCAGCAATAATAACTAGAAGTTCTATAGAGCTTATCATGTGCCAGGAACTGTGCTAAGTGCTTTACAATTATTATCTTAATTCGATTTTACTAGTTTGTATTTGAGCATTCCATTCATTTCAGGTAATATGCAAAAAGCAATCTGCAACCCTTAAAGCTCTATATAAATATGAGCTATTGTTATGTCCTTTGACCACTTATCCATTGCTTAATAGCTTTGGTCTATTTAGAGAACAGAAACATGTAACTTAAATATCAGACCCTTATCAAACACATCTAAAGCACAGGTCTTCCCTCCAATCAATGACTTCCCCAATCTTATCACAGCTACACTAATTTTGTTCATGTAAAAGTTTTTTGTTGTTGTTCAGTTGTTTTCAGTTGTGTTTGACACTGTGATTCCATTTGGGGCTGTAATGGGAATGTAAATTTTTAAGATCTTCCCTGCCCCTAGGCTAAAGTGCACTTCTTGATTGGCCAGTGAGTCAATAAAGTTGTTACATTCTCTGAGCCAGGAGAAGGTTATATAAGCCCTGATGTGTAGCTTTGTTTCGCGGCTTACTTTGAGAAGTGTTCTGTGATTTGACCAGATGAGACTCTGGGAAGCCATTGCTGTTGAGAGTCCCCCGACTTTGAAAAACCCAGATGTTGATTTGGTATGGATGTAATGGTTGGACAGTTTGGAAATCTGTCTACTTGATCTGTTTCTCTGTCTTGATAATTCTGTCTGTATATTCTGAAGTTCAGGGAGCTGACCTTTTTCCCCTGAACCAGGTAAACGATATGTTTGACTGATTAAAGTAAGCTTGTTAACCCATTTTGAGTTGCTTTATCAAAGCAGATCTAAAAACCTGTGCTGGCAGTCACCCTGGGGACGATGGGGTGCTTGCTGCTACAGGGGTTTTCTTGGCAAAGATACTAGAGTGGTTTGCTGTTTCCTTCTCCAGCTTATCTTACAGATTAGGAACCTGAGGCAAACTGGGTTAAGTGACTTGCCCAGGGTAACACTGCTAGTAAGTGTCTGAAGTCATATTTGAACTCAGGAAGATGAATCTTCCTGACTCCAGACCCTGCACTCTGTCCATTGCACCACCCAGCTGCCCCTTTTTACTTTCAGATTATTGAAATTATCTCATATTTTGTGATCACCAATCCCTATCCCTGACTGAGAATTCTCCCCTTATCAACAACTGTGAAAGGTAGCTGATAGATTAGCGAACACAACCTAAAAGTATTCTGAAACAATAATATTTATAAGAATTATTTTAGGCCACGTGACTGGCTGCCTGCTACCCCGCTTCCTCTTTGCCGCCCCCGACCCTCCCCCAAACGGCTTAGCAGATTCGCTGGAGCCTAGGCTTATCGCAGGAGTAGGCCGATACAGCCCCGGCCCCGGAGCAGGAGGCCGGCCTAGGCATCGCTGGTCGGGACTCGGCTCTGGGAATTGATCCCTGCTCGCTCCCGCCTCCCCATGGATCTCACGGCCCAGCATCGAATGTACGGCCGTTAAGTGGGGGCCCAGTGACTCGGCAGGAGAAAATGGCGTCCGTGTGGGATGAGGCCCAGCAAGATGGAATTGGGGAAGAAGTGCTCAAAATGTCCACAGAGGAGGTTATTCAGCGGACCATGAAAAGTGAAGTGCTCTGTGTGACACAAGAACTACAGGCCATGAAGGACAAGATCAAAGAGAACAGTGAGAAGATTAAAGTGAACAAGACGCTGCCCTACCTTGTCTCCAACGTCATCGAGCTGCTAGATGTTGACCCCAATGACTAAGAAGAAGATGGTGCAAACACTGACCTTGATTCCCAGAGAAAGGGCAAATGTGCTGTGATCAAAACCTCTACCCGACAGACCTATTTTCTGCCAGTGATTGGTTTGGTTGATGCAGAGAAGTTGAAACCTGGAGACCTGGTGGGAGTAAATAAAGACTCCTACCTGATCCTTGAGAACCTTCCCACCGAGTATGACTCCCGAGTGAAGGCCATGGAGGTGGATGAGAGGCCCACAGAGCAGTACAGTGACATTGGAGGGCCGGACAAGCAAATCCAGGAGCTGGTAGAGGCTATTGTATTGCCAATGAACCATAAAGAGAAATTTGAGAATTTGGGTATCCAGCCTCCAAAGGGAGTATTGATGTATGGACCTCCAGGTACTGGAAAAACCCTGCTAGCCCGTGCATGTGCCGCCCAGACCAAGGCCACATTCCTGAAACTGGCTGGACCCCAGCTGGTACAGATGTTCATTAGGGATGGAGCGAAGCTTGTCCGGGATACCTTTGCATTGGCCAAAGAGAAAACTCCCTCCATTATCTTCATTGATGAGCTGGATGCCATTGGAACCAAGCGCTTTGACAGTGAGGAGACAGGGGATCGAGAAGTTCAGAGGACGATGCTGGAACTCCTGAACCAGCTGGATGGATTTCAGCCTAACACTCAAGTCAAGGTGACTGCTGCTACAAACAGGGTGGACATCCTGGACCCTGCCTTGCTGGGCTCTGGCCTCCTGGACCGCAAGATTGAGTTCCCAATGCCCAATGAGGAAGCCCGAGCAAGGATCATGCAGATCCATTCCCGAAAGATGAATGTGAGCCCTGATGTGAACTATGATATGAGGAACTGGCTCGCTGCACCGATGACTTGAATGGGGCCCAGTGCAAGACCGTGTGTGTGTGTGGAAGTGGGCATGATTGCACTTCGCCAGGGAGCCACTGAGCTCACCCATGAAGATTACATGGAGGGCATCCTGGAGGTGCAGGCCAAGAAGAAAGCCAATTTGCAGTACTACGCTTGACAGGGCTGGGGAGCCCTGGCCCCAAGCCTGGGATCAACTCATTTGTCTGACTTGCCAGTAAAAGTAGTAACGATAAAGGAGGTTGGGGTTGTTCCCCCCCCACCAAAAAAAAGAATTCTTTTAGACATAAAAACACAGGATGTATGGCAACATATAAAATATGTGTGCCAATATATATACTATTATATACATAAAACACAAAAGATGTGGTGGCTACTTTCAAAGGTCTTACTATTAAACTATTTCATGATGACCATACCTCTCTAAGTCTTCTGTTTCTTGATCTGTAAAATGGAGGATATAACTTCCACCATCTACTTCACAGAATTGTTGTAAATTATGTACTCAATTGCCTTTTTGGTTTTGAAAGCACTTGTAATTCATAAAATGCTCTACAAATATGAGCTTTTACAATAATCAAAATAGTAATAAATTAGAGCAATAAAGATAGCATTAGAATTTCTGATGGCACTGAAAAATCAATTTCTCAGGAAATCTGAAATGGGAATATACTAAACTAAAAAAATCTGCAAATAACTGAAAAGGCAATTGATATTACATAAATAATTGTACTATTTTTCTACATCTATAAAATCTTTGTGAATATAACATACACAAACACCAAGGACAACCTTGCTTTGGTGGGATCAATTTCCTAACCACTGTCCCCATGCATGGTAGGCCATTTTTTCCTGAAAAGGTATTGAGACAATCCTTGAGACATCAAAGGCTCAAGCTGTTGACATCATTTCTGGGCTACAAAATAGCCAAGAAGATTTCCAAGCACTCCCTGAGACCAGACTGGTGAAAAATGATGGGCAACTCAGACAAGGGAGCTTTGCTCAATGGAATCAATTTGATGTGTTCTCAATGCACATCACTGTTGAATCTCTGTTTTGTGCTGTGCTAAGAAAATCTCATTTTGTTAAAATGTTGAATGACCTATGACTATCTCATTTTGTTCCAATATCAAACATAAACTTACAGTCTATTGACCTGAGTTAGGCACAGCCCAGAAACAGTTGCTGAAACAAGGAGTCAGGAATAGGAAGATTTTTCTGTATTATATTCTACTGTAGCCCACACTTTCACAACCATACCATTGACTGAAACATGCAAAAAAATGTAAGAATCTATTATGCTTATTCTTTGTTGACTATAAAAAATAATTAGATTTCAAAGAACAAAATATAGCTTGAAAGCTCTCACGTACTAAGATACAAATTGCCCGACAGATACGATCGGTAACTGCTGATTACTACTATCAAATGATTCACAAAGTAGATGAATGCTTGTCAAGGGTGTCTACTACTACCGTGTAGCACAGAATCCAAAGAGAACATTGATTCCCTATAAATTATGATGGCCTCCAGATGATACTGTTTGTGAATTACACTGAACTCCTTTCATCAAGACCCAGAACACTACAGACACTCTTTAATAAGATTCACAACCATTCACAAGAGTTCAGCCTAACAATTCATACGGAAAAATCTCAAATGTATGATGAATGTCTGTTGTCCGAGCTTTGATATAATTTGGTAATTCAGCACATATACTGAACAGACACTGAAGACAGACAATGAGATGGGTCCGAACTGAATAGGAAAAAGAGAATAAGCTTGATTCATTTGGGAAATTATATAGTCCTTTCAGCAATCTGCAAGCTGCTTCCTGAGACAAAATTCCATCTTTTTGTCACCATTATTCTTCCAGTGATGCATTATCACTATGAATCATAGAAGACCACAATTACTGAAGAATCAAAAGTATATGTATTGAGGGGAATAGGGGAGAAGGGAGAGTCGAGCTTGATTATTATAATTATATGGCACTTGGTTTCCACTGCTTTGCTGCTGTTCTTTACTTTTATACCATTGCATTCATTGTGTATATTGTTTTCCTGGGTCACCTTACCTCACTTTTCATCCATTCATGTAATTTTTCCTGTATTCCTTATTCACTGTTTTCTTACGATGCAATATTATTGTACCAATTCATGGACAGTCTCTTTAGCCATTCCCCAAATGACAGGCATCTAATTTTGTTTTCATTCCTTTGCTACTGGAAAAAGTGCTACTATTGAGATTCTGGTGTATATGGGACCATTTAAAAAATAGTTTTATTCTCCGGGGCATTTTCCTAGCAGTGAGATCTCAAGGTCAATGAGAATAGACTCTCAAGGTCAATGAGAATGGACATTTTAGTTACTTATGTAGCTCAGTTCTAAATTACTTTCCAGTTTGGTTGAACCAATACCCCACTGTCCACAAATTCTCCAACTCTGATTATTTCTATCTTTTGTCATCTTCAACAATTTTCTGGGTGTGAAGTGAAAGCTTGGAGTGTCTGTAATTTCATTCTTAGGGACCTGGATCAGTATTTCATGTGATTGTCAATAGCTGACATTTCTCCTTGGAGACCATTAGTTTATTGGTGAATGGTTTTTGGTCTTCTAGATTTGTACTAGTACCTCAGATGAAAAAGATTTTTTTACTTCCAGTCACTCATTTCCCTTCTTATCCTAGTTATTTTTATTAATTTTGTTCTTACAGAAGCTTTTTGACTTCATGTAATTTAGATTATTTATCTTATATTTCATGATTGCCCCCACACCACAACTACAAAAGATAACCTGATTTGGTTCTCTCAAAACTAAAGATTTTAAATTCTTGCACTTCCCAATATGACAGCTTGTGGCTTCCCTCTGGAGATTAGTGTGGGTGAGTAAAGGGTGTGGTCATAAGTATAAATAATAAATATCTCTCAGACAAAAATATACTTCTGATAGGACTTTTGGCCCCCCCCCCCCACCAAAAGGGAAAGAAGTAAGAAGGGATGAAGGCCTACTTTCTTATAGCTATGTTTTAAAAAAAAAAACAAAAACTTGTGGAGAGCTTTAGCAGTGATCCTCGCACTAAGGTACTTTCTTGGGTTAGGCTGCTTAGAGATTTGTTGTTCTTTACATTTGTAAGGAAAGATCCAATAATCACAGATTTGGAAGATTTAATGGCTCAGAGCAGCAGGATTTTTCACTCCCCAAAAAGGCCACAGATGCCCCTGTACACGTTGTTGGAAGTTAGGAGATGTGCCATGGTTTCTTTCTAGCAATCATGTACAGTTTGAGCTGACTTTAATCACTTAAGAAAAATAATCACACTGCAAATGCCATCTGGGCAAAGAGGTTTTTTGGCAGATTGCTTGTGCAACCAGCAGAGAAAGTACTAAAGACTAAAGCTTGACTGGGGTGGGAGGACATAGGGGAGAGACAAGTTAAAAAAAAAAACCTCTTTGATTTTCAGATTCTGTAACCAATATAAAAGGAAGAGACTGGGGAAAAGTAGCCCTCAACTAGAGACACGATCTTTCTTTTTGCAAGGTACCAGGACAATGAGAAGGTAAATATTACCATATTCCTCCTTCCATAGCTTGTTATTGCTAATCAAGTTACTCTAATCACACAGTGTTCAAAGTTACTAGAAGGGGAGTGAACTGGAAAAGATACTAAGTTATGACCTCTTACTAAATTTTCAGCTTGATATTAAGTGATCATGTATAGCCATGATATAAAACAAATAGAAATTGTTGTTGTTTGATCATTTTCGGTCATGTCCAGCTCTTCATGAGCCCATTTGTGATTTTCTTGGCAGAGATACCAGAGAGGTTTGCCATTTCCTTCCCCAGCACATTTTACAGAAAAGGAAACTGAGGAAAACAGGGTTACATTACCCTGAGATCAGATCTGAACTCAGGAAGATGAGTCTTGATTCTAGGTCCAGCACTCTATCCATTCTACCTCCTAGCTGCCCCATCAATAGATATTAATGACACTATTGTCAGGGATTCCCAGAGCAAACAGGCTATCCAGGGGTTCATGCTGATTGGAGTAACAATAGTGTGCCACTTTGCTTATGCCCAATTACATGCTCTTGGAGGTCAGAGGATAATGTTTTTTATTTATTTTCTCTCTCTCTCTCTCAGCAAGCAATACAGGATTTTTTCATGCAGGAGTTGCTTAATAAATGTTTGCTGAATTGACTCCCTTGGTCATTTATATAAGACCTAAAGTTTACAATACAATTTGATCAAATTAATATGGCCACTACCAAAGAATTTTACCTCCACAGATTCTATAAGAAATTCAACTTGTAGAAATTCTTCATGAGTTAATCCTTTAGGTTCATGTGATAATTTAAAAAAAAAATTTTTTAATAACTCAGAGCAGTTCAAATCAGTTTACATATACAAAACATTCTGCAAACCTAAAATTGCTCTATAAATGTCAACTATTAAAATAAAAAAGGAGAGAGTGAAAACACTTGAAGATGCTATTCAACTGAGAGTTGAGGCTCACTAAAGAAAAATATGGGCTCCATAAGACAACTGGTTATAGAAGCTGCCAATGTCTTATTGGACATGAAGGAGCACAACTCTGAGGGGAACCTTGGGAAAAAGCAGTTTATTCTCTCCACTGCATAAAATGATGCCAAGACTGTCTACAGTTGCCACTTCAGCAAACTGCTTATGTGAGCAGATTTGTCTTTTCCCAAAAGCCATACCAAAGTCTCCCACAGTCAATGAAAAAGTAGGTTTGCTCTTTCTGGGCACCAGAGCAGAAAAATCTTCCTATCTTAGTCTCCAACTGCCCTGTAGTTCCTCACTACTCCTCAGAAAATTCCTTTGAGGGGGGCATGCCATAACACCACTTCGAATTTTTCAGAAACAAAATAACAATATTAACAGAATGGTTTTGGAGAAATAAGAGAGGAGGGAGTTTTTTTTTAAATCCCAGTGGTTTTCTTAGGATCCATCTATTCACAAGATTTTGAAGAATGTGTGCTTGGCTACAGGAAGAAAAGCAACCACTGTGATACCTGTAATTCAGGTCGATCCTGGAGAAGATGGGGAAGGGTGTCAAAATGTTAACGTTTATTCCAGAAAACTCCTTGTATTATAAACAAACAAAAATTCATGATGAGCTGCAAGGACGACCCCAGTCAGAGTACTTTAGAGTTCCTTTACGCTCAGTACACAGAGATTTTTGGAGACCCTAAAGACTTACAAGGATGTTTAACTTAGAAAAGATCATGAATTAAGATGTGGAACAAAGAGAAACCACTTTAAAAAGTTAGGTCATTCAAAGGTATTTACTCTTGGCAATGGAAAAATAAAATTACAGAACACTTGAGCATTTGAGATTCTAATTGTTATGTCCATTATAGGTTTTGTTTGGGTTTCTTGAATATTTTTTTTTACTGCTGTTACATACACATACATTTACCTATTATGTTTTCCTTTGGAGTGCTGGTATTGTTAATAAAGGGTACACATCTGCAGAGGCAACTTAAATTAATTTGTCCTTGAAACAAACTATACTAAAAATTAGATAATCAGTTTTTCCTTTCAGTACCATGAGTTCCCTACCACCAATACAAAGAAGATTATACTGGCCAATTACCCACCTTACAAAATGGTGCTGGAATTGAAATGTCTGGAAGTAACTTGAATTTTTGGAGTGAGAAAGCATTCGCAACACTGAGTCAAGAGAACTAAAACGCTTTTTTTTAAAAGTGGCAGAAAACATCAGTGTCAAAAACATCAAGTGTAGCAAACAAAAGAGAGGGTGTACATTTATTAATATGCAATGTATGGATCCTCTAATTTCTATTCACTTATTCAGTGATCAAATGAGACCTCCAAGAAAAGATATCAAATACAAGTAACTTTATTTTATTTTTTGCTTTTTGGAGGGGGGAAGGCAGGGCATTTGGGATTAAGTGACTTGCCCAAGGTCACACAACTAGTGTTAAGTGTCTGAGGCCATATTTGAACTCAGGTCCTCCTGACTCCAGGGCCAGTGCTCTATTCACTGTGCCATCCCTACAAGTAACTTTAGATGAAAGACATCAATTGTTCTCATTACCAAGAATTCAGCAAAGAATTCCTTAAATAGAACTCCCTATGTTACATTTTTATAATTCAGTATGTTTGAATGTCAGCAAAAGTCTTGTTGAACTCTAGCTGATATATTGATGATACTCAGTCTATATATCCCTGGAACCTATGCCTTCAACAAGCTGGGGGAAATTAATCACTCACTTTCTTCATCCATATTTACTTTTATCAGATCATGGTTAGGAAAAAAAAAAGATAAGGCAAATGGAAAGGTCACAAATCATGTAAAAATTCAAACAACTAATCTCAATTAAATGTGCCTGTTTGTAAAATTCATAAAGCACGAACATTTGGGAACCTACCAAAACATATCCCAAAAGAAAAAAATCATTCTTGGAGTAATGGCATTTCAAAAGGCCTTTTCTTTTTAATTCAAAAATTCAGAATTTGCCATTATAGGATATGATGTCAACTGCTTATTCTTCTGAGAGGTTAAACTTATTTCAACCAATCTAGAGTCTTAAAAGTATGGGAGATTAGTGGTAACTAACTTTTAATTCGATTCCCTAGTTTTGTTTGACTTTTAATTTGTATTATTCATGTAAATATTCCAAATTACCATAGTAAAAATTTTTTTTCAAAGGATACTTAGATATTAGCTATAATAACCCTGGAGATTGATTATCAGTCAAAAATTTATTAGAAAAGCCCTAATTTAATTTTTTTAAAGAAAATTAATTTCTTGGAACAACTTTTACATATCACTCTATGGGAATTTCTGTTGGCTTATGTCACTTTATAATTTTAATATTAGTAGAAACTTTATGAAAAGTAGAGGTCATGAAAATGGGAGATCATGTGATCCAATTCCCTATGAGTTATCATAAAGTCTTACTACCAAGCCAAGAATTCAAGTCAAGAGATATTAGCATATGTATGAAATAAAGAAAAACACCTATGATTTTTATACGAAATCTTTTTAAATATGAAATTTATAGTATATAAAAACATACCTTTTAACTTCAGTCAGTCAGAAGTTCTTCACTCTTTTAAATCTGTATTTAGAATCTTTAACATTTTAACACATCACTTTACTGGAATTTACCCAGATACAGAGTCATAATACCTAATCTCAATCAAATAAATTAATTGTAATGTCATCTCCTACCTACTGTTAGGCTTTGAGTCACCTCCATGTTTGAACCTCATGACATATTACTTCCTAGCATAATAGACAAGGGTGTGCTGGTATTTTTAACCATCTCTCAGGTGGAAAAAAATGCAATTGCACAACACACTTTTAAGTTTAATCTACATTATTTAACATTTTCTCCATCACTTTCTTAAGTGTAGACAAGCAACAAAATAATGAATCAAGTTGATTTGTAGCATTTCCAATTTCTAAGGTGTAAATGTTCATACTGAATATTTAAACAATTGGCTCCTGAACCAGTATGATCTGGTTCCAGCATATCTCTGAAGTAGGTGTGATTGATAGTCTTAAAACTGTAAATGCATACATATATGTATTTATGTGTATGTACATTTGTATATAAACACACATATGTACACATTTATTTACATGTCTATATTTTATGTGTATATATGTATATATGATTAATTATTTAAACCCTTCCCATATTTAGTTTTACTTTACTCTCCAAATGGTCAATTCTGTTCAACTATATAAGACAAATCTTTCAGAATGTTTCAGAGTGAAACAACTTAAACAACAAAATATTTTTCCACATACCTATCTAGTCTCACATCTCATCTTTTAAACCTTGTAGTTATAGAGAATTTGGAAGAAAATAAATTTCCAAAAGCATCTTACCTGTTTCCCATCTAGGGTATACAGGCGCTTAACCACTCCTGAATCCAGTTTGATGGCATCAGTTATATCAGTGAGAACTTGCTCAAATGAATGTGCAGTCTTCTTGTTGAGCAGAATCCGGACAGCTTTACGTGGCTTCACACCACTTCTGATGATGGTGACTAGTTTGGGCCGAATGAAATCCTTATTCTCCCTCACATCTGAAGGGCTGCCTTTGGCAGTGGCAAGCGAAGACACCGTACGGGAAGCAGAGGTGGTCTTGACATTTACTGACCAGTTAGGGTTTACATTCTTGGTGTACTCCAGTTTTTTAAAGGGTTCTATTGAACCACATACATAACTCTCTCCTAGGAAAAGAAAAGGAAAAAAATGATTAATCCATTTATCTGACAAAGACAAACAGATTTCCTTCTTTTCTCTTTATTCTGTTTTATTTTTTGTCTTCTTACTAGAGGCAAGAGCCAGCTGCAAAATTTAAAGAAAAGAAAGTGTGGTTTAATGGCCAATAATCAGGGAAGATAAGATGGTCACTTCTATTCTGGCTCAGTCGATGCCTGGATTAATGTCAAGTTAAAACTTTTTTTTTATAGTGAATATTATACATAAGGCACTGTGCCAGGCCTTATTGAATTCATAAGATGAAAAGTGATAGCTTCTGCCCTCAAGGAACATTCAATCTAATGAATGAAAGTTATTAAATATTTATTGTATGCCAACCACTGTCCTAACTTCTATTGATACAAATAGAAAAGTGACACAGATCACATTCTTAATTAAAGTAGACAACACATATTAAAGAGTTCAGCTGTAGGATGAAAGGAAAGGTCTAGAAATCATTTCTAAGGGTTCAACAGAAGCATAAACAGCAAAGCCCAGAGATAGTGAAGGTAGAGGTAAGGAGACAAATATGCAGATGACTAAAATACAAGCCAAGATAGGATTAAGTGGGCACAAGACCTCATAATGAATAGCAGAGACAACTTGAAGGAAGAAATAGAACTCAACCCTGAAGGATGCGAGAATTTTAATCAGGTGGAGGTGTGGAAGCAATTCATTCCGGGAAAATAGGGCAGTATGCAGAAATGAGGAGAGGTAGGAGATGTCAAGATAAGAGCAAGAAAAGTCAATACTGCAACTTGGATGAATAATATGTGAAGGATAGTAAGATGAAACAAGACTGGAAAGGTAGGATGGAACATATCTAGAAAAGATCCTGAATATTAAGGTAAGGAGTTTGTATTTTATCCCTGAGTCAGTGAAAAATGGAATTTTGAGAAGAGTAATGACATAGTAAGGCTAATACATTCAGAAAATGAAAAGCAGAAATAAGAGCACTGGACATAAATAAAAAATAAAGACTGGAGGGGGGAGACATCGGAGGTAGAGACCAGTGAGGAATCTATTACAACAGTCCAGATAGGAGGCAATAGGAATCTGAAGTAGATTAATGAAGTGGTAAGAAGGGGTTGGATGATAAATTCACATTTACATAGTGCCTACTATGTGGCAGGCACTGTTCTAAGTGCTTTACAAGTCTCATCCCTTTTGATCCTTACAACTGTGGGATTTGTATGCAAGAATTATTTTAGAGAGAGAATTAATGTGGTTTGGCATGGTGCTAATACCAATTAAAAAGAGGCAATTTTTGAGGGAAAGGTAAGTTCAGTTTTAAACATCTCGAGATGTGTACAGGGCATTCAAACGGCAACTTAGAAGATGAATATACAAATTTAGGAGTCACTTCCATTGAGACAATAATTTAAATCACAGAAATGGGTTAGTTTTCCTCAGGAGTACAGAGAACAGAGAACCAAGGACTGAACTATCAGGGACCTTCAAACCTAAGGGAAGGGAAGGAAGAACTAATGAAGAAGACAGAAAAGGAACAGTCAGAGAGAAACCTATCTTGATACAAGGTTGTCACAGAAGCCCAAAGAAGGAGAAAGTGATCAGGAAAGAAGAGATGGTCTATCCATGTGAGTTTCTAGAAGAAAGATAAAAAATGATAAGGAATGAGAAAGCCATTGGATTTGGCGGTTATAAACAGACTATTCCTTTTTCTATAGCACTCTTGAGATTTACAAAACACTTTCATCACAATAGACCTGTGAGGTAGAGAGGACAAGTGCTATTACGGTATCATCATCCCCATTTAACAGATGAGGAAACAGGCTGAGATTGGCCCAAAATGTACACTCAGAGTTTGGGACCTGGGACTCCCATTCAGAAAGCAGCGCTCTCTTATACTGCTCCTGATAAAAGTAAACTCTCGTATGTTGTCTGCTCTCTATCATACCTGGAGAGCAAATTACATTACAGGGTATTTAAATGTTTACAAGGAACTTTACACAGTCTCCTTTGATCCTAACAATATATAAAATAAGTAATACAATATTATTCTTTCTACTGACTGACAGACTCAGAAGAGTCAAGTTACTTACCCAAGGTCACAAAACTAGCAGTAAAGACAAGATATGGACCCTGAAAAACCTGAAACTCTTCCCGAGGCACTTCACCACTGCTGCTGGTCTGACCTCAAAGGGAGCAGTTTCCAAAGGAGACAGAAGTCAGATTGTAAAATTTTCCAGAGAAAGTACTGGTGAGGATGTGAGAACAGAGGGGAGGCTACAGTATTCTTTTTTAGAATTCTGGCAGCAGAGAAGAAAGGATGTTGCATGAAAATTAACAAGATACAGTAAATGCTTTTTTAACACTGGAGAGACCTAAACATGTTTGTAGCCAGTTATCAGTCACTGGTGGAGGAGTGAGAGAATGAGGGCCAAGCAAAATTCAAACCACAATTAACAGATTAACAGGCCTGGGGGAGGTGTGGTGGGGAGAGGAAAGAGGAGACAGAAAGTCTGGCTGAGGTTGAAGCCAAGCTCACAAAAGTAATTCAGCTAGAGAGCTAGGCAGGAAGTCATGAACAGGGTCCAAGGGAAGAGGGAGGTGAAGGGGAGGTGTGTGGTGAAGGAATAGAGAGGGGGGACAAAGCCTGAGACAAACTAATGGTTTTCAAGGCTAAGTCAGATCCTATATGGCAGCAGCAAGCTGCTTACTCACACCCCAACATTCTTCAGACAACTGAAAACAAATGGGGAAAGAGAGTAAGTTTGAAGATGAGGGGAGGGAAGAGACAGAGGCTGAGGGCAAGTCAAAGAAACAAGAATGTATTCAGAGTTGACCATATGCCAGGCACTATGCTAAGCCCTGTGAATATAAATGTGAATAAAAAGACAGTGATCTCAAGCAACTTACATTCTAACTATAAAAGGAAGCTGAAAGAGGGAGATGGGGAAGGAGAAGCTACCCACCCATACTAGGACATGGAGGAGAAAGTCTGAAGTCAGGGGAAGTTGGGAGAGGAATGTAGACATGACTGATCTGAACATTTTTCTTAAAATGTACGTTCTAGGAGGAACCTGTCAGAGGAGAACAAGGGGCTATGATCAAAGGTACAGTCAGTGAGTCAATAACCATTTAGTAAGCACCTACTACCCGTGTTTCCCCGATAATAAGACCTATCCCGAAAATAAGCCCTCCCCTTACTGTGTAAGATTCCTCTAAAATAAGCCCTCCCCCGAAAATAAGCCCTATTGAGATTGCTACTGTAGTGAAGGTGATCCTCTGCGCTACACGCTACATTACGGTACCCTCTGTATGCACCGTCCTCCCCCCCCCCCCGAAACGCACGCCGCGCTCCAAGCTGCATCCAATCAGAGCTGCAGCAGTGAGCGCGTCATCCTGTTCTTCCCCAGTGATTTGCTTATTGAATAAAGGTACATTTTTTTTGTTCACATTTACCTGTTTATTAAAATTGCTGTCAATGTTCATTAAAATAAGCCCTCCCCTGAAAATAAGCCCTCTGGTGTTTTTCTGTCCAAAAAATAATAAGACAGTGTCTTATTATCGGGGAAACACGGTATGTACCAGGCACCACACTAAGCACTGGGGATACACAAAGAAAGGCAAAACATAGTCCTGCCCTCAAGGAGCTTACAATCCAGTGGGGGAGAAAAACATACAAATGAGCTACATAGAGCATAAATCAGAGATAATAGCAGCAGGGCACTAGTATTAAGAGGGATCAGGAAAGGCTTTCAAAATGTGGTATTTTACCTGGAATTTGAAGGAAGATGGGGAAATCAGAGGAAGAAGATGAGGAGGAAGAGTATTTCAGGCATAGTAGATAACTAGTGAAAACGCACAGAATTGGGAGATAGGATGTCTTGTTAGAAAAATAGCAAGGAGGTCAGTGTCACTGGTTCACCACCTATATGAAGGGGAATAAGGCTTAAGAAGATTGGAAATATATGAGAGGGCCTGATTATGAAGGGCTTTGAATAATAGAAATAGGTCTTCATATCTGATCATGAGGGCAATAGGAGTCACTGCAGTTTAATGAATGGGGGCTGGGGGTGATAGGGTCAGACTTGTGTTTTCAGAAGATCAAATAAAAGCTGAGTATAGATGAAAGAGTTTTAGTTTTAACAAGGAGAAAGTCTACCTCATTTTCTAAGATTAGAATAAAAAAATGGGAGAAGAATTGTGAGGTGGAGAGATGGAGATGGAGGAGTTCCATTTGATGACCTCAGTTTTCTCAATAAAGTAGAATCTAAAGCTACCTGTAAGAGCAGGAAAATTAATAAATTTAACAATGCACAATGTGCCTTTAAACTTTTTCATTTTCAAAATGGTAACAGTAATTATCAAAATATCTGACTGATATATTTGATACTGATTTCAGAAACAAAATGCTTACAAATCCCATCCAAAAATGAAAATGGTCTACATTTAATTACAATCACTTCAAAGTTTTAAATCCCAAAATGTAGAATAAAGAGGCAGTTGCTATATCTGAGATTATTTTATTGTCAAATAATAGATTCTTAAATTAAATAGTTATGTTCTTTATTACTTGGTTTTTAAAAAATATGATTATATACATACATGTAAATTTATCTCATGTTTACAGTCTATTCTTAAATTCTCATATAAACAGAGGAATCATTCCTTCCCTTCTCAGTGATCATGCACACAGAGATGTTCAATAAATATTTGCTGATTAACATATGAATATTTGGAGTGATCAATACTACCAAAACTGTATATTGAAAAAACATACAAATTCAGGAATTGCTATTACTCTAAAAGTCAGACAGACATTAACAAAATTTTGCTTTTCAAAAGCTAGAGTTCTTAACAAAGAAGTTTAAAATATTAAAATTGATCAGTAATAAGCAATTAAAGGGGAGTCTAACATATTTTTTAAAATTAAAAAAAACTTAAAACACAGGTTTTAAAAAGAAAACTACATAATAAAATTGGCCCAGAATATAAAAAAATTTCTTAAAGGTGAAAAGATTTCAAAAATAAGTAGATTTTAAAATAGCCTTTTCCCCCCATGCTACTAGAGAAAAATCTTTATCCATTATATAAATTTAATAGGTAAAAAGAATGAAAGACTTAAGTAATTACTGCTAAAATGATCTGACAAATCCAACAGGGTCCTTTTATCTTATATATGTCCCTCTCCAATATTTTTAATTTAATAGTTTGATCATTCAAGGTCACAAAACGTGTACTCCATAGTAAATAAATAAATGACTAAACCAGGGTTTAAAGATTTTGAAATTACAGGCACTCATTTTTAGGAAACGATTTATATAAATAAGTTCCAAAAGTATATGACTTTTTTAAACAGGTAAAAATCACACACACACACAGACACACACGCACACACACATTCCTAAACCAATCTTTTCCAATCACTCAGAGATTGGCATGCATCCTGGCTGTACTCCTTTTTCCAAGACGGATGTACATAGCGTTGTGAGGCTGTGTGTGAGGATTTTAGAATTAAAAGCAAGGTCTCAGAGACAAAAAGGGTTCCGAGCTGGAAAACCCAGTGCTAGCCCTGGCTTTGCCATCAAATAGCTATGTGACTTGAGACAAATCATTTAACCTCCCTCTATCTCAGTTTCTTCATCCATCACATGAGAATGTTACTATTTGCTCTACCTACCTCACACGGTTACCATGGTGATCAAATGTCATAACAGACAAAAGGCCCCTTTGCAAAGCTGCAAGTGTCAGAAGACGTTATGAATTCTAGTAAATGTCATTATCATATTATGATGAAAATATACCTAACCCTTAGCAGGCATTAAAACCAGGTCTTTCCGTTCTATTGCCCATATTTGTATTCAAGTCAACAAAAGTGCCTACTATGCTATTCTTTTGCTTTTGTTTGCATCTCCAGCACTTAGCACAGTGCCTGGCATATCGTGTGAGGTTAATAAATGCTCTGGACATTGACTGACCACTATGTGTAAGGCAAAGTATGGGGCCCTGAGAATACAAGTAACTGGGTATCAAAAGGAAAGTTGGTAGCAAGTAGAGGTACACATTTCCCAAGTCAGTTTTTCTCATTTAGGACTTAGATTAATGCTCATTAAAGATTAATTTGATTAGGAGAAGTTGGTTTCACACCAAGTGCACTGAATTAAAAGTTTATAATTGAGAAAAGCATCCATTAAATATAGGCCTCATCTATGATTCTATATCTGTGTGGAGTTGACCATAGTTTCTCAAGAACTCTAGCAATGACTGGCAGGTCTTCCCCAACAAGGAAGGTTTTCTGTTTTGGCCTGAAGGTAAACTAAGGACAAGTCTAGCTAGGTTTGGAGAGGCTTAATCATGGAGGGAAAAACAATGATTAAGTCGATGTTTTTGACCAGAGAAATCGTGAATGCCTACTGTGGTGGAGAGAAAAGCTGCAATTAGGAGTAGCAGAGGGAGTATCCCCCCAATGACATCTATGTAAGGCGTGAAACAGGACAACATAATAAACAGTGATGCTTCAGGAAGCTGACAAAATTACAAATGGCAAGACTTCCACTTTTCATCATTTTTCAACCCAGGGATTTAAATAATGTTTCAATAGCTGTAAGTTCTCATAGAACAGGAATTATATGATCTGTCTGTACACAAAGACTCCATAGCCTTGCTCTGTCCAAATGGCCAACTGGCAGCAGCTCTTCTTTTAAAAAAAAAAGATTTTTTTTTTAAAGGTAGCTATATACACCAGCACAGAAACATCATCTTTTACTTCACACAAGCCTAGACACTTGATAAGTGAATTAGAAGCAAATTTTTAAAACATAAAAATTAAATCAGAAAAATAGTCATTAGAAACCATTTAGGGTGAAGAGGGAGAATATGTAAGTACTACATTAGAGGGAAAAAATGTCAAATTCAGAAGTATCATTTCAATGCTGCTTTTTACTTACCCCAAGCTATCCTAAATTCTATTTAATATTTGCATGTCTACAGCATTGGCCCAAATATAACAGCAGCTCTAACTCAAATAACTTTTGCATGAAAGGAAGCTGACACACAGCTGTTTTTTAAAAACCAATTTGCAATGTTCATTCTAGGTGGAGTATGAAACACATTGCTGGTTAGACCTTCTCCATTCCCCACCCCACCCCCACCAAAAAAAAAAAAGAATTTTAATCTGCTCCTTCAAAGATAAAGAGAATATAAAAAGCTTTAAGTGGCCTTCAAACTATAACAGGGAATCTTTTCAGTTATGATAGAGATAGAAAAAAATAAAACACCTATCTTACTGCTTCTCTACCAACCTGTGATGGATAAAAATAAAAAAAATCCAATATTAAGAATGATCTTCTACTAGGAATTTAAAATACATGAGATTTTTAAAAAATCAAATGGTAGTAGCATAAAAGGGAATATCTGCCTGAATTCCTGTTGCATTTAAAAGACAATTCTAATAAAACAAAAATTTTATAGCCAAAAATAAGACAAAAATCAATCATTAAGGGGTGGCCAGGTAGCACAGCGAGTAAGAGCACCGGCTCCAGTGTTGAGAAGACCTGGAGATCGAGTCCCAGGCTCAGACACTTAGCACCCACCCAGAAACACCTGGCCGTGTAACCTTGGGCAAGTTACTTAACCCCAATTGCTTAGGGGCGGCCAGGTGACTCAGCGAGTAAGAGCACCGGCTCCAGTGTTGGGACGACCTGGAGATCGAATCCCGGGCTCAGACACTCAGCACCACACCCAGAAATAACTGGCTGTGTAACCTTGAGCAAGTTACTTAACCCCGATTGCTTTAAAAAAAAAAAAATCAATCATTAAAGTGAGGTGAGTTCCAACCTCACAACACCTAAAATATCAGAATGAGATTGCGTCTGCCCTGGAAAACTGAGCCATTTTAATGATTTCACAGCAAATACAATTCTACATGTATGTCTACAAATGTGTTAGGATATTGGTAAAGGTGCCAAGAATGTCTCTTTTTGCAAACAACCCATGACACTTTAAGAAAATGCTTGAATGGCTCATGTTTTACCAAGTATAGAATTAGATGTGCTCCAGCAAAGAGAGTTTTTAAATACAATTAGAAAAAAAAGATTTTTTCATTTGTATGGCGGAAAGAACATTGGCTTAACAGTCAGGACCTGATATGTTTTCTACTTCTGTGTTAGTCTAATTCCTCTCTTTGACCACAATGTCTTATCATTCCATCTTTCTCAGTGCCTCCTTCTAAACCTATTCTTCATTCTTAGGGAGACTCCAGTTATTCCTCCCAACTCCTGCTCTGACCTCACTTTCCTCCCTTTGCAATCTTGACTCTACAGTTAATCAGTTCAGTTACATACCCTGTCATTAACTTTAGAATCCCTTGCTGCAAGCCCTTATCCTATCATCATTCATGCCTTATACCAAACCCCAAACCCTGGGTTACTCCCCACGCCCCACCACCACCTGCTTTCTCTGCTCTTTCTCTGTTGATGAATATGGCTGAAAGACATCACAACCATGCTGTTGGAACCCTCAGAAATGTATGTTCTCTCTTCTCAACTGGGATCTCACTCATCCACCGCAATGATTTTGTTCTTGTCTGATTGCCTAACACATTTCCCATAGCTGCTGTTTCAAACCTCACTCAGGCCTCCTATGCCACTCTTTCCTTTCTCCCTGGTCACCTCTTCTCAGCAAGGGATATATAAAATAGAAGCCATCAATCGTGAACTTCCTCTCTCTATTTCTTAACATTCATCCACACAACCCTTCACGCTCTCCTTTGTTCTGGTTAATGAGGATAAGATAACTGTTCTCACTAAACCATCCCCTTCACTTCTGCCCTTTATCCCAAGACCTTCCGCTTAACTTCAATTGCTCCCTATCTACTGACTGGTCTCTCCCCATCCTTAATAAACAAAAAATATTCGTGTGACATTGCCGCCATGTCAAGCTATCATCCTGCGGTTTAGTATCCATCTCTGCTCCCTTTCATAGATTAGAAAAGGCTACCTACAACACTCACTGAATCTAATTCCTCTCCCTTCTACTTCTCAAATCCTTACAATACAGCTTTAGTCACATCATTTCACTGAAAATGCTCTCTCCAAAGTTACTGAGGATAATTAATTACTAAATCCAATGACTTTTCATTCATCATCTCTCTTTGCCTTCTTGCGGTATATACATACTGCTGTCCATCACCACCTCCTCTCCAATACTTCTTCCTGGGTTTTCACGATGCTGTCTTTGCTCTCCTGATTATCTTTCTATCTGTATGACTGACTTCTTCAGAATAGTCATCTATGCTCCATCTTCTAATCATGAATATGGCAATGGGATAGATTTAAAGAAGGAAGAAGAGCTCTGTCCTGGGACCCTACTCTCCTCATTCTCCACCCTCTGACTCAGTGATCTCATCAGTGTTCTAGGATTCAGTTATCAACTCTATGAATATAACTCCAGGGCCATATATCCAGCCTTAGTCCCTCACCTGAGAATCAGAATAACATTACCAGCTACCTTTTGGACATCTCCAACTAAATGTCCTAAAGACATCTAAATTCATTATGTCCAAAAGAGATCTTATTTTCCCCTCAAAAACCACTCATCCCCCAAACTCCCTGTTGAGTGCAAAGCCATCTTTCCAGTTATCCAGGTTTGCAACCCTGGAGGCATCCTAGAACCTCGCCTCTCTTCTTTGGGACTCCTTGCCCCTTTTCCTGATTGCCTGGTTGCTCCCAGAATATCCTTTTAAAAGAAAGAACCCAGGATAGCTATATCTTTATTCCTCTCTGGCCTCTCTACTCCTCTTTCTCTACCAGGCCACAGCAGCCTCCTCATCCTGGAAGTCCACTGTAGTTCTGGCTCTCTCAAACTCTGCCTCTGTGTCCTCTTCCTCTAATCGGTCAGTTACTTCTAGAAACTTCATTTGAATGGAAACGTCTAGGTCAGTCCCATCTTCCTTTCTGAGTTCTCCTGATTCTCTGGACTTTCTCAACCATCCTTTCTCATCTGTCTATCCCCTATTTGAATATAAGCACCTTGAGGGCAGAGACTTCCTGTTTGTATTAGACAATGCCACATGGGCATTGCCTCACTCAAAAGTGAGAACTAGAAAAGACCTTAGTTTTAAAAGGTCAAGCTGTCCCACAGCATCCTGGGCTATCCCCAGTAGTCCTGATCTTTATCTGCACTGGACTCAGATGGCTCTGGAGGAGAAAGTGAGGCTGGTCACTCAAATCCAATTCAATTGCAAGTCACATAATCATCTACCTGATGTCACAGTCCTCTTCGAGAATGAGGGACTGGGCAGGTGGCGCAGTGAGTAAGAGCACCGGCCCCAGAGTTGGGAGGACTGGGATCGGTTCTGGCCTCAGATACTTAACACCCACACAAAATAACAAAATAACTGGCCATGTAACCTTGGCCAAGTAACTTAACCCCAATTGCTTAAAAAAAAAAGAATGAGAGACAAACCACAGGACATAGTTAGGATCTCTAATAAACACTTCTTGACTTTACTTGTTGACTTCTTTATACCTCCCCTTTGGCCCTCATGTTTCCAAATGCTGTCAATTCTTTCTTTCCATTCACACTGCTACGACCCTAGTTATGGCCTCCATCACCCCTTTCTTAGACTATCCAATCTACCTCCTACCCCATAAGTGTCAAAATTGAGGCCCACAAAACTTCCAATCAGATTAAAAAGTAATGGGAATTTTTTTTTTTTTTTGCTTTTTGGAAGGGGAAGGCAGGGCAATTGCGGTTAAGTGACTTGCCCAAAGTCACACAGCTAGTAAGTGTTAAGAGTTGTTAAGTGTTAAGGCTGGGTTTGAACGTCCTCCTGACTCTAGGGCCAGTGCTCTATTCACTTCGCAACCTAGCTGCCCGGAAAATTTTTAATAAAACAATTAAAATACAAAATAACAGATAATACTAATTTGTGGTTTTCTAAGTCAATATATGGAGTAGCCATTTCTATTTGAGTTTGACACCACAGCTCCACATGACTTTTTTTTTAAATTTGTTTAATTTATTTTAGTTTTAATTTATGGAACAAAACAAGCATTTCCATAACGTAGTAAAAAAAAAAATAGATGATTGCACATGAAACTGCAAAAACTATGCACAATTTGCTATTTCTTTCAAATATGCAACAAAATTATCAAGTAAATTTTTTTCTTTCCTCCCCTCCCCACGCCCTAGATATGGCCACCATTACACACTAGTTATATATAGGTAAATAATTCTATTTTTCATATACATCTATTTATGTCTATATACGGCAATTTAGAAGTATATACATCTAATAGACATACATCTATTTATCATTTCTTTCTCTAGATGCAGCTAGCATCTTTCTTTTTATGTCCTTTATAGCTATTTTGGGTATTTATAATTGTCAAAATAACTTACTCAAAGTCTTTTTTAAAACAATATTGCTGTCACTGTACACAATGTTCTCTTGATTCTGCTCATTTTACTCTTCATTATTTCATGCAAGTCTTTCCATGTTTTGTTTTGTTTTTAGATCACTGGGCTCATCATTTCTTATATCATAGTAGGAATTCATCATAATCAATACCATAACTTGTTCAGTCCTTCCCCAAGTGATGGGCATCCTTGAAATTTTTAGTTCTTTGCCACCACAAAGAGAACTGCTATAAACACTTTAGAACATACAGGTTCCTTTCCTTTTTTCCGTAATCATCTTTGGAAATAGACCAAGTAGTGGTACTGCTGGGTCAAAAGTATATAAGTAGTTTAATAACTCTTTGGGCATAATTCTAGATTGCAATCACTTTGGAAAATGGAGTCTTTCCTAATATCTTGACACTCTCTAAAATGGTTGGATCAGTTGTGCCAATTTTTCCACATCCTCTCCAACATTTGTCACTTTCCCCTTCTATCATTTTAGCCAATCTAGTAAGAGTAAAATGGTATCTCAAGGTCAGTTTAATTTGCATTTCTCTTAAGAATAATGATCAAGGAGGGAAGGAGGGGGAAAAAGATGGGGAGAAAATTTGGAACTTAAGCAATAGTGAAACTGAATGTTGTAAACTAAAAGTAAATAAATTCAAAACGAAAAAAAGAATAATAATGATTTAGAGCATTTTATACGAGTATAAATTATTTGATTTTTTCATTGGAAAACTATTCATATCCTTTGACCATTTATCAATTGGGGAATGACTTGCATTCTTATAGATTTGATAAAGTTCTTTATATATTTTAGATGAGACTTTTATCTGATAAATTTTCTATGAAAAATTTTCTCCCCCGCTTTCTGCTTTCCCTCTGATCTTGGCTACATTTGTTTTATTTGTACAAAAACTTTAATGTAATCAAAGTGATCCATTTTACACCTAACTTTGTTCTCTATCTCTTGTTTATTCATAAATTATTCACCTATCCATAAGTCTTTTAAGTAATATGTTCCATGTTCTAATTTTCTTATAAAATCTTTCTTTAAATCTAGGTCATGTATCCATTTTGACCTTATCTTGGTAAGTTGTGTAAGATCCAAACAACTTTTAAAATAACCTTCCTAGAGCACAAGTCTACCCCTGTCAATCTCTTGTTCAAGAACCATCAGTAGTAGTTCCCTATTGAGTCTGGGCTAAAATACAAACTCCTAAGCTCAGCATTTAAAGCTCTTAATAGGAATTCAAAGCTTCAGTCTACTTTCCTAGGCTTAGTCCCCATAGCTTAATTGATCTTCCTGCCCGAAGTCTCTCTACTCCAATCCATCATCCACACAGCTGCCAAAGTGATTTTCCTAAAGCATAGGTCTAACCATGTTACCCCTCCCCCTCAACTGAATAAAGCCTGGTGGTTCCCCATTATTTCCAGCACAAAATATAAAGTCCTTTGTTTAGTATTTAAACCTCTTCACAGTCTGGCACCTGCCTGCCTTTCCAGCCTTCTTTCACCTTTCTGCACTCCACATATTCTAAGAACCAGTCATAATGGTCTATTTGCTATTCCTCAAACACAAGACTCTACCTCTCATCTTCATGACTTTTACAAAAGCAATCCTCCATTCCTGAAATGCTCCTTTCCTTCCTCCCCACCCCTCCATCCCACTACCCTTCTCACTGCTGCCTCCCAGTGTCTCTGACTTCCTTCAAGACAGTCTAAATACAGTCTTCTGTAAGAGTTCTTTCTCAGTGTCCTCTGCTATCAGTGCCTTCCCCTCTAAAGCTACCTTTCATCTACTCTGCACATACTTTGTATAGAGCTGTCTGTTTACATGTTGTCTCACTCACTCATCAGAAGGTGAGTTCCTTGGGAGCAGGGACTCATTTGGCCAGTCTTTACATCGCCAGCACTTAGCATAATGCCCAGCACATAAGTGCTTAGGAATCCATCTCTTAGCCTTTGCACAGGCTGCCCTCCATGACTGGGATGTACTTCCTCCTTAGTTTTCCACAAGTTTCAAGTCGTGTGCCACACCTTCTATATGCAGTCTTTCCTAGTCTGCCCCCTCCCTTCTCCTTAAATATCATTGTTGTTGTGGCCAGTCACTTGCTTCAGTTGTGTGTGACTCTTCATAACCCCATTTGGTATTTTCCTGGCAAAGATACCGGAATGATTTGCTGTTTTCTTCTCCAGTTCATTTTATAGATGGGGAAACTTGAGGCAAACGGCATGCAGGGTCACACAGCTCCTAAGTGTTTGATGAGTCTTCCTGAATCCAGGCCTGGTCCTCTATCCATTGTAACACTTCACTCACACCCTCCCCATCCCCTTAAACTAACATGTATATACTTATCTCCACTTATTGGATCCTTTCTACTCCCACTTCTCACTAGAATGTAAGCTCCCAGGGCGGGGACCATTTATCCTTTTGTCTTTTTATTCCCAGAACCTAGCACAGGATCTTTAACTTAATGTTTATTGGTCTGGATTGGCTCCACTTCTAGCCCAGTCATTTATTGTGTTACTTTGGGCAACTCACTTGAGTCTCAGTTTCCTCATTTGTCAAGTGGGAATAAGAATTTCTCACAAAGTTGTTGTGAGGAAAATCCTTTATAAATCATAAAGGGCACAACATTGTGAGTAGAGCTATAATTAAATAATTTACATCTTCAAGGGACTTTAGAGACCTTCTATTATAGCTCTGTATTTAGAGATGGGGAAATGATATGCCAGAGAATTTATGACCTGCTAAAGGTCATTTGAAACTAGATCTTCCAAATGCAGCACCCTTTCCCCTACATTATATCATCATTTATAAAATTTTTAAAAATATTAGTTCCCCTAAAAAAGTACTTTCCAGAAAGTTAAGTTGCAATCCTCCAATAAAGAAGAAATCAATATAGTAGCCAGCATAATGGTACTCTGGACAAAATATTTCAGTGTCTGCCAGGAAAGCTTTGAGGCCCCTTCCTGATCCCAGGATCTACCTACCCTCAATGTCACACCTGCAGCTCAAAGTTTGCCATCTTCTCTAACAAAGGCAGGGCTGACTTACAACATCACATTTCCCCAGCAAGCCATGATACCTAATGTGACATTCTCTAGCCTGAAAATTCTTTCCTTTAGAGGCTGCAGTCAGGTCCTTATACTTTACTTTTATCCATAAGTTCAAAATATGTCATGCTGAGGTTATTTCAAAAGAGTAGTCTGGAATGAATTTTGCTTTTTTTCTAGCATAGAAACCACTTCAATGCAAAATCCAACAACCACATTTGACTGCTGTTTTAAGGTTAAGATCTAGGAGAGAACTAAATATTCAAAGTCTTTGCCTTAGTAAAAATTCTGAAAAAAGGAACCCTGAGGTGAACAATATGAGTTCAGTTTACTGAAAAATCATAAAGTGCCTTCTGAGCACCCCTAGACTACACAGAGTGCTCACTTAATCATAGCATGCCTGGGAATGCCCTGATTTAGGAAGGACATTTTGATTGCTCTGCTAAACACCAGAAAGATTCCCCAAGCTGGTTTATGGATTTTCCTTACCTGGAAGTCTTTAAAAATATGATAACTTTGCAGTTTAAAAGCATTCTTGCCTCAAGGGAAAAAAAAAAAAACCTGGGGCAGACAACCTCTGAAAGACCACATCCCGATCCTCTAAAAAGAACAACAGTTACTGAGTCAGGAGATCCAAGTTCCACAATCATTAGTTGGGTGGCTACGAGAAAAAAGTCACAAGACCTTTTTGAGCCTCAGTTTCTTCACTTGTAAAATAGGGGTAATGTGCGCACTCTCTAGATTTGAAGTTAGAAGAGCCAGGTTCAAATTCTGACAATGCTACTTATTCCCCCTCTTATCTTAAAGACATCACCTCATCTCTCCGAGTCTAAGTTTCTTCATATACAAAATAAGGAGGCAAATTAGATGTTCTCTGAAGTCCTTCTCACCCTCACAGGATTGTTGCAAACAAAAGCAATGGGAGCCATTGTTGCTCTCACTGTCATGATTCTTATCATTATCTTTATATAGCAATCAACCTTCCAGGGAAGGACCTATAACCTCTGTGTGTTAGTCCTGACATCTCTGCTTCATTTCTTCACAGGATGAGAACTCAACAACTGGACAGGCTACTCTTTTAAGCACCTCAGCGTGGGTTGGGAAGAGGAGTGGAAAACAAATTAGAAACCATTCAGGAAACAGCATCAAGCATTTTCCCACCTCCATTTTTAAAATTAGTTAAGTCTTAATTGAAGTACCCCATGTCCTAAGACTGAGAAAAAGGTTATGGATGTTTCATGATCTTGATGAGTCACCAAAAAGAGATGTCAATGAACAACGACAATCAGCCATACATCTATCCTAAGGTATAATCTCCCAATGTGGTTAGAAGCATCCAGTTACCATTTATTTGAAAGAGTAAAAGAATGAGCAAGGAAGAAAAAAGCAGGGAATGGTAGATTTTTCTGTTTTATCTTTTGTGTCTCCTGAAGTTAGAAGGAACAAAAAAAATTGAGATGAAATGAGACTCTTCTTCCACCCCTTCACCACCATTCCAATTAATGTTCCTGCATGAGACTTCCAGTTAAAGCAAAGTAAGGGCAAAAGTGAATAGGGATATGGCAACAGATCTGCTTGAGCATAGAAATGGGATCATCCAGTTCCCTTTGTCAATGCTGCTTCTCCTCAGTGCAGATGACTGACAGTACAACTTAGAGCAGTATCCATGGAGATGTGGATTAGACAATTTAAAAACCCAAATTAAAAACCCAAAGAGAGATACTAGGTGGTACAGCGGATAGAGTGTAGGGCCTGGAGTTAGGAAGATTCATCTTTCTGAGTTCAAATCTGGCCTCGGAACTTCCTAGCTGTGTGACCCTGGGCAAGTCACTTAATCTTGTTTACCTCAGTTTCTTCATCTGTAAAATGAGTTGGAGAAGGAAATGGGAAACCACTTCAGTATCTTTACCAAAAAAACCCTAAATGGAGTCATGAAGAGCTGGACAAGACTGAAAAAACTGAACAATAACAAAATCCAAAGAACTTTTAATTCTTTGGATGCATCTGCATTCTCAAGGGTGGCTGTCAATTATCTAATATTTGTCGAGCTCCAACTATTTGCAAGGCACTGCCAGATGTTGTGGAGATAGAAAGAAGTATGAGACAGGCCTGCTCCCTCCAAAGACCTTGGAACCTAGCTGGGACTCATGCTATCAAAGATTTAGAGCAGGATGGGACCTTAGCAGCCAGGAAGTCCAGTGCCTTCATTTCACAGGTGGCAAAATGGAAGCCAGAAGGAGTCTAAGCTGCCCAAGGTCAGACAGAGAGCAAGCATCAGGGATGGGAAGCAAATTCAGATTCTCTGACCAAGAGCCAGTTACTACAAAATCTCAGTTGCATTCAGCTTGTACTTTAAGGTTTCTAAAGCACTTCCTCAACAATAACCCTGTGAGATAAGTAATACAGGGGTTACTAGCTCGATTTTACAAAGAAGACTGGCTCATAGTAGTAACTGGCCTTGACCAAGGTCAAGGTCAAACAGTTACAGAGTAAGGATTCAAACCCAGGCCCCATGATCCTACATTCAATGTATCTTCTTCTACCAAGCAGACAGAAGCAAAGGAAAAAAAGGGAAACACAAGGCAGACAATGCTTAAGTGTTGCGCGAGTGATGCAGTGCTTTAGATGAGTTCTTAGAGAGGAAGAGGTCACCCCTGGGGTGTTTTGAGAAGGTAAGACTTGAAATGGCCTTTGAAAGGATGGAGAAAACTTCAAGAGGTGTGTAGCTGTAATGGCATTTTTATGTGGAAGAGAATGCTTTGAGAAAAGACCTGGAGATAAGATAATATACATTTTCTTTTCTTTTTTCCGGGGGAATGTGGAGAACAATAAGTAGCCAAACTTAGACAAATCAGGGAGTTCATATGCAGGAACAAGAGAAAGAGTAGAAAGGTAGGCAGGGAGCATATTTTGGTAGGCCTTGAATGCCAAACTACATAAAACATAGATTTTATCTTGTCTATAATTGGGAACATTGAAGGTTTAGCAGGAATCAAAGAATCATTGTTACAACTGGAAGGCATATTAGGGAACATGTCCAACCTTCTGGGTAGCTAAGTGGTGCACTGGATAGAGCACTGGGCCTTAAGTCAGGAAGCCCTGAGTTCAAATCCAGCCTCAGTCACTTACTAGCTCCGTGACTCTGGGCAAGTCAATTAACCTTCTTGGCCTCAATTGTCTCATCTGGAAAATGAGAAGGAAATGGCAAACCACTGTGGTTGTCTTTGCCAAGAAAACCCCAAATGAAGTCATGAAGAGTTGGACACACTACTGAAACAACTAACAAGAAGTCCAAATTTCTAATTTGAAGGGTCGAGAATCCTAGGCCCAGAGAGGTTGAGCAACTTGCTCAAAGTCACAAAGGTAGTAAGTCGGACAGCTGAGATTCAAACCCAGGTCCTCTGACTTCCAGATCAGTTATCTCTCTATTATACTACATGGCTTCCAGTTCAGAGTGAAAAAGAATTTTGACCAAGGCCATCTACAAGGCAGTGAGAGACCAAGAACTAAAACCAAGGTCTCCAGAGTCCTACCCATAACTTTTTGTAAGTCAAGACCACATCGGCCTCTCTCAAGTTTCTACCCTTTGTTCCCTGTGGCCTGCTGGGGGCCTAGAGGAAAATATCTAATTCTTCTTCAGTGTGAAATGTTTAAAGACAGGTATCAAACCTACCTTTAGGTCTTCTCTAGGCTAAACATCCTTACTTCTATCACTTGATCATCATATGGCATGATCTTGACCTCCTTCACCAAGCTGGTGGTTTTCCTCTACCGTTGATGAGAAACCTGCAGCCTCAAGGCCAAATGAGTCCCACTTGAGGACCCAGAGGGCCACGTAAGGCCTTAAGGCCACACATTAACCCCCCCCCAATCTAGATACTCCCCAGTTTATAGAAACATCATCAATCAAATGATTAAACAAGATAACATTTGTAAGTGCATCGCACATAGGTGCATAAAAAGTGCTTATTCTCTTCTTCCCTTGTCCCCCTCTCCCTTTCCTAGAAAGCAGGCCCCCAGAACTGAACACAATACTGCAGATGTAACCATCTCTCTCCATCTCATTAAAGAACGCAGTGGTACAATGTGCTAGATCAGATCAGAAACTATTTGTAAAGCACTTAGCCCAGTCCTTGGAAAACAGTATGTGCTACATAAATGCTCATTCTCTTCTTCTCATAGCAGGACAGGACTATCCTTCTTATAAAGGGCAGCTAGGTGGCACCGTGGATGGAGTGCTTGGCCTTGTTAGGAAGACATCTCCCTGAGTTCAAATCTGGCCTCAGAACTTCCTCGTTGTGTGACCCTGGGCAAGTCACTTAACTCTTTGCCTCAGTTTCCTCATCTCTGAAGTGAGCTGGAGAAGGAAATGACAAACTACTCCAGTATCTTTGCCAAGAAAATCCCAAATGGTATCATGAAAAGTTGGACTTGATGAAATTACAAAACAATAACAACAAAAAAAACCCTTCTACAATTCTCAACACTCTATGAATCTTAATATAGTGAAATATTACATTGGGGTTTTGTCTGGGGGATTGGTTTTAGATGCCATACAACACTCTACTGAGCTAGTAATCCACTAAAACCCTCAGATCTTTTTCAAAGTGTCTCCAAGCAACTTGTATTTGTCTCCAGCTGTGTCTCCTGCTATTTGTCTTTGTGAGGTAGGTAAGCACAAGCTGAATGAAATAGGTTCTGAGAAGCCTTTTAACTCTAAGGTGTTAGGTTGTTTTTTTTTTAAGTCAAGTGTAAATCTTTATATTTATCGCTATGAAATTTCACCTTTTGGGGCAGCCAGGTAGCACAGCGAGTAAGAGCACTGGCCCCAGAGTCGGGATGACCTGGGGATCGAATCCCGGCTCAGATACTTTGCACCACACCCAGAAATAACTGGCCATGTAACCTTGAGCAAGTTACTTAACCCCAAATGCTTAAAAAAAAAAAAAGAAAAGAAATTTCACCTACTAAATCCAGACAGACTAATGCTCAGGTCTGTAAAGTTCTTTTTGGATCCTCACTGTGCTACACCTACATTTTGGTAAGTATAATATCTATGCCTTATCCAAGTCAACTCCAGACCATGCACAAACACCTGAGCATTCCATTAGAGACCAAGTTCCAAGTGGACATTGAGCTCTTAATGACTACTCTTTAGGTCTTGCCATTCAATGAAATCTACCTAACTGTACTACCAGCAGGTCCATATCTCTCCATTTCATTTTAAAAAATAGTGAGTTTGTAAGGGCCTTCCTCCTTTGTCCAATTACTCAGTACTTATTTTTTATCTCTTTACCTGTACACACATTATTTTTCTTGAGTCATATGTAAGTTACATGAGGAATGGAAGGTTTTTTGTCGGGCACATAGCTGAAGCTTAATAAATAATTATGAGATGAATGAAAGAGCTTGGAGCAGGATTATAGCAAAAAGTCACAAATGGGAAACACTGCAAAGGGTAGAGAATAAAGAGAACAAATTTAGGAGAGTAACTAAAAGGAAAAGTGTTTAATCTGGTAAATCTACTCCTGGAATCAGTTCATTGTTATGAATAAAAGGCAGGAGAATAAGGAACCTTCCAAACAACCTTATTATAATCAATGGAATCCTTACCACACCTCACCTGTCCTCCCCTGAGGCAAAAAGAAACACTTTACTTTGTCACTACTGGCAGGTTAAGTATCTTGCCAAAGTGATACAAGGTGAAACAGGTTAAAAAAAACTGAATGGGCCACACCTGAGCTTGAACAATGAACACTCTTGGAACCATCCTGAAAAAGACTTTAATGAGAAAGGGATGGGAAAATAGGTAGCAACTCAATTTCCTAAGTCACTGAGTAGCATACTTAGACCTGTGGTGTTAGGACTAGGTGGCTGGCAGCTGTGCCAAACACTGACTGAAGAAGAAAGAGTGGGGGTCAATGCAGTAAGAATGATCAGCATCTGAACCAGAAGGTTTTGTGAGTAATAACAAAGGATAGAGGCAAGAGATATTAAGGTGGTAAAACTGACATAAGACTTGGCAAATTCCCGAATATGGACAGGAATATGGGAGTAAAGAAGAGGACTTCTAGACTATAAACTTGGTGTCACCTTTGACAAAAATAAGGAGTTTAGGAGGAGGGGTAGATTCAAGGAGAGAGGTAAATTTAATTTTGGCCATATTTAATTTAATACCTAGGGAATATCCAGATGGAGACATCTAGGAGGCAGTTAGAGATATGTATGCATGAAGGATATGTAGACTTGGGAGCCAGCTGAATAGAAATTGATCATGAATCCATGGAATCTAATAAAATGTAGATGTTGAAAGAAAAGAGAAGAGGGTGAAGAACAGAGCCTAGGGGCACACTCACACAAAGGAGTTGGGACATGAATGATGAGCCTCTAGGAGGCATCAGGAAGAATTTTTCATGCAGGTAAGAAGAGAACCTAGACAGGGTGTGAAGACAGGAGTGTGAAGCACTGTCAGAGGGCCTCGGTTCACATCGCCCCTCTGCTTTTCACTACCCATGTGGCCAGAGCAAGGCATTTCAATTTTCCCATCATAAAATGAGAGGGCTGGATTTAGCATCTGAGGTCCCTCCCAGGTGTAGATCTATGAGTATGAAAACCCACAGAGGAAACTGTATACTGAAAGAGAGGGTGGTCAGTAGTGCCAAATGCAATGGAGAGGCTGAGAAAGACAGAGATTGAGAAAAGGTCACTGGAGTTAGTAAATATGAGATCATTATTGACCTTAGTTAGAAGCCATTTTGAAGACTATTAGTAAGTAAGAAGTGATCATGATCTTAACCAGCAGAGCTGTTTGTTAAGTGGTAGAAACAGGAGCAAGACTTCAAGGACTTGAGAAGTGAGTGAGAGATAAGTAAGTAATGAACATAGGTGGCTTTTTTAAAAACTAATTTTGGGGTAAAAGAGAGGCAATATAGGACTCCATCCAGATAAGACTTTTACGATGAGGCTAAGAAGGTGTCTTATCTTTGTATCTCTCCCACTGCCTAGCAATGCTCTTCAGTACTCTGCAAATAATAGTTACTTTAAAACTTTGTTAAGATGAACTTATATAGCACCTTTCCCCCTAACAGTTCAAAGTTCTTACATTAATATTCTCTAGTTTACTGTCATTACGTCTTCAGGAAGGAAACAGACAAGTGGGGCAAGTGAGACAGTAATTTTAGAAGGTTTGTCCAAAGTCTCAAAGTGAATTGGCAATAAAAGTGGAACTAATATGCAATGTTCCTTACTAGACAAGAGTCTAAATATCTCTGTCTACCTCTAAATCTAAGAGTGCTCACTCATGAGGACTCCCACCAATGAAATTTATATAGTAAAAGGTCATTTTTGTTCACAGCTGGAAATGAGCAGACAAGTAAAAAAGGAGCAAATCAAGGTGATACCTGTCAATAGTGGAAACCACTCCTATACTATAATGCATATCACTATAAATAAGAACCTCTGATTTGGGGAAAAAAGAAAAAAAGAACATGTGAGAAAGTGTACATGCTCAGAAAGACATTACTAGACAAATACACCTGTCATTCACTCTTTCTGAAAGGATTTAATTTGCAACATAAACATCACCAAATTGGGAGACTGAAAGAGAAGAAAAATGAAAAGGCAAAGATATGTGCTGAAGTTGACATAAAATTAGTATGTATAGGGAGAGCGATGATCCTAATAATGAATATGAAGCAATAATTTGCATTTTAACAGACTAAGCAAGAATGTAATTGGGCAAGAAGCAAATCTGAATGAATTTCCAGCTAGTTCAACATTAGCCACAGCTGCTTGCTAATTGTTGGTGTTATAAATTAGGAAAATCTGTTAAAACTGAAATAAAGTTTGCTTTTTAGAAAAAAAAAACACCAGTCACCAAAAGGTCAACTTCTGTGATGCTCTGAACAGTATATGGTTACAAAAAAAGACTGCTTTGTTGTCTTAATTTTTATTTTACATTACTAGTTAGCAGAGCCCAATGAGCCCTTCAACCAGAGATTTCAAATGGTAGGTAACACAAGCTACCTGATGAGAAAAGCACAATTGGAGGAATGGAAAGAAAAAAAGCATCAGTATGCTTTGGAAACTCTACTCCTGGAATTAGTTCATTTTTATAAACATCTGTTTTAAAGCAGAAAGAAATAGATATAATTATATGAATATCATCAGTGTCATAAAAAAACACTTGAGGTTGGTTTATGCTAAAAGCACATACTTATTGGTCTTTTTGCAAAAATAAAGAATCACAGGATTTCAGAGTTAGAAGGGACCTTAGCAGCAATCTCATCCAACACATATTCCCAAAGAATCCTACTACAAGTCATTCAGCCTTTAGTTGAAGACCTCCAAGGTAAAAAACCTACCTACTAATGCAGTTCATTCCACTTTTGGGTGGGTCCAATTGTTAGAAAGTCATTCCTGATACCTAGCCTAAATTTGTCTCTTTAGAACTTCTGTCCATCTCTCCTAGTTCCACCCTCCAAGGCCAAAAAAGAATAAATCCAATTCTTACTCCACACAACAGCCTTTCAAGAACCTCAAGAGAGCAATAATGTCCTACCCACCACACATCCACATTTCCAGTATTCTCTTCTCCAGGCAAAACATCCCCAGTTTCTTCGACTAGTTCTTATATAGAGAGGCCTATCTCCAGTTGTCCTGATCTATATCTTGCCACTGGACCCAGATGACTCTGGAAGCGAAAGTGAGGCTGGTGGCTTTGCACAGTCCTCCCTCATTTAAATGCAATTCACTTGCATGTTGTAGCATCACCTCCCTAATGCCGTAGTCCTCTTACAGAACAAAAGGACAAACAACCTCTGTGAGTAGTAGTAGGAGTTACCCCACTGGGCACCCAACTTGAACTGGCCGGTTGGGCTGTACAGTTCACTCTTTTTTCTTTCCCTTCCCTCTGTCCACATAGGGTCTCATACCCTTACCTGCCTGTGCACTGTCCAAAGGAATGTAAATGTTGATTGTTGAAATCTCACAAGATATATTGGGGTTTTTAAGCCCCAATCACTGGTTCTCATTGATTAGCCAGCAATTGGTGCCAGGCCAAGCCCCACTTGTTCATTGTTTGGGCTCTGATTGACTCAGAGTGAATGTAAATAGCAATTGTTTCTGTTCTGGCCAAAATCCCTGGCGGTCTTTCTCTCGGATTGTTTTTTTTTACTAGGTAATAGAGGCCATTCTCTAGCTCATTTCTTCCCTAGCCTAAATTACAGACTAGGTGCTGCCCCAGTTAAACTGAAACCTGCTAAAGACTTGAGCTTTAAAAGGCCAAGGTCTTCCACTGCATCCAGTCATCTCCAATTGTCCTGACCTCTATCTTGCCACTGGACCCAGATGGTTCCAGAAGCAAAAGTGAGGCTGGTGACTTTGCACGGCCCTCCCTCACTAAAATCCAATTCACTTGCATGTCATGGCATCACCTCACCGATGTCATGGTCCTCTTTGGAAAGGGAAGGACAAACAACCACGACAATATGGCAATGGACTGAAGGTCTTTCACCTCCCTGGTTGTCCTCCTTTCTCTAGTTCATCAACATCTTTCCACACTATGATGTTCCAGAACTAAACATGATAATGACCCAGGTGAATCTAACAGGGGAACTGTATGAAAAGAAGGTAAATAGGATCTTTTCTAGGAAAATAAATAATAAAATAAATAAATAATTATTAATATGAGTCATGTCCCTCTCAAAATAATAATCACTTGACAGGGTGGAAACAGGGTCAGAGAAAACACTGCTTGAAGGGAAGAAGGGAAGCTCTTCAGAATTATTCATCAATATCTACTATCCTCTAGAGTTGACATTTTTTTTAAGATGTTATCATTATGGCAATTTTTCTGGCCTGCTTTGCATAGGAAAGTCAACCCTGGATTGTAAAACTATAGCACACAATGGTTCGAGCCACAAAACTCTAGAACAATCATGAACCCATTGCTATCCTGGAATAAAGACTTCGAATTTTTAGTACGCTTTTCCACACCTACATATTTATGTATTTGACTTGGTCCAATAAGAGTCCAATACATGATCATTCCTTTAAGAACTTAATACTTCTACTTTAAATGTTTAATAGTATATACATATATATACCAACACATTAAAAGTGGTAGTCTCCATCTGCTTGCACTAGACAGAACAAATGCACTTTATCAGGTACCCCAAAAAGATTATGTTGATTCTTCTCCTTTAATTTACTGGAAACACCAAGTCTGAATAAAAAGAAAAAGGCCAGATGTAAGCAAGCCAAGAAACATCTTGGCAGCATGACTGCTCATTGAAAGGGGACCCTGAATCCATAAATAAATAAATAAAGCAAAACAAAAACCAAACCCCAGGCTCTTTCTCACTCCCTGAAGCCTATCAAGTCCAGACACGCTAGTGACCTGCTTGGCATCCTGTGAAGAGATAAAGGGAGAGGAAAGCAGGAACAGAAATGAGAGGTCTGCACTCTGGAGTGACTCGGATGCTGAGTTCAATACATATTCTCCAGTTACAAAAGAAGAGAGCAGTGTTCTGCCCAGCGATCAGGGGGTGCATATGAGGAGGAGGGAAAAGCAACAAGAAATCCCTTGGGTGATGAACTGAGAGGGAAACTTTATACCACCTGAACTAGCCTCAAGGTAGAAACCAGAGAAGGGAGAAATAAATGGGCATTCTGCCAGAGGGATGCTCTATAACACGAAGTCAAAATTTTCAGTTTTTAGGACACACTCAAAATAAAATAATTAAGAGACTGAGCAAAGGTCAGTTTCTACAGAGAACAAGCCCAACCCTTGTAAAAATGAATCCTTAATACTGCCAGACATCCCTTTCTGTGTTCTTTTTCTTGCCTATATTACCATAAACCATTTCAGAACTCATCAGGAAAGGATCCATCAGCATTTATACCTTAGCGTAAATTCAAGTTCTTAAAAAAGTAAATATTTGCCTTATCTCTAATGAAATGAAAAGGGCTGTTCCCTTTGAAAGAGATTTGCCACATGATTTATCCACAAAACATTAGGGAAGGAACAATCTAGGGTCCTTCTGCCTGCTTTTGAAATGACAGACAAGAGACCACACACCTTACCTATATGTTAAAACACACATACATACACACACCCCAAAACAAATAAACCAAAAAAAAAAAACCCCAACAACCTGACTCCACAAATCAAACCTCCACTGACTCATCTCTCCAATCAACTTTAAAGATAAAATATTAGTTTTTAAGGACTTTAAATAAATCTTTTTATACCAGAGATTAAATAAAGTTCCTGTACTCACTAAGAACAATTCTCCTTTAAATAAAAAAGAAAATAGTAACAAAGGAAACACAGTACTCTCTGGGAGTCAGAAGACTTGATGTCCAGGGCTGGTTCTGCCATATGTCACTTACCTTTTGGGGCTTCAATTTCCTCATATGTAATATAAGGATAATAAGAGAACCTTTCTTATAGGACTAGTATGAAGAAAGCACTTTGTAAAGTATATATATATAGCTAGTATTTATATAGTTCCTTAAAGCTGGCAAAATGCTTTACATAAATTCTCATTTAATCCTCACAACAATCCTTTGATGTTGGTGTTATTATAATCACCATATTACAGATGAGGAAACTGAGGTCCAAAAAAGGTTAAGTGACTTGTCCAGGGTCATAGAAATGGATAAGAAAGATAATTTGGGGGTGTCTAGGTGGCACAGTGAATAGAGCACCGGCCCTGGAATCAGAAGGACCTGAGTTCAAATCTGGCCTCAGACACTTAACACAAAAACTGCCCTGTGACGTTGGACAAGTCACTTAACCCCAATTGCCCTTTAAAAAAAAAGAGAGACTTTTTTGAGTGAGGGGAAAAGATGGCACAAGGTTTCTGGAGTTCATATTAACTGCTACTTGACCTCATGTTATTAATATTATTCAAGTTTTCCTGAAACTGTAATAAACTGAAATTTTAAATATATAAAATGCTCGTGGTCATCCATCTTATTCCACCTTTGTAAATCAAGGATGAACACAAATATTATAGTGTCAGAGCAAACAGAATACTTTCTGGCAATTTAACACCTATAACTTTTTGTTTCCCTCCTTCAATGCTGACCTTCAACTAGTTGGTCCAAGGTGGAAATCTTCTTGAGTCCATCGATGGTGTAGATCGTTCTCACTCCCTGGGGCAAATTCACATTGTCAGACAGAGTTCTGGTCAGATCAGCCAGCAGAGCCTCAAAAGACCTAAACCGGTCTGGGGAGATGGCATATACGATCCCTTTGAAGTAGCGGTCTCCATTACGATAGAAACGGACTTTCTTGGCTTTCTTCTCCGAGCTGAGGGTCTGCAGAGTGCGGGTTCGGTAAAAGCTGCAGTGGGCACTATGGGTCGGGCTGGGCAGGCCATTTACCCTAGACCCTCTGCCATATCTTTGCGCTTTATCCCGCTCATCAAAGTGTTCCAGCTCCATATCTCTCCCAAAAGACATGTTCAAAATGGAATCTAAGAACAAGAAAAATAAACACAGAAACACACATTGTCATTTTCAATGAATCAACACGCATTTATTGAGGTCTTGCTACGTGCAAAGGTAGAGATGATGCAATTGTTAGAAACACTGTTATAAATTAGTAACATGATTTAGGATGACTTCTTGAGTGAGAGAAAGAATCTGAGTCTCCATCTTAAAAGTTGAAACTTTATATTTGGTGGAGGGAAAAAAAAGAAGAAAGACTTTAGAGTAAGTATAAAAGGGTCTATCTGATAGTGAATGCTGGGTCACGTAATGAGAAATTCTTAAAGGTAAGCCTGAGAAACACTATTTGGAGTAATCTCTCTCTCTCTCTCTCTCTCTCTCTCTCTCTCTCTCTCTCTCTCTCTGTCACACACACACACACACACACACACACACACAGAGCTAACCAAAACTAACTTCTTTATATTCAAAACTTGACACTGTTTTATCCTAACAAAAAGATTCCATTTCTTCTATGGAGGGATATTCACTGTATTCTACAATTTGAATGAATAAAAATGCATTTCTAAACATAGTTATTTCTTCTCTGCTTTTTTGTTTGATCAGAGTAAAACTAAGAGGAAAAGGATTAGTTTCATTTTTTTAAAAGAGGGTAAATTGAAGTCCAACCCACCTTCTTTTTCAGCTCCCTTCTCCAGCCCTACTCCACTCTCTCAGGGTACCCATCCTGACATTTATCTGCAGAGTTTTGCTCTCAGCTATCTGCCTCTAAAAAAAAATTCTACCTCAATATTCACTAAAGTGTTATTGAATAATAGATAGCTTAAGATGTTATCCTTCCCCTAGTATTTGAATTTTAATATGGGAATCTTGAAAGCCCAAAGCTTTCGTGACCCAAAAGAAACAATTCGAATTTCAGGCACCTTGACACAAAATAGGGTGAATATACTTTTGGACAGGTGGTCTTCCCAGTGCCACTTCACTCATGCCACCTATTCATGTTAAATATAGTATGACTTTTAGTTTGCCCTACCGTTCTTCTGATACTCAGAAAACTTGAATGAGTCAAGTTAAAATAATTTACAAGAGCTAACCATTACAGTGGAAAAAAACACTGACTATTGAATCAGAGGACCTGGCTCAGATCCTTACAATGACATACTACATGTGATCTTAGGTATAATTCTGGGTCTCAGTTTCCTCCACTACAAAATGAGATTAAAGGAGATAGCCTCTATGGTCATTTCCTGTTCTAGATATATGATCCTATGACCCCACAGACAAAGGTAATTAATACAAAGCACTCTAGAAAAAGCTAAATTGGAAAAGAGCTGTGGTTACTATTAATATGAATAAATGATCAATCTCATAGGGCAAGTGAAAGAGACATTAATTCTGTCATTGACCAACCAGACTCCTTAAAAGTAAGGCTGGCCCTCTTAGGCATGGTGAGTATGGGCTTTTTGAGGCACTTCTAATTCAGACAATTCAAGGTGTGAGAAAAATTGTGAGCTATCATGAGGGCAACATAGCATTTTTCCACCTGAAAGAAAAAAAATATCTCATACTTTCTGAGAACACCGTATAGCTTATAACTTAGAAGTTATACTCTTCCCAGTTACAAAATCAACAACTAATTTACAAATTGAGTCATTTCAAAGAAAATATCAGATAGTGTCTATCAGATAGTGTCATTTTAGACAAGTATTAAAGACAAGAACTGGCTGAAAGGCTATTCAGTGTGGGACATTGAGTATCCTGTTGTTATATATTTTTTAAAAGCCAGATCACTTGTTTTTTTCATTCTAGAGGGCGGGGGAAGGAAATGCTGCCAATACTCATGCCAAGAAACCAGATCATCGGGCTCTTCACAAAACCAACATTCCCCACAGTTTAAAGCTGAAGCCAAGATCCAATCTGCTTTGTGGGTTTTGTTTTGTTTTAAGCCAGTTGTAATTCTCCCACCTCCAGGGGGTCACTCCTAAGTTTATATTTAAAAATCAGCTGTAATACTACAGAAGCTGCATTGTACAGGACCCAACCAGAGTGTCCAAAATTTGCTATTTGGGAGGGCAGTTTAACTCAATTTAAAAAATATGTATTGGGGAGGCTAGGTGGCCCAGTGAATAGAGCACTGGCCCTGGAGTCAGGAGAACCTGAGTTCAAATCTGACTTCAGAAACTTAACACAAAAACTAGCCATGTGACCTTGGGCAAGTCACCTAACCCCAACTGTTCTACCTTCCCCCCTCCAAAAAGCAAAAAAAAAAAAAAAAAGCAATGTTTTAAATATATATATATATATATTTATTAAGTCCCAACTATGTGCCAGGAATTGTACTGGGGATACAAAGGCAGAAATGAAAATGGACCCCGCCTCCAAAGAGCTTATGTTTTACTAGACAGAATTATCAAGTTTGAACCACATCTGTAGACAAAAAGGTATAGGAATTAAAAAAAAGTCTAAAGCAAATTTTAAAAAAAAAGAATTCTTTTTAATAGGAGGAAAAAGATTAATTAAGATCACATTAATAAATCTATGTGATAACCAATACATTGATCTGAGAATTGGAATATTGGGATAGGAACTACCTGATGAGAAAATTCTCTCTACCTGTTCAGATTGGCATCACCTCTGTCCCTTGGAGAGGTGCCTAGAGCACTGAGAGACTGAGTGAACTGTCCAGGGTCACATAAAAAGCATTCAATAGAGGTGAGATTCAAACCCAGGGTGTCCTGGCTTTGAGGCTTGCTCTCAGTTCATTATGTCACACTGACTTCCCCCCCACCTAAAGCCAAAGTTTGTCTAGTCCAGGAGATCTTACCCTTTTTTTGCATCCTAAACTATTCTGGAAATCTGGTTATACAACAGACCTCTTTTCCAACTAATGCTTTTAAATGCATAAAATAAAAAATAAATTGGATTACCAAAAAAAAAAAATCATTCATATTAAAATAGTTACCAATTTTTTTTCCCAGACCCTAGGTTAGGAACTCCTATTTGCTCTAGTCCATGGACTATTTCTTTTATCTCACCATCCCTCTTACTCTCCTTCTCCTTCACTCCAAGTGGTAATCAATAGATATGCCTCACAAATTAAAACCTGATCACTTTCAACGCTGTGACTATGGCTTCTAAAGTCATCCATAACCTGGCCCTCTCCTACCTTTCCAATCTTCGTACATTCCACTCTATACAAATGCAATCCATATAATCTCCTTGCTATTCCTCATATACAAACAGTATCTCTCAACTCCAAGTGCTTTCTCTGGCTGTCCCCCAAAACTAGAATTTTTTTCCCTCCTCCTCATCTCCTCCTGTCTTCTTTCAACTTCCAGCTAAAATTTTACTGCCTGGAAGAAGCTTTTCCTAATTCCCCTATTAATCTTGGTACCTTCCCTCTCAAACTCAATTTATCCTGTGTCTATAGGTTGTTTGTACATAGTTGTTTGTATGCTATCCTCCCATTAAACAGTGAGCTCCTTAAGAACAGGAACCATTTTTTGCCTTTTTTTGTATCCCCAGTTTTTACCCCAGTGCCTGGTACCCAGTAGGCATTTAATAAATGCTTCTTGACTATAATTAACGGCTGTAAAACAAACAAACAAACAAACAACAACCTATCGCAAACCAAAAACCTAGACCTTCCCCCCCACTCACCCACCAGAAATAGGAATTCCACTCCAAACCTAAATTCAATCTAGAGTACATATGAGATATATCAGATAGGTTAAGGCCTCCCTAGATATAGACTGGCTTTCCTTTTCATGAAGCTTGTGTCTGTATCTCAAAGTAAAGAATGTGTTCACTTTTAATTTGGTGGTGAACATAAAATATCCTGTATTTTACTCATTCATTCATCAGCTTGTAGACACAAGCACTAGGCACTGTGAAGAATACAGAGATGAATAATCTCAGACACCTCTGGGAGAGAAACTTGAGGTGTCAGAGGAAAAGAGGTTTCGTCTTAACACAAAGCTTTCCTATAAGGTTACCATTTCAAGAATTAGAAATCTTTGATTGTTCTCTTTGGGATTTCTTACCATTTTAAGAAGTCAATCTTCTCATCCCTTTGCACTAGCATATGGATTCCAATTACAGCCTTACACACACACACACACACACACACACACACACACACACACAACACACATACACCCCTCACCCATGTCTACTGAAAGATTACACTGCAGGTGAATGGAAAGGCATGGGATAAAAGCACCCGTTTACTTTTAAGTATTGCAAGTGTATTGCATATATAGATACCATATGTGTATATTTATATATACATATGCCCTCTAAATGCAGAATGAAAATAACTTCCATTGTTTAACAGCATATAACCCTTATTTTAAGACCCATCCTGGTGTGCATACATGTGATGTTTCATAAAACACTGCCCTACTTTTCTTGATTCTAAAGAAAGGTGACTGATTATGTGGAAACATACAAAACCTCGTCCACCCATACACACCCCTGCAGTGCAATCAGTGTGTGTGCCTGTAATTTGTTAGATTCAGGCATTCAAAGGTGCAATATATGCAAAATCTGCATATTGGATTAGACCTTTTCTCTCATCAGAATATCCAGCAGCGACCCTGTTCAATCTCTATCTTCAAAAGATGTCTCTTTTGTGGGCCAATGCAGGGGTTGTGTCTTCCAGCCCCTGCTCTCTCTAGGAGGAAAATGCCATTTCCTCCCTGCATGCTTTTAACACTGCAGGCGCTAATCTGTACATGATGCTGCCTCGCTGTCCCTGGAAGAACTACACAAGCAAATGTAATTACAGCCCAGGCTACAGAACAGCCCGACCCAAAATGAAGCCGGCCACCCCTTAAGGTGCACAAGCCTCACCATCACACGGTCAAAACCCGCACACAATAAAGGCCTGCCCCCACCACTCAGCCGGCGAGAAACAGAGTTGGTCCCCGCTCCACAGCTGACTCTGACAATGACTAACACCTTCTGCCTACCCATCCCTGTCCCTGTCCTTCCATCCTCGCTAGAAACGTGGGGCTAAGGAGTGCAAAATGCAGTTTCCAGCTCCCTAGCCCAGTCTCTCCCTTTTAAAGCCCAGTGGCACCGGCCACTAGACAAAAGACTCCGGTACCCACGGCCCAGGGGCCTAAGCCCACACAATGCCCCCGGGCTGGGCTGGGCAGGGCTGAGTTGCATGGGCAGCCGCCTTTCTAGGAACAGTCTGGAGGAGGAGACTGACTCACAGGAAGGCTGCCAGCCCGGGCCCAAAGCGCTGCCTCTAGAAGGGTGTCCTTCCTAACCAGCCACAACCCAGGGACTCTGCGGGGTGGAGAGCGAGGGGTCTGCTGGGTCGCCCCCGGGGCTCTGCAGAAACGGCTCAAGCACGCGCTTCCTTTTTTTCCTTCTGCTCTTCCCCCTCCTCTTATTGCAATTGCACTCACCGGGTCCACAGAGAGACGCTGCCAAGTGTCTTTGTTAACGGTTCTGTCTCCTGGCTCCTCCGCTGCTCCTCTCCTCGCTTGGGTGATGCTACTGTTGCTGCTGCTGCTGCTGGTGGCGAAGGCGGCTAAGAGACCAGGGCTGGTGCTGGTGGTAGTAGTGGTGGTGGTGGTGGTGCTAGCGGTGGTGAGGCTGGGCTGCAGCAGCTGCTCGGGCTCCGCGTTTTCGGCTTCTGCCCTTATTGCAGTGATTTGCATTAGCCCGTCCTCATTGAAATGCGGCTCTTCACAGCAGCCTAGCTCTGCCACTCTCCAGCTTCTCTCCAGAGGAGGGCGGCGGCAGCGAGCGCGCTCCCTTTTCTTCTCTCCCTCTCTCTGCACCCCCCCTTTCCTCCTCCCCCTCCCTCCTTCGGGCACGCGCCTGAGGCCCCCGCCCTCCTCGCCTTCCCCACCCTGGGGTTGGGTGGCTTTACGCCCTACCAGGGCTCCCTGTGGGTTTAGTGATCTTCAGTCCCCACCCCCCACACTTGACCGCTCCACCCCGACCTTGTCCAGGTCCCCCCGGAGCTGAGCCACGGGGTGCGAAGGACTGTTCTGGGCGCAACTACTTGGGTGACCCCTTGACGGGCTTGGGGAGGAGGGCTCAAAGGGAGAAACAGTTATTAGCTAAGAGGGAGACGTGTGTGTGGGGGGGGGGGGGGGGGGGGGGGGGGGGGGGGGGGGTTCGGATACTTGGTGATGGTATTTGAAAGCTAAGGTCAAGGCTGAGGGGTTAGGGGGGAAGAGTGAGAGGACCGGGCAGGGAGCAGTGTCAGCTCCCCCAAATAGGGGGTGGGGCAGAAAGGTGTGAGTGACAAGCTGTAAGTAGGCAAGAAGGAACAGTCGTTTCTTCCACCACGATTCACCCTCAGATCTTTAGTTCAGCCACTACTTCCAAGTCACCTCTAGGATTGTCTCCCTCTCTTTGACGTTATTTGCCCCAACCGTGTCACACCTCTCCACTTTTTACGCAGGGACTTCTCCTCTTCTATATACCACCGCTATTTCCCTAGGGATCACCTGATCACTACAGAACAGTAACTGTAACCATCTCCCAGGAGGCTGCCCCAACCCCCTGCTTGTCCCGCGGGGTTGATGGCGCCAGACGTGCACATATATTACACACCATCCCCCACCTGGCCCTAAGACATTATTGTCACCCAACACTAGAAATGCTGACATCCTCTTCAGATCTGAATGTCACACCAGGCACAAGACTCATGAGGTTACTGTTTTCTACTGGAAATCTTAAAGCAGAAATTGAGTTCCTGGACAATGGAAAGCCCCTATGATCTAATCTTGAAACCTATCCCGTTCCCAGGAATCCTCCCCATTATCCCTGATGATGATGCTGTGTCCAAAAAAGAAGGAAAAAAAAGACCAGAGAGTGCAGAATCTCTTCCAAAGTTTGGCTTCAGTTTTCAACCTGAATTTGAGTCCAGTTAGACTAACTTCATCATTTTCAGCCTTCTCCCCAGTGACTACCATAAATAGGTTTAATTTCTCCCTCATGCTTACATCCTTCAAATGAAAAAGGTTATCATTTGTCACTTGGCTGCTGAGCTGAACTTGCTATCTTCCAATTACTCTGTAGGTTAGGACTCATGGTAACTAATAAAATTATCATAACATCTTTAAATTTGTTGTTAGTTACAAAAAAAAACTCAAAAGATACATGTTACATGTTCAACAAGTACAAATACTTGCATTAGAGTCTTTCAGCATCAATAAGGATGGCAGAATGAGCTAAACAATTTGTCTAAATACAAAATACTGAATCTGTATCCAACACTTTGATGGGGGGGGGTGAGGCACAGTATGGAGATAGATTAAACCTACAAACCTGTAGTAAGTGGAGATTGTGTCTTTTGTTCATTCTAATCAATGATCAGGAAAATATTCCTTCTCACAAAATACTCAGATAATCACAATTCTATCCCTATATATAAACTTTAGGATTTTTCTGGGCTACAGTTTTTAACTTTGTCCCAGCTGTCTCCACTAACTCCACAAAGTGTGGAAAGAACCCCATGACCTAGGGTATACAGAGAATGTAGCCAATTAAATGCTTAGCCTCTCCTTGATCCAACTACTCACTAGGAATAAATGTTATTTATCGAAGTAGTGTTAACTCTTTCAGGAGTCTAGGTTGCTGCCATTTGGCAATTAAATAGTTTGGGATGGTAAATGGCACCCTGGTGGCCTGGAAGTATAAATGCAGCTTCCAGAAGTAGCTTATTTATGGAATTAAAATGCAATTATTTAGCCAATGGAAGTAATAGTTTACCAAAGAGTACTCTAGTGGCCTGAAAGAGTTAACGCAGCTTCTAAGAGGTCTTAACTATGCCAGAGAATAACCTACTAAGCAGGGCGAAAGCCTTGCCTCAAGTTTTATGGCTTTAATTGCTAAAGGGACTTGAGAAAATAAACTTATGAGATCTGATGTCATTTCCTTTAAATTTCTTGGGAATTATTCAAAGAATTTATTAAATCAATGCAAATACTTTGCCTGCTTTTTACCATTCAACAAACTTTCATGGGGTCCCTGACATCAGCAACACTCTATTGTAGGTGCCAGGAAAACAGCTGAAAGCTCCGTGATGTGATTTCATATTCTTCTCAGAGAAGAAACCACCTTCCAGCAGCCCAAAGTTACTCAGATATCTACCACTAACTTTTACCTTACACACTTTCTTATCTCTTCATCCCACCACATTCTAGCTGGCCAAAACTAGATTCTCCTTTAATTCCCCCAAAGCAAAAACACCCAGTGAGAAGTCACGTGGCACCCCTGCAAGATGGTTTTAGGGGGGGTTTTTGTTTGTTTTTTTAACTTCTCTTTATGTTCTCTTTAAACTCCATGCCACCTTCTGTGCCTAAATTCCCATTAATAAATACATCCACCATCACACCACCATCATACACATCTCTAGATTTTTCATCCAAGTCATAACTTTGCAAAATTGTGTTCTTATGTGAAGAACTGTTTGGCTAGATATTGTGAACTCTTGCCCATCAGTATGGCCTTGGGCAGAAGCTAAAAGTCCAAAGGGAGAATCATATGATTCTCTTATTCTATAACAAATTCACACTAAGGTGTAAATTGTAGATATAAAATTCTTTCTTTTTTTTTTTTTTTTTGCTTTTTGGAGGGCAATTGGGGTTGTGTACAAAATCCTTTCTTGAGAGAATATTTTGATAATGGGATGGCTCTTGGTGCCTCAGGTGGGGGTTGAGAGGGTACTATGAAAACAGAAAAATATAGAAAGAAGAAAAACTGGAAAGACTGATTAAAACCTTCAGCATTTTGCCTAGGGCTGGCGCTGCTCCCACTGTCTGTCAGTGGCTGAAATACTACAATTAACAATTCATTCCTTTGGACTTAATATCACCATGCCTAGATAAAACAGAACTATGTTGCTGTTGTCATTTCTGGCATGAAGGGGTGGTATATAACTGGGAGATCTAAATAAGAGGAAAAGCTACTGCTGCTGACAGGGGATAATTAAACTGGCTGAAATCATGAAACCAGTTAGTGGATTTGGTTGTTCCAGAAGCAACATCCAGATCCAGGTCTGAATTCCAGGGTCTGGAATGGGTATGGATCCAACATTTAAACTCCCTAGGAAACATCCCTGACAAGGGCATGGCACCACATTACTCCCAGCTTGGGGGCAACTGGGAAAAGAGATTGATTAAATTACAATATGGTATAACTGTGTCTCCCCACCTGCCTCACATCTCCTCAGGTCCTGTGTATTTTGGCTTTGCTTAGTCCTTTCCTGTGGAGTTGCATGTCAAATTTTTGGTGCGGGATAATAATTAATAATAATAGCATTTATATAGCACCTACCATGTGCAGGAACTGTATGCTAAGTACTTTACAAATATTACCTTATTCCATCCTCCTAACAACACTGGGAGGTTGGTGCTAATATTATCCCCATTTTACAGCTAGGGAAAATGAAGTCAATAATGGATAAGTGACTTGCTTGGAGCTTCCTAGCCTGTGGCTTAGATGCAGGAGTAGCACAATATTCAATACCTCCCAAGAAAGCAGCAACAGGCCTAGCCATTCTAGAAGTGCCTAAAAGCCTGTTCTAATATCATGTTCAAAATCAGGAAGTAGGCAGGAGAAACGAGCAAACAAAAAGAGAATCTCACCATAAAAATCTATTATAGCGGCACAGAAGCTCAAGACACAAACACAGAAGATGAGGACTCCAAAACATCTGCAGGCAAAGCCTCAAAGAAAAATACAGTGTGCCTCGAAGAATGCCTGGAAGGGATGAAGCAAGAATTATTAAAATGCAAATATTCTGGGAAGAAGTAATACCTTAAGAAACCTACTACTTTAGCTGGTGTTAGTTGGTAGTTACTGGAGAATAAGGCTCTCAAACATGAAACACAGAAGGAGAATAAAGCAGATGTTGGAGGGGAAAATTGGAGAGGTTAAACATAAACTTCACTCTGTCCCCAGTAGGACTCTAAGACTAGAGCTGGACAATCTCAGGGATCATTTAGTCCAAACCCTTTTCCCCTACATTTTACAGGAAACTCAGTCCTAGGGAGGTCAAATGTCTTCCTTAAGGTCACACAAGTAAAAAGGAGCAGAGTCAGGATCCAAATCCATGACATTCAACTCCAAGGAAGGTCAGAGCTCTCTAGCAAATTTACATCTAAGGTCCTACTTCTGTGCATTATACTTTTTCTAACAATTGTTTGTAAATCTTTAATGATGAGGTAATCATTGAAATGAGAGAGAATAGAGATGAAATAGAGAGACAACAGAAAGAGAGAGGGAAAGATGGGGGAGAGAGAGAATAGAAAGAAAAAAGAGAGTAGAGAGAGGGAAGGAGGGGAGGAGAGAGAAATATCTTTTAGGAAGATTAGTGTAATTTTTCCAAATTCCTGTTTTTTAAAGAACTAAACTTAAAGGGAGTTAAGTTGTAGATGAAAATTGGATTATAAGCATCATAAGTAATAATTTCTGCAGTAAACACAGTTAAATATTTGCTTTAATCAACACATTTATTGTGACTTACACATGGCACTGAGCTAGGCATTATGGATATGAAGGTGAAAGTTGACATTCTTTGTCCTCAAATGAGATAATAACTATAAAGCATTTAGAACAGTCCTTGGTACATAGTAAGCACTATACAAATATTATCCTTGATGCTATTGTTATTTAAAGATGTCTCTTTTTATCTTTCCCAGTCTGGAAGTACAAGGAGTTTTCATGGGCTGATTACTCTACTGATTATCATTGGCTTTGACTTGCTCTTTATCTGACCAAAGGGGTATTTGGGCATAGCAACTTGTAATGCCATGCACAGCAGCTTTTCAGAACTGCTACTGTGAACAGCTTTTTTTTAAGGTTCTGATTACTCAGTATAGTGATCACTCTATTCCATAACAAAAGCAAAACATCCATGGAAAATCAAGGTACAGCATAATTCAAAATACAGCATTCACCATATTTCAACTTATCACAGAAAATCACAATATAATTTTCACAACATAGTCTCAAAGTAAAATAGTCACTCTTAAGTTAATTCAATCAGTCACTTGTCAGTAATATCAAAGTACACAGTCAAAGTCTTCCACTCTTGGGGCAGTCTTGATTAACTCAGTCACTTATCAGTAGTCTCAAAGTCTTCCACTCTTGGGGCAAAGTCTCGATTAACTCAATTAGTCAATAATCAGTAACAATAGTCAAAGTACTCAAGTACAATCAGTCACTTATTCAGCAAAGTCTTACTAAGTATCATACACAAAACCCTCCACCCCTTAGGTCACTAGTAAACTATAATTCCATAATTACTCAGTACCCAAGGAGAGGTCTTTTCATCTTGACTTGGGACCTGTTCTCAGATTCCCTGGATCCCCTTCCATGATCCTAGATTCTATCTGGATTCAACAGACTGTCACCTGGGTTCAATGGCAGACAGCTCCCAGTTCCTTGACCAGCTCTCTGGGCAGGTCCTGCTCCACACTGGCATTCACAGGGTCTGGTCCATGTCAGCTCCTTCACCATTTCTGCTCCAAGGAATTCAAGGCTCAACCAAGACACAAACAAACAAAGTCTCAGCATCCTGGTCATGCTTCAGTCACCTGGCCTCCTGGCTCCTGGGCTCCTGGCTCCTGGCTTCCTGTGATCCTGTTCAGAAGAAGCTCCACCAAGACAAGTTTTCAGGACTCAGTTCTCCATTTTTCTGTAGCTGTTCTGCCACCAGATCTCTGTCTCAAGGAAATTCTGACTGTGCCTCTCTGGGGCTTTTATTATATACACAGTATTACCTACTTATACTTCCTTCGACCAACCCCTTCCTGTTCCATCAGTTAACAGGAGACAGGAGTTCATACCTTCTGTTCCCCCAATCAGAGGCTTGATCAGTTACTAAGTGTTAAGTACCTGCTACTTTTGCCAACTCAGCCTCCCTAGTCTATGAGATTACAGTCTGGGCTACCACCCTGTACTCTAGCTCCTCCATTTTCTAGATGAGGAAATTTGAGACTTAAAGAGGTGAAGTAATTTATCCAAAGTCATAAAGATAGTAAGCAGGTTAGTGGAGATTTGATCCTGCTAAGCCCTCTGACTCTAGATATAACACAATTTCTGCTATACCTAAATCTTACCCTTAAACTAGCCTAGCCCTCTATTGTCTGTCATCAGGTAATCTGCAGCTATTTCCCACCCTTAATCTCATTACTGGAGTCTGACCTCATTTGATTCCTCAAGACCCTCCCCAAACTCCTCTAGACCACCCCTAGATCCCTCCCACAATCTTTCTGTATATAAGATTCATCTTGCCTCCATGAAGGGGCTCAGAATTCAATCTAGCACAGATTTACTCTGTGACAGATTATTCTGGCCCACTTGTCCAATACAAGTGTCACAGATACTTAGGCTCCTTAAGAGTCTACTTATTATGGTGAATCTTTAATAAACTTTGCTTTACTTTGGTTGAGAAAAGACTTAAGTCGAATTCATTTGGCAGGATCCAGTATGTTGATATTTTGGGGTCTTAAGCACCCCTAAATCCTAAACCTCAACAGAGGGGCATGAGAGATTCCAGAAGGATGAAGCACGTGAGAAGAGAAGGAGTCTGGATAAAAACATCATGGAGGTAGTGGAAGCAGAGAATCTCAATTGGCAAAGAGTTAATGCACAAATTTCACTGCCGTAGGAAAGTACAGGACAAGATCTAGGAGCACCTAATAATCTACTTTGGCTGGAAGTTAGAGTGCATAAAGGGAAATAGAACAAAAGGACAGAAAAGTAGGTGGGAACAAAATTATGGAGGCCCTTGAATGCTGGTCTAAGGAGCTTGTATTTTATCAATAGGGAACCATTGCATATGGTTTTTTTTAGTACAGCAGTGATATACTTGGACCTATTAATTAGGAAGAATACTTAGAGAACAGTATGAAAGATGGGTTGAGTGAGACTATAAGTAGGGAAGGTAGTTTAAATAATGTTATTTAAGTATTCTATTTGTAGTATAGATCCACTCCCACCTCTTGGGCATAGTTTTTAATCTGAAGTCACAAAACAGAGAGAGAAATGATTATTAAATAACTAATTGTTAGTAGTAGGGAGACTCAGGATTTATCCCTCTCAGAAACCTTATTCTCTGGTACTAGAACAAGCTAGCATCTGAAAGACTTTAGATCTAGAATTAACTTTCTTCTCAATCTTGGCAGAACCCATCCAGGCTGAGAAGCCCATTGTACTCTATTCAGTTTTGGGTAGGGATAAATTCTTTCATTAGATTGAGCAAGGCTGGGAGTGATTTAGAAGTAAATGACATGATCAAAGTCATGTTCCTTGCTCATTAGAATAGGTCCACCTCTCATTATAATATCCATTCTCTCTCATTATTTGTTAACCAATCAGCAACCAGTTTATTGTTGCCCTCAGAAACACCTGAACTTCCAAGGCCATATAAGTGTTGAGTGGGTTCCATGAGGGGTCTTCAACATTCAAGAGTGTCATTGAACCCTTTTATTAATTATTGCTAGCATGATTAATAAGATGATTACTCAGAAATTATGTCTCTCAAACTTTTTATGTGTCACAACAGAAAATTAATTTATTATGTGTGAAATTTCATCTCTCTCACATGGTAAGGGTCCATAAATTGAAGCATATTTTGAAAATGGGTCAGTTAGAAATGGGAGTAAATGTATAGAGTTTTGATTTTTGGTTTATCTCTTACCTCTCAGAGGCAGTATAGTATTGTAGAAAAGCATTGGAGTTTTAGTAAAACAACCTGGGTCCAATTAGCTGTTTGATGATGGCTAATTGCCCCAACCTCTCTGAGGCTATTTCTACAACTTTAAAAATGGCAATTCAAATACTTGTATTACCTTTCTCACAGGGACGTTGTGAGAAAATAATACTGTTAAGCAGTATATAAATCTAAGCTGGCATCAAAACCATCACCATCACCACCACCATCATCACACCAAGGGGTTGGAATCCAGATGGTAGAAGAGCAGAAAGAAGTGCAACTTCCCCCACTAAACCTTGCTCCACAAAGATCTAGAAAACATCAGTCAGAATTATGATCAGACTTACTAGCCATGACCTTGGGCAAGTCGCTTAACCCAATTGTTTTCCCTTCCCCCCCCCCCAAAAAAAAAGCTGACATCATATTGATGCTTTCATTGATTGACTGAGTATCAACTGGAATAATTTGGTTCTGTTGAAGCTCCTTATTCCTTGCTAGGGCCCACTCCAGTTTGCATCTGCTGCCTTGCCTAATTTTGCTTCCAGTTCCACATGGTGGTCGTTTCCCCTTTATATTGTAAGCTCCTTGAAGGGAGGGACTGTCTTTCTTTTTGTTAATTGTATCCCCAGCTCTTAGCACAGTGCCTGGCACATAGTAGGCTCTTAATAAACATCTACTGGATTGGATTGAGGTTCATACTACTGAAATCTATCATCCAATTCTGATCTTGATGGCTGGTACCTATCAACACTCAGGACACTCTCCTTCCCTATTGAATATTGTGTCTGGGTCAGTCCTTCTCTCCTCTCCATCTTTTGCTTTCACACTAGGGTTCCACATGGGGTGTATTGGGTGGTCAGGAGGACTAGCCCTCTGGTGTGAGAGCTTGCCAAGCACTTTTCAGGGCTGCCCATCCACCTCAGGTGTCTACCTGATTCATCCAACTCTCACTTGTAGAGAAGTTGTAGCAAGTGCAATGGCCACCATCTCAGAAGACAAACTAAACCAGGTTGAGGGAAGCCTATGGGCCTCAAACATGTGAGTGAGTGAGGAGGGATATATTCCCCAAGCACGTGAAAACTTTCCCCAGTGGAATGTGCAGGTAAGAAAAGTTTGTTCCAACAACCACGAAGGCAGCTGAAGCAGACACTGTGGAGCACTTAGAGCTTGATCAGACATCAAAGATGCTAAGGTCATCCACTGTATTCCAAACCATCATCAGTCATCTTGACTTTTGTTCTGCCACTGGAGGTCAATGACTCTGGAAGAGAGTGAGGCTGACAACTTTTGTGCAACTCTGCCTCATTTAAATCCACTTCATACACAAATCAAGACATCACCTCTGATGTCATTGGTCCTCTTTAAAAAGGAAGGACCAAGAACAACAGCAAGAGGTTAAGTGCAGGGTGTATGCACACTTCCCTTAGACCTTGTAGAAGGCACACAACAAAATGTGATTGGATGACCTCTGAGGTCCCAGCCAACTTGAGGAATCCATGATTTCAAAAAATCTGGTGATGGTTCAAATCCATATTTCTCCACCTATTTTATCCTTGAGTGTTTTATGCCATCTTGAGGTAATATATACTTATTGAACTTATAGATAGCACCTTTTACTTAACCAGAGTGTTGTGCATTTTAATACATTGTATATAAATCTTTTTAAAATTCATGAGTTAAATGTGGCATATCCAAGTGAAAATAGAATTATTATTTATTATAATTTGCCCTTGGTTTATGAATTAGCAAAAATGTAAAATAGTATATGAAATGATGCATATTAAATCATATTTTCCCATAGACTTTTATAATAACTTCAAAGATATATTCCTACAGATAAAAATGTGGGGGTAGCAACAAGTAAAGAAATATTTTTCAAAAAATCCAATCTAGAAAAAGACAAAACAAAAAAAAATTTTTTTAATTCAATTGACTTCATAGATGTATTCTCACAGAAAAAAAATGGGCATGGGGTGGGGTTCTCCACCAAGTAATAAGAAAAAAAATCCCATTTATATGTCCTAGAACTCATTTGAAGGGGGATTCTGCACTTACCAATGCACAATCTAAGTGCACTTAATTTCCATATTCTCTCCTTTAGATAATTATTCAAATAAATAATTTACACATTCCCTGCAGTCATTAACAGCAGATACATTCAAATGTGCTACACAATTAAGTCCCCTTGAATCAGGAGTTCTCACTGACTCCTTGGGACCTGAACGCTACAGCAACTACATTATCCCATTTTTCTAGAAGTTTAGTGGCACTCATCAGCAGAAAGGGACAGGTCGAGATGCTTTTTACGTCCTTGCTTTTCATTTATGCAGCAATATCACTGTTGCTCTCAGGGACATATCCCTGAGATATGTCGGTGGACCTAACAATCATAAAAGATAGTTTTAACTACTTTTTATGTACTAGTCAGCTGGGGAGGGTGGAAATGTGCCTTTCCCCAGCAGCGCAAAAAAAAAAAAAAGTTGCCTTCAAGTCTGCTGCTGACTAACATTTTGACACAGTTCAAAGAAATGTGGATTTGGGTAGAGACAGCTCTATATATACCGTGGTTGTATGATCTCTGCCTTTCACTGGAGGTTCCCAAGTCCACCAATGTCAGGTAAATGGCATCCTACAGAGTGAGACAACGGCATGCTAATGTGATCACTGCCCTGAACATTGTTGAAGGCACCAGCTGAATATACATAAATGCAGAAGTGTTTGGGGCTGGGGTGGGGTCTGACTTATAGGATACTATGTTAAAATATTCAGTCTTGGAACTATCATGTAAAAATCCATAATGGGCATGGAATGAGATGTACAAAATACCTGAAACGAAAAGTGTGGCTTCTGTACATAGATGCCATAGGTTTGCATCTATTTAGACACAGAGGCTCTCACTCTTTTTGGTTTCCTGTAAATCATCACCTTTACCTTTTTAACGTCCAATCTAGGGTACACACTTGTGATATTTCACACTTAAAACATTGCCCTACTTTTTTTAGGGTTTGAAAAGTGATTCTGAGACCGAGGGACTGGAGATGTAAGTTGAAAGTGTAGTTGGCAGGTTAAGGATGAGAAACTGGGATCACGGAGCTGTTTCAAGAACAGTACAAAAGGGGAAAGAGAAAGGACAGATAGAAAAAATAAACCACATCTACATAGCATTAGCTTTACAGTTATTTGTGTAACTTGATTTTTATCTCCTTTCACTACATACATTCAGCAAACTGTTGTTTTGGGCCAGGAAGCTAGCTATGATGCAAACATAGGGAAACTTGAGTTAACTCTTCCCTTCCCATACCACCTGAAATGATATTTTGAGGAGGAAGTTGTATACAAACCCCAGGAAGTTTGTATCCAGTAGATTTATATGCAACCAAGGTGTAGGACCTTTGGTCAAAGAGTATGTAAGGGCCATTCTATGGATTGAGTCAAAGGCTTCTGAGACTTCCCAGGACCTCCTTGTGACCTGCTTTCTTCTCCGTGAAATCTGACTTTCACCACTTGATGACCTTCTCTCACCTATGGGTCAACACGTACATTTTTTTAAAAGTAAAGTTATTATTTATCTAAACTTTTAGGTTATGAGTAGTCCATTGCATCAGATATGGAGCCCTTTTCAGGACAACCATCAATTCCTCAGAATAAAACATCTAGTCTATTGTTTGTCCTTTGTTCTTGAAGAGGACCATGACATCAGGAAGGTGATGCCATGATATGCAAGTGAATTAGACTTAAGTGAGGGAGGGCTTTGCAGTCACCAGCCTCACTTTCTCCTTCTGAGCCATCTGGGACCAGTGTCAAGATATAGATTGGAACAACTGGAGATGGCCCTGGGTGCAGTTCGAAACCTTAGAGTTTTTAAGCTATAGTCTTTAACAGGTCTCACTTTGACTGAGGCAATGCCCATTCAGTGATTAAGGCAGGCAGAGAATGGCCTCTTTTACCTACTCAAAAAAACCTATCTATTAGGGAGAGGAAGATCCTCAGGACTTTTGGCCAACACAGAAACAATTGCTACTTATACTCATTCTGAGCCATCAAAGCCCAAACAATGAACAAGTGGGGCTTGGCCTGGGACCTATCGTTGGCCAATCAATAAGAGCCAGAGTGATTTGGGCTTAAGATATGGTCCTTAAGAAAGAAATCTAGCCCATAAACCCCAAGATATCTTTTGAGGTTAGTCTACATGTTAACTAAACCCTTCTTCTATTTTTTATTCTTGTCTCTAACCCACCCTTTAGCCTTCTTACTGCTTGTAATCATCAGCGATGAGTGGGAGAAGGGAAAAGATGAAAGATATAAACTAATTCATTTTGCTCTGTAGATGCTCTAGGAAGAATGTTTGGCACTTCTAGTCACTTTCCCATCCCCTACATAGCTGCCAAAGCAATTTTCCTAAAGTCTAGGTCTTATCATGTTACTCCTTATCAAGAAGCTTTGCTGACTTCCTATTGCCCCTCACAGAGAAAGTAAGTCCTCTGATAGTACTAAAACCCTTCACAATTTGGTTTTGATCTACCTTCTCAAATTCATTACTTTCCTCCACACACTCTATATTTAACCAACTTGCTATTCCCTGAAGCCAACATTCTATTCCCACCACCTCCTATTCCCCATGTTTTTGAACAGGTTACCCAATATATTTGATGAACCCATAGATGATCCCCATTTTCCTGACTATGATATTGTAAATCTTAACACATTACCATAAATCATTTTAGTTTAATCTTTAAATATACTTTCATTCATTTTGCTTATTTTATTTTGTTAAAAGTTTCCCAAATATAATTACATGTTAAAAAACAACATTTTGGGGCGGCCAGGTGGCTCAGCGAGTAAGAGTACCGGCTCCAGTGTTGGGACGACCTGGAGATCGAATCCCGGGCTCAGACACTCAGCACCACACCCAGAAATAACTGGCCGTGTAACCTTGAGCAAGTTACTTAACCTTGATTGCTTAAAAAAAAAAAACTTAACATTCATTTAAAAAAAAATTTGAGTTCCAAATTCTTTTCCTCCCCTACATTCTTCCCTAATCTCTTGAGAAAGGATGCAAAATGATACTGATTTATAAATGTAAAGTCACGAAAAACATATTTCTATGTTATCTGGGTTGCAAAAAAGAAAACACACACACAAACACACACACACACACACAAACACCAAGAAAAATAAAGTTAAAAAGGTGTAAAGCCACACACGAGCAGCTTTCCAGAGGACTGCTGCTGTGAACAGCTTCCAAGTTTCTGATTATATAGTATAGTGAACTCTCTATTTATTCAATAACAAATCAGAGCAAAACATTCACAGAAAATCAAGGTACAGCATTCACAATGTTCCAACTTATCATAGAAAATCAAAATACAGCATTCACCATGTCACAACTCAACAACTTATTACTAAAATGACCACATAGTTCTCACCAAAGTGGTCACATAGTTTTGAACAGAGTACATTTATTTAGTCAATCACAAAATCCTTAATTCAATTCATAAAGTACAAAAGTCAAAGTTCTCCACCCCTAGATCACAGTAAATCATAATCTTCTCAGTCAGTAAAGTCTTCTTTCAGCTTGACTGGAGGCTGGCTCTCAGCTTCCATGGTTCCTCTTCCATGGTCCCAGCTCCAACTGTCACCTGAGTTCAAAGGCAGGCTGCTCCCAGTTCCTTGTCCAGCTCCTTGTCCAGTTCTTCATCCAGTTCCCATTCCATATTGAAGTTCACAGTGTCTGATCCACCTCAAGTCCTTCACTGTTCCTGTTTCTGGGACGACAAAGCTCGACAGAGCCACAATAACATTTATACACATTGCTGGCACCATCATCAATTCACTATCTGCCTGTGAAATCAAATCAGTCCCACCAACTCAACACAAATCCTCAACATTGAAATCAACACAGAACCACAAACATGACCAAGAGGTCAGCACAAATCATCGGTAAAGTCTCAGGACCTTCAAAACCCTTCTCCAGGACTTCTGTAAACATACAACCAGAAAATCCTCTTTCAGGTCTTCCACTAAAGTCCCAGGGCTTCTGTACAAAGTATCACAAATAAACATCAACACAGAGCAGACAGAGTGCTGGGATACTGCAATTTTTCTCCTTCTTGACTCTGCCACCACAAGAGTCCTCTTCTAAGTTCTGCTGTCTTAAGTCAAGGGGCTCTCCTTATATATGGTCATTAGCTCCTCTCCAGGAGTTCCCAAGTTCTAGGGGTCACAAGTTGTGGGGTTCATGCATTCTGTTTCTTAACAGACTTGATACAAGGATCAAAAGAAACTTGAACTGAAACAAGGTGTTAATTCAATAGCTGAAACAAAGTGTGAACTACTTCTGTGCTTGCCATTACAAAAAGTGTCCTTTAATTTGTACTCATTACTCAGTTTATCAGTACTCTCTTTGGAGATGGAAAACATTTTTCACCATGAGTACTTTGGAATTGTCTTGGGTCAATTCCTTGATCAGGGAGACTAAGTCTTTCACAGTTGGTCAACCTTACAATATTGCTTTTACTATGTACAATGTACTTCTGGTTCTGCCTACTTCATTTTTTATCAGTTTATATAAATCTTCCTAGGTTTTTCTGAAACCATCCTTTTTATCATTTCCTATAGCACAATAGTATTTAAGCCCACCAATGCGTTCTGCCTTGGCATTTTTAAATATACTCCTTTTAATTAAAAAATTAATTGAAAATATACTACAATCATATACCACAATTTGTTTAGCCATTCCCCAATTAATGAATATCCCCTCAATTTCCAATTCTTAGCCACCACAAAAAGAACTGCTATAAACATTTTTGCACATTTGGTCCTTTTCCCTTTTCCTTGATCTCTTTGGAATACAGACCTAGCAGTGATATTGCTGGATCAAAGGGTATGGACAATTTGATAGCCCTTTGGACATAGTTCCAAATTATTCTCCAGAATGGTTGGACTGGTTCACAACTCTGCCAATAATGCATTACTGTCCCAATTTTTCCACATTCCCTCCAGCATTTGTCCCTTTCTTTTTCTGTATTGTTAGTCAATCAGATAGGTGTGAAGTGGTACCTCAGAGTTGTTTTAATTTGCATTTCTCTAATCAACAATGATTTATAAAATTTTGTCATATGACTATTGATAGCTTTGATTTCTTCTTCTGAAAACTGCCTGTTCATATCATTTGACAATTTATCAATTGGGGAATGGCTCATATTTTTTACAAATTTGGTTTGGTTACCTATATATTTGAAGAATAAGACCTTTATCAGAGAAGTTTTCTGTGAAAATTTGTACCCAATTTGCTGTTTTCCTTTTAATTTTGGCTGCATTGATTTTATTTGTGTAGAACCTTTTTAATTTCGTGTAATCACACTTATCCATTTTACTTCCTTCATTTCTTTCTTATTTATTTTATAGTTAAATTTATTTAGCTCTGAGAGGGGAAAGTTGAGGACTCCCACTAGTACAGTTTTATTATATTCTACTCTAGTTCATCTAACTTCTCATTTAAGCAATTAGATGCTATGGCATTTGGTGCAGATATGTTTAGTACTGATATTACTTCATTGTCTATGATGCCTTTTAGCAAGATGTAGTTTCCCTATTTATCTCTTTTAATAAAGTATATTTGATTTTTCTTTGTCTAAAATCATGATTACTTACCGCTGCCTTTTTTACTTTAACTGAAGCATAATAGATTCTGCTCCACACCTCTTGTTTTAAATCTGTGTCTCTCTCTGTTTCAATTGTGTTTTTTATGAACAACATATTGTTGGATTCTGATTTCTAATCCATTCTGCCTCCCACTTCTGTTTTGTGGATGAGTTGATCCCATTCACATTCACAATTATGATTACTAACTGTGCGTTTCCCTCCATTCTATTTTCTTCTGTTTATCCTTCTGTTTCTCTTTTTATCCTGTCTTTTCTCTAAAGTCTGTTATGTTTTTGAACATTGCCTTCTTTTATATGCCCTCCTTTTCTTCCTCAAGATGGTAGCTTGTTGACTAAGTAGAGTTTAAATTCCTGACCCAAGCATTCAAGGACTTCTAACATCTGACTCTTCCTTTATCTCTACATCTGACAGATACATTTTTCCTATGCTCTCCTCTTTACTTATGAACCTTTAGGTCTAGATCATGCTTAAATGATCACTACTGGGCCTATTTTCCATGTCAGTTGTTTTTCTAATGAGATATTTCACATTTTCATCTGTTCTTTCATCTTTAAAATTTTGTTTTACTATTTTTTACTGTCTCATGGAGTCATTAACTTCCACTTATGCAATTCTAATTTTTAAGAAATTCTTTTCTTCCCTGAGCTTTTGTGTTTTATTTTCGAGTTGGTCAATTCTTCTTTTTAGGGAGTTCTCTTCAGTGGATTTTTGTTACCTCTTTTAACATTTGGCATATTCTGTTTTTTTAATATTGTTATTTTCTTCAATATTTTGTTATGCCTCTTTTTTACCAAGCTATTGACTCTTCTTCATAATTTTCTTGCATCACTCTCATTTCTTTTCTCAATTTTTCCTCTGCCTGTTTTATTTGATTTTAAACATTCTTTTTGAGGTCTTCCAAGAATTCTTTTGGGCTTGAGACCAATTTGCATTTTTCCTTGAGACTTTGGATGTAGCACTTTTGACTTTGTTGTCATTTTCTGAGTTTGTGTTTTTATCTTCCCTGTCACCATAGTAACTTTCTTTGCTCAGGTTCTTTTTTGTGTTATTTACTCATTTTTCTAGCCTACTTTTTTACTTTTAACTTTATTTTAAAGTTTGACTTTACTCTGGGGGTGGAAGAATCATTATCCTAAGCTGCAAGTATTTTGTGCAGCTGCTTTCAGAACTAGTTCTGGGAATCTCTAAGTTTTCAGTTCTTCCAAGATGGTATTCAATAAGGAGAGGTGTGTTTACTACTCTCCTGGCTGGTGCTGTGGTCTGTGAGTCATCATAAACACTCTTTTCTGCCCTGGAACTGTGACCAGGGTCCCTGCTCTCCTGAAGCTACAAGCTCTGGTGTGCTAGTGCTCTTCCTGAACCCAGGACTATGACCCATAAGTGTGACCCAGATCTGCATATGGGCAATGCAAAAGAGTCCTGTGCCCAGTACTAGCAAAGGGACCCATGTAATCTCCTTCTGATCAGCTTTCTAACTCCCTTACCTAAATTTGTGGGCTGAGCTCTGGAAGCTGCTGTTGATTCAGTTTCCCCCAGGGTCCACTGCTGGCTTATTGGGGCATTGCCTTGAATGAACTGTAGTCCCCTCTTATCCTGGTGTCACAAACCTTTTCTGTCAATCTTTTAATTTATCTTGAACTGGAAAATTATTTCATCCTGTCCTATTGTGGGCTCTTCCATTCTAGAATTCATTTTGAGGTATTATTTAAAGTTGTTTGGAGGGGAATTTGGGAGAGTTCAGGCAAGTCTTTGCCTTTTCTTAGTCATTGTGGCTCCACTCCCTCCCCGTAAATCATTTTGAAGGATGGAATGTAGTCCCCTTTCACCTCCACATCTTAGAATTTTCCATTTCCTTCAAGGCTTAAGCCAGACACTGCCAATTTTGGGAAACCATTCCTAACTCTCCTTCCTGATTAATGCTTTCTCCTTCCTCAGATTATCTTGCATGTTTTAGCATTGTAGATGTTGCATATATTGCCTACTTCTCCTTAGTGTGTAAATTTCTTTAGAGCTGGAATTAATTTTTGTATTGGTACTTTTGGTAGCCAGGACAGTACTCTGAATGTGGTAAGAATCAATAAATTCTTATTGAGTGAAGAAAGTGGAAATTATTGCCTAAAATTTTGTTTTAGAATATCTGTAGACCACATAGAGGCATGCTTTTTTACCCCCCAGTAAGATCAATTATTCAAAATTGCATAATTTGAACCACCTTTTGGGAAGCATATTCTACAATGTATTACACAGAATGGATTCAATATGAAGGACCAATATTTAAATAGCCTGTAATTTTGGCAAGGTACTTGTATGGAATTATTTTGATTGAATTTGGTTGATCAAGATGCTGAACATACAATAGAGGCTTAATAAATGTATATTAAATTGAATGAAGTTCAAATGAATTAAACTTATTTGAGGTAACCAGTTTGACCTCTTCTCCAAGAAGGAAACTTGGTGAAACCTTGGTATTCAACTGAAGGAAACAGGGACTAAACCGTACTTAAATATCCTTATGGTCTGCAAATTAACTTAGAAAACCACATATTTACATATTTGACACCTCTACTGTAGATAATAGAGTAACATTATAGAGTCTCAGAATTAGAAAAGGTCTCATAAATTATCAATCTCAACCCATGTCAGAACAAGAAAGGCTTCACTAATATCCTTGGTTATTCTCCACCTGAAGATTTTCAGTGATGTCCAAGGCATCTCACTCCACTTTGGGCCAGCTTTAATCATTAGTGTAAACCATGACTCCAGGCTTCTTTAAGACTCTGGTCTCACATGAACCAGGTCCAAACTTGGTGGATGACAAAAAAAGGTTGCCTATTTGTTAGTTAATGGTCCCTGCCTGAAATTCACTCCAGGAAATAGCTCCTGTAAACCATGTTTACTAACTGTGGATAATAGGGTCCCTCAATCCTATACACTCAATGTAACAAATGGACATCAAGTATAGGGTACCTGGCAGAAAATGCAGAAGGCACAAAGGATTCAAGCCCACAAATGGATACTTAAAACACATATAACACTCAACTATCACATACATTTTCCCCCTCAAAGGCTATAATATTTTAGGGTTGCTAAACAAACATTCCTTCCCATCAGAACTACATTGACCCTGGCTTAGCACAATTCATGTCCTTTGTTTCTGGTGTCATTGATTTCTCCTGCTCCTTTAACCAGGGAGGGAGGATTACCCATAAAAGAATAGGAAGGGAGGGAATAAATATTTATATAGTACCAAAGTACCAGTTTTGGGGCTTGTAAAACCAAGCATGAGCAGCTTTCCAGAGGACTGCTGCCGTGAATAGCTTTAAGGTTCTGATCACATAATATAGTGAACTCTATTTATTCGGCAGTAAACAAAAGCAAAACATTTACAGAAACCAAAGCACAGCATTCACAATGATATAACAACTTATCACTGAAGTGGCCACATAGTTTTAAACAAAAGATGTCATTCAGTAAGTCCTTATCTCAATCATCCTTAAGGTGCAGTCCTCCTTAAGGGATACAAAGCACAAAGGTCTCCCACCCCTAGGTCACATTTTCTTAATCACTCAGTCAAAAAGTCTTCTTTCTTCTTGATTGGAGATTAGTTTCCAATCATCCTTAACTCAATCATCCTTAAGGGGTACAAGGTACAAAGTACAAAGTTCTCTCACCCCTAGATCATAGTAAATCATGATCTTGTCAGTCAGCACTAAGTACTCAAGGAGAGATCTTTTCATCTTGGCTTGAGGCTAGCTCCTAGATTTCATGGTTCCTCTTCCATGGTCCCAGCTTTTGCCTAAATTCAACCAACTGTCACCTGGATTCACAAATAGGCAGCTCTCAGCTCCTTGTCCAGCTTCTCATCCAGTTCCTCATCCAGTTCCCATTCCATATTGAATCTCACAGTGTTGTCTACCTCAAGTCCTTCAAAGTTTCTGTTTCTGGGAAGACAAAGCTTAATGGAGCCAAAACAACATTCATGCACATTGCCAGCACCATCATCAATTCACTATCTGCCTGTGAAATCAACACAGACCCACAAACAAGATTCAAAAAGTCAATACAAATCATCAATATAGTCCCAGGACCTCAGAAACTCTCCTCCAGGACTTCTATAAGAGACAACAAGAAAATCCTCTTTCAGGGCTTCCAGTAAGGTCCCAGGACTTCTGTACAAAGTATTGCAAACACAAATCAATGCAGACACAACAGACAAACAGAGTGACGGTCACCACAAGTGCTCTCCTCAGTTCTGCTCTGTCCCAGCTTGTGCTCCTCCTTTTATATCATCAGTTCCTCCCTGTTCCACCCACCTCTAGAGTCCTTCCTGTTCCTGTCTTTGGCAAGTCCCTCCCACTGTGGGATTTACTGGTTCTGTTTCTTAACAAAGACTTGATATAATCAAATTAAGGCTCAAAGACACTTGAGCTGAAACAAGGTGCTAAATAATTAAATAGCTGAAACAAAGTGCTAAGTACTTCTCTGCTTGACATTACAGGGCTTAGGGACAGTAAAAACTTTTCAGTGATTAAAAGATCAAAATTTACATTCCTGATTGGCCAACAATAGGTCCCAGGCCAAGCCCTACTTGGTCATTGTTTGGGCCCTGATTGTTTCCAAGTGGGTTTAAATAGTGATCCTTTCTGTTTTGGCCTGAAACAGTAAGGGTCTTCCACTCTCAGATTGATTTTTTTTGTAATAGGGGCCTCTGCCTCTTTTCTTGCCAAGCCTTAATCACTGAGTGGGTATTGCCTCAGTCAAACTGAGACCTGTTAAAGACTTTAGTTTAAAAAGGCCAATTCTTTGAGGGCCATCTCTAGTCATCCCAATCTATATCTTGCCACTGGTTCCAGAGGGCTCAGGAGGAGAAAGTGAGGTTGGTGCCTTCGCACAGCCCTTCCTCACTTAAATCCAATTCGCTTGTATGTCATGGTATCACCTCCCTTATGTCATGTTCCTCTTTGGGAATGAAGGACAAACAACATCATGCTAAGCATTTTTTACAAATATTATCTCATTTGATCCTTACAATAACCCTGCATGGTAGACAAATGGAAACGAATGGCAGTATTGTTTTCCCTGTGGTATTATATTAAACTTGCAACAGAATCTAGTTCTTATCAAAAGGTGATAATGCATCAGTCAACTAGAATTTATTAATCACCTACTATGTGTCAATCACCATAAGCTCTAGAGATACAAAGAAAGGCTAGAAAGCCAGTTCCTACTCTCAGGGATCTCACTGTCCAATGGGGGAGACAAGATGCAAACTATGTACAAACAGGAAACACATATAATGTAGGTGTATATAAATACATGTTATATATTATATATATATATATGTGTGTGTGTGCATACACACATACATACACACACAATAAAATGGGGTTAGACTGAGAGTGAAGGCACTAAAATTAAGGAGAAATAGGACGGGCTTCTTACAGAAAGTGGGACTTTAACTGAGACTTGAAGGAAGCCAGGGAAGCCAGGAGGAAGAAAAGAGGAGGGAGAGAGTTCCAGGCCTTTGGGGTGACAATGCCTGGAGTTGTGAGAGGGAGTGTTATGTGCAAGGAATAGCACAGAGCTAAGTGCCACTGAGTCCCAGAGTAAATGGAAGGGAACATTGGTTGAGAAGACAAGTGAAGTAGGAACAAGGGTATGAGAGACTTTAAAGGAAGGACCACTCCTTTAAAGAAGAATTTAAAAAGAGCACTTCTTGTTTGTACTTCCTACAACTCATACTAAGAAATGCTTTCATTTTACCCCAACATCTGTAGTTACCTATTTTCAGAGAAGTCTGAAAACTAAAGCCAGGTTATGGAGAACAGGTAATGAAATATATCTTCCTCCTCTTGCAAAGAAGAGAGGGAATACGACAGCAGAATGTTGACAAGATTGTCTAATAGGGTCATGATATGGATTGCTGTTCCTTAACTGTTTTCCAATGTTGGGATGGTTCATGAAAATTTTAGTAGTCCCAAAATTAAAACCCAAACTAACTCAAGATTTAGTGTTCTTGGGCAGCTAGGTGGCGCAGTAAATAAAGCACCAGCCCTGGAATCAGGAGGACCTGCGTTCAAATCCGACCTCAGACACTTAACACAAAAACTAGCCATGTGACCTTGGGTAAGTCACTTAACCCCAACTGCCCTATCTTCCCCCCTCCAAAAAAAAAGTTTTAGTGTTCTTTCTAATACATTTTGCTCCTTCTCCTAAGGCAGGTATTTTATTCACACGAGCCACATGTTGGTAATGTGATCTTGAACAAATCGCATAACCTCTCTGTGCCTCAGTTTTCTTATCTGTAAAATGGGGGTGATAGCACCTAACATAATGTTGGCATGAAGATCAAATAATTATTAGTATTCCATTGGTCTTAAGAAAGTTTCAGTTTTAGAATCATAGACACAGCATGGCAGGACTGGAAAGAACCTTAGGGATCAACTAGTCCACCCCCCTCCTTTTGTAGTTGGGTTGATAGAGATGCAAAGTGGAGAAAGTACTTTTCCAAGGACATACAGTAAATTGGTCACAGACCTAAAATAAAACCCTGGACTCAAAGTCTACAGACTCCCAGGACTCATTCTACTCCACTGTATTCACTAGATGTCCTTTGGACATTGAGTTCTCCTAAGAAGTATCTTCCAACATACCTTCTTACCAATTACTTGGTCATGGGAGCACAATTTTTTTTTTCTGATTGAGGTGGGGTGAGCAGAAGAGAGGGAGAAATGAAATAAAAGCAGTAAAATGTGGCAAAGAAAGAAACACAGAAAACAGAAAGAGGAGAATTAGACCTATGTGACCAAACACTGGTCTTTGATGCTTATATGGCATGCCACCTCTCAGCTCCTTCAAATTTTCCATTCTGATAACAGATACTCTGTATTGCTTTACTCCTAGGTCTCTCTCAAACAAAAGTTCTTCACCTGGAGGAAAGGGAGGGGGGGTGTCTGTGAGCTTTTAAAAAATTGATTACTTTGATGTCTGTATTTCAGTATAATTGATTTCCCTTCCAATTTTATACATTCTGTTTTCTGCATTTGTAAGACAAACAGCACACAGGAGGGCTGCTAGCACAGGTTCACTCTTGATCTGGTTGTACAGGAAAGATGTTAAGAAGGGGTTAATAATCTTACTTTATTCTAGTCTAGTTTTCTCAGGAGAGGATTGCTGATAATGGGAGCATGAACTCCTACAGTATTTCCTAATCACCCTTCTTGCAGGCGAGAAGGGGGGCAACTACCCCTACATCTGGATGGGGTCAATTGAGACAGGCACGACTTGTGCCTCCTCCTAAATCCCCTCAAGCCGCAATTGGGGCCAGTTGAGGCAAGCACAGATACCCCCAAACCTTTATTGGGGCCGATCAAGGCACACAGCATTCCAGCTTGTGCATTCAATCCTAATGTTCCCCTAAGCCTCAATGGGAGCCAGTTGAGGCACACACAGCATTTGTGCATTCAACCCTAAGGTTCCCCATTCCCCAATGCCCACCTGCTTTATTATGGCAACAAAGAAGGCATATTGCCAGCAATAGTCTCACAAGTTTACATCACCCCATCCCTGTATCTCACTGCGCAGCCGCAGTGGATGTTTATATTATTTATCATTATGTAATACTGCAAAAGTGTGGTGGAGATGTTTGGAGCTATAAGTGTGGGAACTCATATCTAATACCTGGGAACAAGATATTGTTATGGCTATGGATCCTGGGAAACTGAACTCTAAGAAATAATAACAAAAATCCACTTTATACACACTAAAAATCCACCTTACTTATACTAAAATCCACTTTATAGCATTTAACAAGATTTTTCTGAGAAGGGATCCTAGGATTTCAGCAGACTACCCAAGGAGTCCATGATATAGAAAAGAGAAAGAACCCCTGCTCTAGAACTCATACCTTTTGTTCATTAATAGGACCTTAAAGAAGAAAGAAACCTTAGAGGCTAGCTAGTACATCACTATAGCTGAGCCCAGATACTCTCCCCAGTAACTCCAGCAAGTGGTTAATCATTTATCCTCTATCTAAATAGTTCAGGCGATGGGGTACTTTTCTGCCACATAGTGAAAGTGGTAGAATAAATGGGCAGCACAATGTTGTACCATTTTTTCACTAAAAGACCTAGAGCAGTAGTTCCCAGGCTATAGGGGTGTGTGTGTGTGATGTCAAAAAGAACCGACAACAAAAAAAACAAAGACCCAGATGTGATAGTTCAGTTTTTTGTACTGTCCTAATTCCTGTGGTTCTTTGTGTTTTAAAAGGTTTGTGAACATTGATGACTGTTGGATTCATAAGAAGACAAAAAAAAACTTAAGAGTTCCTAAGCTTGCCACCTGCTATGCCCAGAATCAGCATGGGCTGGGTGTGAGTAGTGGTTAGGGTGAGAAAAGACAATTTAAGTATTCAGCTGTTCAGTGTTAATTCAAAAGATTTTTATCTTCTGTGAAATTTCTTTTCTTACATTCTCATTGATATAACCTTAATTACAGTAGATTTTTAATAGAATTTTTAAGAGCCTATTTCCTTATCTTTAGTTTGTTAGGTTAGGGGAGTTATGTTAAAAAAAAAAACCAGCAACGACTGCACTAACTTGTCAATTACATGATTAGGAACCTCTGACCTAGAAAAAAAGTAGCCTGCTAGCACATTGATTAGATCAATTGTGGGTAATTTATAAAATAATATGGAAAATACATAAAATAGGAATAATGTTCATATTTACCTCAAAGGGTTGTTGCAAGGATCAAATGACATAATAAGTGTAAGGTAATTTTTAAGCCTTAAAGCAATATTGTTGTTATTAATGACGTCCTTTCCATGAGGAGAGAAAGAGCGCTTACTTCAACATAGGCTCCAGTTAAGTTTGGGATTATTGGTTCACTGACAGCCTTAGGTCCTTCCCTCATAATGATCCATTCCTTTATAGCAAAAACTCAGAATGCAATGAAAATAAGCTGGCATTTTTCTGGAGACAAAACTCTTTAAAATACATATACCAAGACAACAAGATTTAAAGAGAGCAGAAAACTTCTGAGTGTGGCACCACTTTGCCAGGCACTGATGAAACATAGAAGGGGGAGAAAATGAATAAGGGGTAAAGTCACCAGGTCCCAGTAGTAAATGAAGTCAGAAAAAGAAGAAAATTAAATCCAGGAAGATAACTCTTTAAATTAGTCATTGAGCCTGGTAAGACTGTGATAGTTCACGCTTGTATTCAGTTTGAAATAGCAGCAATTAGCTGGCAACTGGCACCTACATATTTCTGTACACCTTAAACCCTTTTCTCTTCAAAGTTTCTTGGGTTTATTATAGGGGTGGTGAACCTGCAGTCACAAGGCCAGTGGCCCTCTAGGTCATCAAGTGCAGCTTTCTGACTGAATCCAAACTTCATGGGACAAATTCCCTTAATAAAAGGATTTGTTCTGTAAAACTTGTACTCAGTCAAAAGGCTGCACCCAAGGGCCTAGAAGATCACATGTGACCTCAAGATCATAGGTTCCCCACCCTTGGATACCCATCCTGTGTAGCTTCCACCTTTTATTATCAGTCCCTGCTTCCAACTGGGAAAAATTACACTGTCCCTTGCTGATAAATGGCTATGTTAATAATAGATGAGAAGATAAAAAAATTCTAGGACAGATTATTAAAGGGTTAGTTAGTGAAAAGGAAGTAGTGATGACAAAGAAGCGGTTTGGCCTTAAGCAGATATCACAATAAAATACCTCATTTCCTTTATAATCAAAGTTATACTAGATTAATAGACCAGGGCAATAAAATAAAGACAGTTAAGCAAGGTTTAAGCAAAGCATTTGAGAAAGTCTCTCATGCTGTCTTGTGAAAGAGATGAAGTTATATAAACTATATGATTCTAGTTAGTTAAATGTATTTATAATTCATCAAGTGGCCAGACCCAAAAAATAATCATTAATAGCTCAATGAATGTCAGTTTTGAAGAATATTTTGAAGTTTTAATTGACTTAAAGTTGAATACAAGTCCAAAGTGTGACATGGCAGCCAAGAAAGTAAAGATAATTTTAGGCTGCATTGAGGTGCTAGTTGTCTAGGGCTAGGAAGGTACTATTTGTGCTGTGCTCTGCCCTGGTTAGATCATATATGAGTACATTGGGCATTGCAGTAACGAGCTAGAGAATGTCAAAAAGACAGTCATCAAGTTCACAAAGTATCTCTAGATGATAAGAACAGAGAACTCAAGGGGACATCAGTGGATATGGAGTGTAACTCCCTCATTTCAAAGATGAGAGAACTGAAGCCTGGGGAAATTAAATAACTATCCAAAGTTGACACAAGTAAAGGCATTGGAGGCAGAATTTGAAACCAGGTCCTCTCACTCATAAACCGGTACTTCTTCCACTGTACTATTCTGCCTTCTTGTGCCATGATAGGGTTAAGGAAATAACCCTAGACTAGAGAAAAATTTAAGAGTTGGGTAGAAGGAAGGAAAGAAGGAAATTAATGAAACATTTATTAAGCAACTACTATTTGCCAGGCACTATGCTAAGCACTTTACAAATATTGTCTTGTTTGATCCTCACAACTACCCTATGAGGTAGATATTATTACTACTCTCATTTGTCAGTTTAGGAAACTGAGGCAGACAGAGGTTAAGTGACTTGCCCAGCCTCAGCTGTTGAAGGTTGAATTTGAACTCAGGACTTGCTGACTCCAGGACCAATACTCTATCCCCTATGCCAATATAGTTTTTATTCAAGTATTTCAATAGCTTGAATGATAGATTATTGAATGATAGTTTATAGAGATACAGATGGTTGAATGATAGATGATAATTGTTCTGCTTGGCCCCCAAAGTCAATAGGAGATATAACTTGGAGCAATAGGTGGAAATTGTGAAAAGAGAAAAGTTTCCTAACTAATTTGTCTGAAATTTGAATTGGTGGTGGTGGATTCCTTATGACTAGAAATCTTCAAAGAAAAACTTGATGATAACTTGTTGTATATATCATAGGATTCTTGTTTAGTTATGAGTTGGGGTGAATGGTTTCTCAGGTCCTTTCCTACTCTGAGATTCCGAGGACAGATTATGGTACCATGGGTACCATACAGGTACCATAGAGGAGGGGTGTCTCACATGGAAGAGATTGTGACCCCATTGAAGTATCAAATATTCTATTAACTAATGAAAGAAATACCTAATTAAAGTAGGACATATAAGTGGATGGAAGTATATTAAAAGGGTTGTATTATTTCAAGCCAAAAAAAATCACATTTATTTTAGTATTGTATATCTGAAAGATTCCTGGAAAGCAAAGGTATTTTAGGAAGTCTAGATAAAGAGAATTGAGGGGATGAGTGTTTTTGTTTTTGTTTTCAAAAGAAAGCCTATGGAGTGAATGATGGAGTAACATAATGTATTTCACATTTGGAGTAACACTAATATTGTTAAACAAGTCAAAGAAATTTATTCCTCAAGATTCAATGTGTTTATGAAGAAATATCACCAAATGCCAAAAAATGAGTACTGTATGTTGGTTTATTTCAAGTTGTTTATTGCTGAAGTCATATGATTCATCAAGACAAGTGGGTCTTGCTGTTCTGTATGCTGAATAAGGAATTCCTGCAGTCTCTACACTCCTCTAAAAATTTGTCAAATAACATCTTCTTTTTTAGATTTCTTTACTTCTTCAAACTTCAAAGAAGCTAAATTATTTACTATGATTCCAATGACTTTCCTGAAATAACACACTTCCAGAAATAATATACAGCTTCTCTTCATTCCTACTTCTGTCATTCTAGCTCTCAATACCTCTTGCCTAAACTAACTCATAAGCCTCTGAATTGGTCCCCTTATCATCAACTGATCTCTTCTCCAACTCAATTCGATACAGTTCATTTCAGAAAACATTATTGTCCCCTGTTACAAATCCCCATATTAGGTGAGGGAAAAGATATGAAATTTTGATAAGAAACATGTTCTTGCCCTCATGTAGCTTACAGTCTAGTAAGGGTAATATAGCACATATACAAATAATTACAATATAAAATAATACATTATAATAAGATTAATTAATAAATATTATTAGATGAATGAATTATAACAGCAGAAAAATTTCATAAACAAAGTTCAAGGTAGGGTTGGGAGGGCAAAAGGTGGCAGTGTCTGGGAAAGTTGGTAATATTGAGAAAGTCTTCCTAGAGGAAATTACTTTTGGTGAGGATTTAAAGAACAGTTAGAAATTTAATAACTATAGAAATGAGAAGACTATTTTTTCCTCCATACTACTCTGTAAGTTTCTGTAAAGCAGAGATAGTGTCCTTATTTATTTTTGTTGAAGGAAGACAGAGACCTCCAGGAATATAGAACACGTTATCATCTTTGTCTTACTCCCAAGTGTTGCTAAGTCTTTCTGAGGCTTATTCAAGCTTCGTGGTGATTTGCCTCTCATGACCACTGTCATGAGAGTCATGTTATGTCAAGTACACAATGAAAATTGGAATTAATTTATTCTCAGTCTTACAAAGAGGGGCAGTAGGCTAGTGAAGTAGCAAATGGTCTTGACAGTCACCTGAGGGACCCCTTTTTATCCCTGCCAGATGTGGCCATGGGTCTTACTAACAAAAAAGGATGAAAATATATTGATGAGCCTCCAAGAATGTTAACCAAGGCAGTCTCACAAAATAGCACTAATGCTCATTTCTCAGAAGAAGCCCTAGAATCAGATTATAGCTTTAGGAGAGGGCAGCAGCAGTTTTCTGAAGAAAATCTCAGTCTTTTGGCATTATCTCATTGAGGGAAAGCTGTAGTATTCTGGGGCTTCATGAAACCTGGGATACCAAATCAGGTAACAGAAAGGCTTAGAATCAGATGTCGTGAAGATCTGAATTCTGCTTCACATACTTATTAGCTGTGTGGCTATGGGAAATCCGTTTAACCTCTCCTAGCCTTAGGTACCTCATCTGTAAAATAGGCACAGTAATACTTTCCTGACAAGATTATGAGGTAATGTCTGTAAAGTGTTATGTTGTCATCGGAATAAAGTTATTCATCAACAGGAGTTTCTGGATGATGTGGTCATATATTGTGAACCCAATTCTCTGCCCAGGGAATCCTCTATGACAGTGACTTTTTATTCCTTACTTGAAATTGATTATCAGAAAATCACTGACAAATATAGCTAATTCCATTCGTTAAAGATTCTTATTTGATCTCCACATAATCCATAAGAAACACCTTGTTGGAGGAGAGTTCTAGTTTTTAAAACTGTTTTTTGGTATACCAAGTTAATTTTTTAAAAAAATCAACCAATATTAAATACAGAAGTATCTTCTTTTCTGCATACTCTTAGTTTTGTGACTACAAAAAGGTAATTTACTATAGAAAATGATGAAAGTATGTCTGTTAAAGGATACTATAGGCCATTCTCACAAAGATTTTATAGAGGCAATGAAGTAAGCATAGATGATAGTTTTTCTAAGTTACCATTTTTAAAAATACCATTTTCAGGTTTTTCATTTTTATTGGTATTTTTATTCCTTTAGATATTTTAAAAATCAATCTCTCTCTATACATTCAAAATATGCCCCGTGAACAATTTGTATGGTGACTACAATAAAATAAATGAAAACAACTTTGAAAGGCAAAAGAACTCTGATTAAAGCAGTGAGCAAACATAATGATTCCAGAGAACTCATGATGACCGTCTATTAGAAAGGTGATGGATCCAGAGTGCAGAAAGAGACATACATTTTTGGACATGACCAATGTGTTGATTTGATTTGCGTTATCATCAAAATGACCATATAGTTTTCACCAAAGTGGTCACAATATTTAGAACAAAGAACAATCATCTCAGAGTACAATAGTCAAAGTCTTCCACTCATGGGGCAAAGTCTTTCACTCATGGGGTAACTTGATTAACTCAATCAGTAACTTATTCAGCAATCAATTACTAATTATCATACACAAACCCTCCACCCCTAGGTCACTAGTAAACTATACTTTCATCATTACTTAGTACCCAGGGAGAGGTCTTTTCATCTTGACTTGGGGCCGGTTCTCAGATTCCCTGTATCCCCTTCCATGGTCCCAGATTCTACCTGGATTCACCAGACTGTCACCTGAGTTCAATGGCAGACAGCTCCCAGTTGCTTGTCCAGCACTCTGAGTAGGTCCTGCTCCACACTGAAGTTCACAGGGTCCAGTCCATCTCAAATCCTTCATAGTTTCTGCTCCCAGGATTCAAGGTTCAACCAAGCCACAGACAAAGTCTCAGCATCCCAGTTATGCTTCCTCAGTCTTCTACTTCCTCAGTCTTCTCCTGGGTTCCTGGGCTCTTGGGCTCCTGACTCCTGGCTCTGCTCCTGGCTCCTGGCTCCTAGCTCCTGTTCAGAAGAAGCTCCACAACCAAAAATTCTCAGGAAATTCTGGCTCAATTCTCAATTCTCTCTTCTGTAGGTGCTCTTCCACCAGATGCTGGTCCCAAAAAATTCTGACTGTGCTTCTCTGGGGCTTTTCTTATATACACAGCATTAGCTACTTCCTGTTTCAGCCAACCCCTTCCTGTTACATCAGCAACAGGAGACAGAAGTTCATACCTTCTGTTTCCCCAACAGAGGCTTGACCAATTACTAAGTGCTAAGTATCTGCTACCTTTGCCAACAAAAAGGGATCTTCTAATTCAAATTACATTACCATTACACCTACCCAGAAAAACTGAGTATAATGCTACAGTAGAAAATATAGTCATTCAATGAAATAGAGGATTTTAAAGCATTCTTGATGAAAAAACCTGAGCTGAACAGAAAATTTGACTTTCAAGTACAAGAAGCAAGAGAAACATGAGAAGGTAAATAAGAAAAAGAAATCATAAGGAACTTATTAAAGTCGAACTATTTACATTCCCACATGGAAAAATGATAATTGTAACTCATAAGACTTTTATCAGTATGAGAATAGTTGAAGGGGATATATGTGTATATATACATATATATGTATGTATAGGAGGGTATATGTGTATATAAATATATATGTGAGAATGGGCATATGTATGTTCATATATACATAGACAGAGGGCCCAGGATGAGTTGAATATGAAAGGAATGATATCTAAAAAATAAAATTAAGAGGTGAGAGAGGAATTTATTGGGAGAAGGAGAAAGCGAGAGATAGATTAGGGTAAATTACCTCATATAAAAGAGGCAGGAGAAAACTGTTACAATGGAGGGGAAGAGCAGGAAGGTGAAAGGGCATGGGACAAACTTATTCTCATTCAATTTGGCTTTAGGAGGGAATAACATACACACTCAATTGGGTATCTTACCCTACAGGAAAATAGAGGGGGTAGGGGATAAGAGGGGGGATGATGGAAGGGAGGGCAGAATGGGGGAGAGGGTAGTTAGAAGCAAATATTTTTGAAAAGGGATAGGGTCAAAGGAGAAAATAGAATAAGTGAGGGGCAGGATAGGATGGAGGGAAATATAGTCATTCTTTCACAATATAACTACTATGGAAATGATTTGGGTAACTACACATGTACAACCTATATTGAATTGCTTATCTTTCCAGTGGTGGCAGGTGAGGCGGGAAGAAAGGAAAAAAAAAGGAAGTCAAAGTTTTAAAAACAAATGTTTAAAAAAATTGTTTTTTACATGCAAGTAGGAAATAAGATATACAGGCACTGGGGTATAGAAATCCATCTTGCCCTACTAGAAAGTTAAGGGGGTGATGGGGGAGAATATAAGAGAGAACAGACTGGCAGAAGGGGTATTCAGTAGGCTTGCTATTTTGGGGCGGGGGTAGGGGAAAGATGGGGAGAAATAATTGTAACTCAAAATTCTTGTGGAAATGAATGTTGAAAACTAAAAATAAATAAAGAAAAAATACATTGTTAGATTTAAATCAATGTAACAAGAACAATTTTATTATTTTAATTTAATTTTTTCTTACATTTTAAATTCTGAGCTGTACCTTTCCCTTCCTTTCCACCCCACACTAGAGAAGGACACCATTTGACAAATATATAAAAATATATGTAAAACTATACTACGTATACGTCTATATATCAGTTCTTTCTCTGGAGGTGGATAAAATCTTCCTTCATAGGTCGTTTGTAATTGACTTGAGTATTTATATACTCAGAATAACTTGGTCATTCATAGTTCTGTGAACAATATTTCTGTTACTGTAGACAATGTTCTCTTGGTTTTGCTCATTTTATTCTTCACTATTTCATACAAGTCTTTCCATGTTTTTCTAAAATCAACCAGTTCATCATTTCTTACAGCACAGCAATATTCCATTGATAATAGTATTGAAAGCAGAAGTTATGTTACTATCAGCAGCTTTCTCCTCCTTTTGTCATTAGCTAGGCATAACACCAACTCTTCTCAATGTTGTCTTCTTGAGCTCCAGGCTTCCTTTTCATATAGTACATTCATGTGTCATGGAGTACACTAAAGATAAGCTAGTAAGAATATATTTTCCAGATGGGTTGCAAAATTGAAAGGGTTTTAAACAATATAAAATGAGACAGAGAGGACTGGCTATGCAGATTCCCTCAAGCCAGAGAGCATAAAGATTAAATACAAAGAAGTAATAAGAATAGCAGTAAAGACACACAGAAATTCATAGATGACAAAATTCAAGAAAAGAATCCTAATGAAAATCATAGCCTCATATGTCTATGCAGAAATGCCCAATATTTATGCAACAAATCAGAGGAGCTAGAGGTCCTAATGCAAGAGACTTAATTCGATCTCATGGGTATCACTGAGATATAGTGGGATGAAATTCATGACTGGACCATGGCTCTTGATATGTATGCTTTATTCAGAAGAAGCAGAATAGTTAAAAGGATTTGGTATGGGGTCGAGGGGGAATTACATCATATGTTAAATAAGTATCCTGATGTGAAAAAACACAGGAACTGGGGAGGGGGGTAGAGAACATGAAGAAGAATATTTGGGTGAAGACCAATGGAGGGAGAATCAGGAAGGATTTTGTAATTAGACTCAACTAGTCAACTAGAGAACACCAGCACAAAAATAGGAAACAGATAAAGAGTTTGGGAAACACAACAAAGGCCTGTAAGAGAAATATGGTACATTAGTGTAGTGTCAATGCAATATTTACAGCACTGACCATGACTATAAATATTTCTGCATGGTTCTCAATTGCAAAACATAACAAACTCTCCATATAGAGGACAGAAGCAAAGTGTTTATTCAGATATCAGAAAACCAAATCCCTAAACCAGTAAGCTGATTCCATCACAGTAGCAAAGAAGTTAATAAGCCATAACAACACAGTCACAGCATCCTTTAGACTTCCCACAAACCAATATAAGATCAATATCTACTCACAAACCTGACTAATTCCTTGCCTGAGCATCCTCTCTGTCCTACTATCTCTCTGGCTCTGACTCCCAGTTTCCTGTGGGCTCTGCTCCACCCTTCAACAAACTGTTCTCACCACAGGCTCCCATGTGATTACATTCAGTCTGTTAGGGGGCAGAGTATATTTTCAAAGCAGGGAAGGTCTTCAAATTCCCCTAAGCTTATTAAGGGGCAGGGAAGATCTTCAAATTTCCATTCCCATTACAATTAGTAGTTGGAGATTTTAATGATGTAGACCTCTGTTAGAACTCTCTGACAAAAGCGGAACAACTAGTAACTTCTAGCTGGTCCTAGTGACAATTTCATCTTTCAAAAGGTAGAGAAAGTAACAAAAGGAAATTCTATCCTGAATCTGATTCTCACTATCATGGAAGAATTGGTTGGTTGCTGGGATGGAAATGATGGAATCCTGGGGATAAGGGATCGCTTTATCCTAGAATTTATGGTAGAGAAAATCTGGACATAGTTGGCAAAATATTTTTGGAAATTAGATTTCAAAGTATTCAGAGAAAATATAAATAGGATCCCAAATAATAAAATACTATAAGGGAAAGCAGCTCTGGAGGAATGAGACATTTAAGAATGAAATTATTATGACATGAGGGAAAAATTTCAATAAGGTGAGGAAAAGGGACTTGTCTAAAGAGATTGATGTGACTTTGCTAACCAACTTAGATTTTAAAATGAAATGTACAGAATATGGAAATATGGCTATGCTGATACTCTGCTTCTCCTTATTCCTATCTCACTGCTTTTTCTCATTCTCTTTTGCTGGAGACACATCTGATAACAATGGGTGTCATACTCTGTCCTGGGTCTTCTCTTCTGTCGCTTATTATTTCACATGGTGAAATCATCTCCCATGGTTTTCATTAGCATAGCTATGCTGATGATTCTCATCTACTTATCCATACTTAATCGTTCTGCTGACCTCCAGACACATCATTTATCTCCTGTTGAGAGTATCTTGAACTGGATGTCCTTTAGACATCTCAAGCTCACTGTATTCAAAGCCAAATTCATTATCTTTACCTCAACTCTCTCCCTTCCCAAAATTCCCTATTACTGCTTTTTTTATTTGATTTTATTTTCAGTTCTAACTTCTCTCCTCCTCTCCTTCCTCTGTCCCATTCATTGTGGAAGTATGAAAAACAAAACTCTAAACAAATATAGTCACGCAAAATAAATTCCTGTAATAGCCATGTTCAAGAAAAAAAGAAGAAAGAAAAAATTAAGAAAGAAAAGATCCTTCAATTTGCACCCTGAGTTCACCAGCTTTCTATGTGGAAGTAGGTAGAATGTTTTATCATGAGTCCTTTGGAAACATGGTTGGTCATCATGTTGATCATTTCCAAATCTTTAAAAGTTGATTATCTTTACAATATTCTTATTATATAAACAATCCTTTGATAGTTTGATTGGTACACTACTAAATATATAAATTAATTTAGTTAGTATTTCCATTCTTATTATATTGGCTTGATCTACCCAGAATTCACATTTTTCAGGAAGTCATTCCTATCTGAATAGTGCTAGTCCATAGTTAATTGAGATTGTCCTTGAAGTTAGAGTTTTCTTCCTCTAACTTCTTCCTTTACATAATGTCTAGTAGTATATAACTAGACAATCTGTGATGAAATTGCTGAATTATACCATTTAATTAACTTTTCTGTGCCTTCATTTCATCAATGATTAAATAAAGATGATTATTGCCTTTTGCAATGGTAGAGTAAAAAGGGGCTCTGAATTTGTAATCAGAATCAATTTGGTTAAAATTTCAACTAAAAAAAATACTTCAACTCCACTACTAAATTAACATGGGCCAGGTGGCTCAGTGAGTAAGAGCACTGGCCCCAGAGTCAGGATGACCTGGGATCGAATCTGGGCTCAGATACTTACCGCCACACCCAGAAATAACTGGCCGTGTAACCTTGAGCAAGTTACTTAACCCCAATTGCTTTAAAAAAAAAAAGATGTCTGCCAAGACTCTGGTCCCTCTTCTTTTAGGGGTGGCCAGGTGGCTCAGTGAGTAAGAGCACCGGCTCCAGTGTCAGGATGACCTGGGGATCAAATCCGGGCTGAGATACTTGGCACCACACCCAGAAATAACTGGCCATGTAACCTTGAACAAGTTACTTAACCCCGATTGCTTTAAAAAAAAAAAAAGAAATGCTTGGGGTAGCCAGGTGGCATAGTGAGTAAGAGCACCGGCCCCAGAGTCGGGATGACCTGGGATCAAATCCAGGCTCTGATACTTAGCATCACACCCAGAAATAACTGTCCGTGTAACCTTGAGCAAGTTACTTAACCCTTAAAAAAAAATTAGCGTGGGCAACCTGGGGCAAGTCCCTTAGCTTCTCAGAGCCTTCATCTATGAAAGAGGGAATTATTAGAAATCATCTCTAAGTTTCCTCCCAACTCTAAATGTCATCCGTAAGGGAGGTTTTGAGGAAGAATGAAATAAGATTATCCCAATCTGGAGGGTGTTTGAGTGTTTTTTAGAAAAGGGCTTGAATGAGACATTGTCTTTAAAATATCCTTGAGTTATAATTAGAAATAGATTTTATGATAATATATTTTCAATCCAGGATAAAATTTCTTAAAATACTCTTTCCATGGTTCCTTTAAATATTGTTCATTAAAAGCATTTTAGATTCTTTTCTAACATTTTCACTAATTCTCAAAACAAGATTGTTAATCAATTGGAAAGTAGAGAAACAAAAGGTAGTGAGAGTTTTAGTTCCTCCCGGGGTAGAAACTGATAGAATTAGAATTTAGGATCCAATATCCAGGCCTTTGGTCTACTCCTACTATATAGATATGCTTCCTCTAGAAATCATCATTTGGTTGGAGGTAAATTACCATTTATGGACAATAAAAATAAATTTTGACAATAAACAAGGGCCAACATATTTCCAAATAACTGGGGTGAAAAATGTTTTGCCTTAGATAGAAGAAAAATTACATACGTAACTGATGTAATTTTTAGTCCATGCCAACTAGCCAAAGTTGGAATATATTTATACATACTTAATCATAGTCATTATAAATAATATAGCAATGTAAAATAATAATATTGCTATCTCCACCAATGTCAAGTATATTTTGTTCTATGAATGACAGCAACTGTAGTAAGTTCTTTAGCATGACAACAAACATTAGCAAAATAGGTTACAATGTTTTCCTTTCTTGGGCACCTTATTTTTCTTGATGTGTCAGTCAGTGCAGACTGGTGGAAGGCTTAATTGTTCCAGCACAAGATTTGGTCTGGCTCTTCCCCGGCAGGTGTTCTGCACTCTTTCCAGTGGATCCCCTGGGTGCACATTCTAAGCCTGAACAGTTCCGCCTCAGGGTGTCCCTTGAGCAAACGCTGCCAATCATGCTTAATCACACAGCATTTTCAGCAAATATACGGTGGTAGATTTGTACAAGAACCTTTAACCAGTTTTCATCTGATTAATATTCCCCTTCTCCCCACCTGCCCTATATTTATACATCACCCAAAGTCCTGTTTCAAGTATTTTATTCCCAAATCAGATGAGTGAAGGTGAGTTGGAACTAGGAAATGGCTCTATTGGTAACTATTAGCAGTTTTACTCTAACTCTTAGGTACATTGGAAATCTCTGCTGAATTGAACAACCGAAGGTCAAATGAAATGATCCACTTCTCTGAGGTGAAATGTTGATATGCTACATTGGAAGGCAATGGAAGCCATGCTTTTATCTCCCCAAAAAGAGTTTAGAAGTGCCTGCCCTTAAAATACTGATGAAGCTTTAAATCTTCATCTAAAGAAAACTTGCTTCTCCTGGAAAAAAAAATACAGTAAAAGAAATTTGTTTTAATTTACCAGGTAGTTCTCAAGCTATAGAAAAGCACACTCAAACACCCTCCAGATTGGTATAATCTTATTTAATTTTTCCTCAAAACCTCCCTTAAGGATAATGACATTTAGAATTGGAAGGAAACTTAGCGATGATCTCATATAATCCCCTCTTTCATAGATGAAGACACTGAGAGGCTAACGGACTCGCCCCATGCCCCACGTTGCCCAGGTTCATTCAGTAGTGGAGTTGAAAAGTTTTTTGTTTTTTTTTTAGTTGAAATTTTAACCAAAGTCCTCTGATTCCAAATTCAGGATCCCTTTCTATTCTACCATTGCAAAAGGCAATAATATATATGAATTTTTTTTGAGACAGCTATCTTCATTCTTCTTTTCATATTGACATGCTTCAATTAAACCATAATTTATATTTCATCAGATTTTAAGAAATTCTATCAATATTGATCACTTTAACATTTAAGCTAAGTTCCCTGTTGTTCATCAGCCTAAGGTATTGTCAGGGAAAAGGGAACGCTACAAACGTTGTCCTTAGTGACTCTGAGTATCATTCCCTGGAGCCAATTGATATGGACTAATTTCCATTTGGAGAAAAATTAGCAACTAAGGTTTTAGTCAGCAAAAGGGAGATTAAAGGAGTTTTCTCCTCCACTAAAATATTTCCAAATGCAAGAAAAATCAGGGAACAGAGCCCTATGCTTCAGCAGACCATCAAGAGACAATAAAAGAGCATCTTATTTAGAAGCAACCTTATAAAGGGCTTGAAAACTCATCCTTGCCCCAAGGGGCAGTGGAACTGAGCACATTACTTTGATAGCTCAGTTTCTAAGAGCAAAAAATCAACCGTGAATATAATTTCAATGCATGGGTACAAAAGGCCAAATGCAAAGTCATGACCCAGTGTTACAGGGCCTCCAATGAGAATGCTAGTGATGATCAACTAATCACAAACTGAGTAAGGAGGGCAGAGGTAGAGAGGGAAGCCCTAGCTCCCAGCTGTCAGGAGGAAGGGCAAAGGTCAATTGAAGATGGAGGGGCAGGTCTTTAAATTCAGAGGGTGGCAGGTAGTCAGTGAGAATGAGCTCAGGCCTTAGTCACCCCTGGCCCACTGACCTCACATCACTAGGAGGTACATGGCCCAGGCAGAAAGGTCATGCCCTGATTGGCTGACAGACGATAATGAACGCAGTTTATTTTCCATTTCCCCAGGGGCTCTCCAAACAGGAGCAATCTCTCTCCCTTCCACAGGCCCTATCAGCAATGCTTCAGGGCTCTTTTTCCTGTGAGGGGGCTCGGCAAGCTCAGCAGCAGCAGCTGTTCCTGTCCCCTAGAGGTGACCAAAAGTCTATGTGAGCACAATAAAACTCTGCAGATTTGCATGTGTGGTTTCACACATAAGCATAATTTTCTTTCAATAATTGACTTGGATAGAAAATATCAGAAGCCCTATGAATGATTTTCTTTGTGTTCTAAAAAGCCAAAAAGAACTATGACTTTCCTCAGGACACTATATACATCTATATTTTGAAGAAGAAAAAAAATCATTTGTGAATATATTAGGTCTATTGATCAATAGGCCCATTATTCTTATTTTTCTGTGATCAAAATAATCAGCCCTAAATAACGCCTTTCTCTCAGCATCTTACCTGGATTAAGGGTCTCTAGATATAAAAGAAGGAAAAAATATGAGTATGCTTTATTACAAAATGCATTCACAAGAATATACAAACACCTTGAAAATGGATTTAAACTTTAGGAAGACCTGATTTTTAAAAATGTTTATTTTTTAAAATTTGTAATGGAAAATTAGTCCCACATTGAGGGCATTAGAACAATAAAATATTATTTTAAAAGGTCCTTTCCCCTTGAGATAGGAGAGCATTTCTTTTTTTAACTTCTTGGAAAACTTTGTGATCTATATTTTGGCATTTTAGTGTACCATTCTCAGTCTTCCCTTGTATTCAAGGAGCAGAAAGTAACTCCAGCAAGGGAGGAGAAAAGCAATTCCTGTAGCATCCACTAAAACATGCTTGGAACAGCAGTGAAAGAGGCAAGAAGGAAGGAAGGAATTCTTTCTGAGGCTGTGAAAACCAAACCAAACCGAAAAAAACCCTTGTACTTTTAGAGATATATCATAAATGGGTTCTGGTCAGAAGTAGCTACAATAACTTTTCAGTTTAGTAAAGTACTTGTTGGGCACCTTTTTTCTTTCCTTCCTTGCTCAGAAGAACTCTAGAACCAACATAGACTGTCCTTGAAGGAGTCAGGGTAGGGACATAAGCCACTGACTGTAAGAATGGGCAGCCTCCATCTCCTACTGAAAGGTGAATCCCCTAGAACAGAACTAGGTTAAACTGTGATGCAGGTAAACGTCAGGGATTGGCACAGCATCCTGTCAGATCAATGGAATCCTAATAAAGCTGCCCCAGTTCTGATGTTCTAACCTATGTATAGGCCCCACTGAACAGCAGACCCAGTGCCCCTACCTAACCACTCACCTCCCCACCCCACCCCCACACTCAATATCTTAACTTCTTCATATATGCCTCACTGCTCACTAGAACAACAGGTGTGTCCATGAGCTCCTATGTCTCACAGAATCAGCAGGCCTGTCCCTGTGATGGGATCCCAGCCCCTCCCTCTAGCTAGCCACTGCCCCCCAGACCCATTCCTCATATTTCCCACAGAAACAGCAGGTGTGTCCATGCACTCAGCCACAATCACATCCATCTAGTCTCAGACAGAACCACAATACTCAGCCAATCAGGAAGCAGCACCACCAGGATACCCAAGCAGGATGTGGACCCCAAAACAATAGAAGGGACTTTCCCTAGTAGGCACCTGTGCAGTAATAGTAAAGAACTGACCTAAAGTGACCTTATGACATAGAGAGGCTTATTATGATACCATTATCATGCATACATACCCCCCCAAATGGACTTTTCTGTATGTATTGTAGGTAATCATATGCACAATTCCACTGTTACTGGGACCCCTCCCCTATTACCTAATCTCTTAACAAATTCCTCCTGCCTTTTTAATATTCATAATTTCTGTTATGTAATTGCATCTTTATCCTATAAAAATCCATCTTGCTTTCTCTGAAGCTCTTTGTTCCTCTTGGAACTTAGCCTGCTTCATGAGAGGCATCAATCTCAATAAATGCTTATACTTGGATTAGAGGTGGTCTGACTCTGAATTCTTTGAGATGCTTCCATCACAACACATCAAGAAACTGCAACAGGGTGGTGCCTGGCTAACCACCATGATTCTACAATATGACTAGAATACTTCCTCAACTTGTGATCCATGTTGTATTTCCTTTACGATAGTGGTAAGAACCTCTGGTGAGTATGTTTTCATGTTTTAGGCCTTACGTTAGTGATTATCACTACAGTAAATTTATTTGGGGCAGAACGGTGTAGTATAAAGAATGCTTGACTTGGAGTTAGGAGGAATACCTACAGAACATTTCAAAGTGGGTGTCCTGGAGACATCTTAAGCTCAACATGTCCAAAACTGAATTTATAATATTTTCCCTAAACACTCCCCTCTTCCAAAATTCCCTATCATTATGATGGGTACCACCATTCTCCCAGTCACTCAGGCTCACAACCTATGTGTCATACTCAACACCTCATTGTCTTAAAGCCAAAGCCAATCATTTGCCAACTCCTGTCATTTCTACCTTTTTTTTGTCTTTGGTCTTTTTTTTGGAGGGGGGAAAGCAGGGAAGTTGCAGTTAAGTGACTTGCCCAAGGTCACACAGTTAGTAAGTGTTAAGTGTCTGAGGTCAAATTTGAACTCAGGTCCTGCTAACTCCAGGGCTGGTACTCTACTCACTGTACCACCTAGCTCCGCCAATTTCCACCTTTGAAACATCTCTTGTGTACACTACTTCTATTCTCTTCTCTGACAATTCTATTACTCTGATAAAGGTCATCATCTCATACTTGGACTACTTCAATAGCTCTCTCTTGAGTTTCTTCCCAATCTAAACCATCTTCCATTCAGCTGTCAAATTATTCTTCCTAAAGCTCAAGTCTGACCATGTCTCCTCCTCATCCAGCTCATTCAATACTCTATCACCACCAGGATCAAAGATCAATTCAGCATTCAAATTTGGCATTCAAAATCCTTAAGAACCTGGCTCCTTCCTACATCCCTATTTTTTTTTTTTACAACTTACCACTCATCGTCCTCTCCAAGAGCTCTGATCCAATAATAATGGCCTCTTTACTGTTCCTAGCATAGTTCCAGACTCTGTGTGCTTTCTCTGACTGTCCCTTATTCTTGAAATACTCTTGCTCATAATCTCTGATTCCTAACTTCCCTGGCTTATTTCAAATCTCAGCTAAAGTCCTCCTTTCTTCAATTTATGTCCCCTTCAAATAAGTCCCCTTAATGCTATTGCCTTCCCTCTGTTAATTATCTCCAACTTGTCCTATATGTATCTCGTTTGCACAGAGTTGTTTGTATGCTGTCTCTCCCATTAGATTGACAGCAGGAACTGTGTTTTGCCTTTTGTATCAACAACACTTAGCACAGTACCTGGCATATTGAAGACACTTACTAAACACTATTTGACTGGGAAAAACTTGCATTCACATCCTGTCTCTGACACTTATTTCCTGTGGGATCTACTTTTGAATCATTGAAGTTATTGCTGGCTGTCAAATTTTAGCAAGGATATTGGTAAGATGAAAATTCACAGGAGGGCAATGAGGATGACAAAGGACCTTGAGATCATGCCATATGATATTCAGCTGAAATAATTGGGGAAGATTTTCCTGTAGAAGAGGAGGTTTAGTATAAGTCTCTGAATATCTGAGGGCTGTTGTCTGTTGCTACGCTGGACCCCAGAAGCCATTAATAGAAGTTACAAAGAGGCAGATTTGTATTCAATGAAAAGAACCAATCCTTAAAAATTGGAGCAATCCAAAAGTGGATGGGCTACCTTAAGGAAGCAGATTTGCTCTTTCCTAGAGTTCTTCAAACAAAAGTTGGATGGCACACTTCTTGTTGTAAGGCAATTCTTGTCAGGTATGGACTGGACTAAAAGAATGAAATTCTATGATTCTGTGAATTTGGATAAATGCACATATGGCATTCTTATCAAGTCTGTGAACACCATGAAGTTGGTAGGGATAACTTGCTGGATGACAGAAACCAGATTCAAAAGGACCTTTCAGTTGAAACAATGGTTTGAGATAACAAGGTAAAATTTAGTGGGGATAATTAACTTGTGATAAAAAAAAATGAAGTGCATAAGTGTAGGAAAGGGAAGATGTAAATTAAAAGACCAGGTTTTAGTGGCTTAAATGCTCACAATGAGTCAAAAGCGTGACTTCAATATTCTAATGGATAAGGACTCCATTTTCTATTTAGACTTTATGCTGAACGTCCTCCATAGAAATCATGAACAACTTAAGAGACACTTTCCCTGATGTAGATACTTATTTAGGAAAAAAAGAATGGAGGATTATTAACTCTATCACTTGGTAAGAATTAAGCCTCCAAAAAGATCAGTCTAACAAGTTATGCAAGATCATTACTAGAGTATATATTCTTTTTGTTTATCCTTTATTTTCAAAGAGGACTGATGACATCACAGGTGATGCCTTGACTTGTATCTGAATTAGATTTATATGTGTCAGAGATGCCCAAAGTTGTTAGTCTTGCTCTCTTTTCCGGAATCATCAAAGTCCAGTGGCAGGACAAAAGACAAGACAATTGGTGATGACCCAGGATTCAGTGGATGATATTGACATCTTTGATGCCCGACCAAGCTCTAAGGATTAGCTGCCTTAGTGGCCACTGGAACAAATTATGTTCGTCTGCCCATTCCACCAAGGAAAGTTTTCACATGCTTGATGTAGACAACCTCTTAACTCACCAACAAGTTTGAAGCCTGTCAATTACCCTCAACCTAGTTTAGCCGGTCTGCAAAGATGGTTTACTGGGGTGGCCACTGGGCACGATACAACTTTTTGGAGCCACAGTTGAGAGTCAGGTGAATTGGGTGGACACCAAAGGTGATTGAGCAGCCTTGAAAAGGGCTTGGAAAGTCCTCATGCCAGAGGAGCTAATCCTCCCAGTACACCCTAGATACACATCTAGAAAATATGTAGAAGTAACTGGAAGGTCCTCAAAACAAACATGAAATAGAACAGATCTATTGCCATTTCTACAATGCTATATTCTTCTCCATTATTATTGGAACCAGCACATTCCAACACCTTACTATGCCACTGACAATAGCACTTAGCAAGCTGAAGTCAGGAAGAATGCCTAGACATGATGAAATACTCATGGGAAAAATATGTGTTGGATTTGACACAGATTTTGAAACACCAGGATAAATTTTAAGGGAACATGGATTAATTTTCAAAATATCTCAAAGAGAAAAGATTCCAAAAGGTTAGAAATTATCAATGTGAACTACTTTTACCCCCCCCCCCAATATTACCTAGGAGATATCAACTATTGACCCATATGCCCATTTGCTCAATTATTGAATATTTTTATCAAAATGGTCCACATACCAAGAATTTCTTTTATGAAAATAAAAGTAGACAACATATAGCCTTTTGCAAACAATTTTCTATAGCTGACCACATTTTCAAAACCCCACAACTAATTGAGAAGATGAGGGAATATTATTACTGTCTTCAAATATTTTAATGACTGTCACATGGGAGAGGAACTATATGCTAGAGAGCAGAATCAAGACTAATATTTATTGATATAATATTGTAGGGAAATAAAATATAATACTAATGTATTAAAAACTGTTAGCATTTAAAAAGTCTTTAAAAGGTTTTTGCTTTTATTTATCTATTAAACTTCTATTATTTTTCCTTCAAGCTTTTCCATACAATTTCCTCATCCCTTAAATCATTCATATTGTTAATATAGTAGCTATTATGAAGATTATAAGAGCAAAGAATTTTAGTGTTAGAAAGAATCGTAGGAATCATCTAGTTCAGTACATATTGTAGTATGAATTTTTTATTCAGTATTATTAATAGGTATGTCCTCTGAAAATTTTCAGTGATTAGGCACTCACTACCTAACAAAGCAGTTTTGGGGTTTTTTGCTTTTTTTGGAGGGCAACTGGGATGAAGTGACTTGCCAAAGGTCACACGGCTAGTTCCTATTAAGTATCTGAGGTTGAATTTGAACTCAGGTCCTCCTGACGCCAGGGCTGGTGCTATATTCACTGTGCCACCTAGCCGCCCCTAAAAGCAGTTAATTTTTTTTTGTTTGTTTGTTTGGCTCTAATTATTAGAAAATTACTCTTTGTATTAAGCTCAAACACCTATTATAACCTTCCACAAATTGTTGCTAATTCTAACCTGTGGAATAAGTTTGCAATTAGGCTAAACTAGTTAATTTCTAAAATTTCTTCATACTTTGAAATTCTATAATTTCTATGGTGTTTTCAAAAGGGCACACTGGTAGCAATATGCAAGCTAAAGTATCATTAACTTGAAACTTAGATATGTCTACTCTGTATTACATCTTTATTGAAAAATTAAGATGGCTTTAAAAGACAGAACAAAGGTAAAAGTTGGAATCTTTCTCATTCTTTTTTCTTCTTGACTTTTGTATAATCTCCCTGCAGGTGTGCAGTATAATTCTTTTTAGTTGAGTATGTCGAACTGTTCCCTGCTATAGTATTTATATCTCCTGTATCTCCTCTTTAGGTCTTAATTTCTGAAAATGAATAATCTATTGTACTGATTCATATTAAAGTGGCAATGAGTATTATTAATAATGATTTTCATAATCTAGAGATAGAATGCCCCAAGTCAGAAGACAGATCCTAATGATTGGCATATCAAAATTGTGTCAGGAGAATAGGGGACCTTGCGATGTCCTCAGACCACACCACTTAAAAAACCTACACACAAAAAGAGGTATTCTACATTCATCTAATTAGGCTTCTTTTCTTCTAGGTAGGGGTTTGGAAGAAGGGTGTGTGTGTGTGTGTGTGTGTGTGTGTGTGTGTGTGTGTGTGTGTG
>NW_027187419.1:72227150-72229128 GCF_028583685.1 Petaurus breviceps papuanus
TGTGTGTGTGTGTGTGTGTGTGTGTGTGTGTGTGTGTGTGTGTGTGTTAGGGAAAAGGATGGGTGAATCTAGACTATAAGTAAAACCGGAAGGCACGTACTGCACTGGCCCTGTAATAATCAGGCTAGCAATCAAAATTTACACTCAGAACATAGTCAATATCTTTCCTTCAAAAGTACCCTTTAGAAAGATTTGAGGTTCAATATTAATAAAGAATTTTGCGAAAGCAGCCAAAATGATTTTCAGCTATAATATGGAAAGAAAAGGAAGTAGTTATCAGATGATAATGCATATTTTGAAAATAACATATTATATCATTTGGTTTTAAATAGCTAAGAAAGATCAACACACTTTCCATCTTTAAGATTTTGTATTTCTATTTACATTAGTGGCCATTAGTTTGATTATATATACTGAAACTATGTTGACTCAAGATGAAACTGTTAATCACTAAAATACTCAGATCTCTTACACAGAACTTTTGTCCAGCCATGAATCCTTTGTCCTAACCTTTTGAGGTCAATTTTTCCAAGTGTAGAACTTTACATTTCAGTTAAATTAGATTCAGTCTAATAGTTCTAACCTTTTTGGATCTGATCTCTTTTTATTCTTTTTGGCGATCCCTCCTGATATCCTATGCCCACAAAATCTCTATCTGTAAAAATCTCACATACACATTCATAGATTGTTACTATTTCGACTATAAAGTTATAATACTAATCATTTTCCAACTGGTTGAAAAGAATTTTTTTACCTAGGTATAAAGATTGAATTTTAAATCACCTTTTAATATCAGATACTTAGAAATGAGAATTTATGTCTCAAATTATATTTCGCTAAAACATTTTGTTTTCCTCAAACAAAAGTATTACCTGTCTCATTCTTCTCAGAAAAATACAAAGGACTAACTGAAAAATTTTGTGTATACCATGTGTTTATCATGCTCTAGATTAGAAGATATATTTTGCCTGGGAAAGAAATATTCCCAAGGGAAGCCTTATAGGTTTTGTAGCTACCCTGTATAGTTATACACTTTGAATATATACAGTATAAGTTTTTCTGATTGAAAGTTAAAGTCATGGATGTCTAGGTATTTTGGAATTTCTTCCAAAAGAAGGTCTTGTCATATAGAGTGAAATGAATGTTACTTGGCCTCATTTTTCACCTAGTTTCCTTTACTCCCAGCACAGACATAGACACAGACAAAGACACAGACAGACACACACACACACACACAGACATACAGACACACACCACATGAACTATGATGTAATAGAAAAATATTGGCTTTAAAGTTAGAAGACCTGGGTTCAAATGCTAACTCTGCCACTTCTTGTCTATGCAACCTTAGACAAGTTACTCATTCTCTGTAGACCTGAGCTACTTCATGGGTTAAAAGAAATAAAAAGAGGGAACTGAATCAGATGATTCTTAAAGTTCTATTCAGCTCAAAAATCTATGACTTGTTGCGCCATGATAGCATGACCTCCTAGCTGTGGCCCCCTCACTAAGTAGTTAGATGAAGCACAAAAGTTTTCTCTTGCTCTAGACAAACAATGGCCCAGAATGCACAAGCAAGGCATTATGACAGCCAGTGGAAAGGAGCTGTCTCTGGTCCTGAACCTGCTTCAGCCGTGAAAGCACAGTCAATTAAATGAGAGTTCCATGGGTCACAGAGAATCTGTAAACAGCTGTTTCCATATGGCAACTGGAGGCAATTTTTAAAAAAAGCATAGCTCTTCCCATCCAACAGCAAACTCTCACAGTCATACATATAAGGGTCAATAGGAAGTTAATCAAATCCAACAAGCATTTATTATATGGTTAGAGATAAGTAGACAAAACACAGTTCCTGGCCACAAGAATTTTAATTTCCACTGGGGAACTTGGGGATGGTATTGGTGATGGTGGTAAGATATGTAAATAGGGAAGTGTGTGTGTGTGTGTGTGTGTGTGTGTGTGTGTGTGTGTGTGTGTG
>NW_027187419.1:72229138-72358319 GCF_028583685.1 Petaurus breviceps papuanus
TGTGTGTGTGTGTGTGTGTGTGTGTGTGTGTGTGTGTGTGTGTGTGTAATTTGAGGAGAAGGAAGAGAGAATAAAATACTAAGTACTAAAGGGATCAATGAGTCAGTAAAGACTTCCTCTAAGAAATTATGCCTGAGGGGAGCTTTGAAGGAAGGTTGTGTTTCTGAGAGGTGGAGGAGATGAGAGAGTGCATTCTATGAAGGCAGGGAAGCCTAAGATGACTCCAGAGGCAGATGGTGCATTCTAGAGTTGGGAGTAGCCTATGCAGACTCACAGAGGCAGGAAATAGAATATTAAGTAGACCACTTTGGCTTTAAGGTAGAGTATACTAAGGGGAATAGAATGCAGCAAACCTAGAAAGGTAAATTGGAGTCACATGGTAGAATATTTTAAATGTTTGTATGTTATCCTAGAGCAGGGCTGCACAACATATGGCTTGCGGGTCATTTGCAGCTAGTCAAAGGATTTTGGGTGGCCTGCCAAAAATGTAGAGAATGTAAAAGAAAGCAAAGATCTAACGAATGCTTTGTCCATGCCCCATTTAATCCGCCTTCCACCAGTCACTATTGTGCCCATCATGTAACTTGGTGGTTGTATTGCTACTGTGTATTCTCTCTTGTTTAACCTATGACCTGTGGCAACCAACTGTTGTCAGTCTGACTTTAGTCTGAGAGGAGTGAGTGTCATATCTTTTCCCTGTGTTTTTGGTTGTTACTAGCGTTGAACAGGGACAAAGTGAGTAGCCACATGCCAACACAGGCTGATACCCACTATGTAATGAGTGGCAACAACATGAGGGTTTCTTTCCCTGCCTTACTGCACAGCCACCCTCCAAGTTACATGGGTGCCTAGTGTTCTCTCCAAGGTGAGACACTCAGTTTAGTATTTCTTTGTATCTGAGCAGTTGCTGTAGAGATGTTTTGGTTCTAACATTAAAGTTTTGTGGGTGACTTTGTAAAATGGATAATAAAAGGAAATGGAAGTTTGAATCAGAACATAAGAGTATTTAATCCAGAGTGAACAAAGAGATACTTGTTTACTTAACATGAGAGACAGAATATTGTGCCTTGTTTGTCAAAAAGTAATAGCTGTTCTGAAGGAATACAATCTCCATTGCCATTTCAAATCAAAGCAATCTGACTTAAGCAAATTGTACACCAATGAAAAACAAATTAAAGCCTCCAGATTGTTGAAAAATCTCAGTGGGAAATAAGGATTTTCCAAGAAAGTAAAGTTAGTTTTCAGATTTCTAAAGAAATTCCTGCTGCTGGGAAGTTTTTTCCTGAAGGGGACTTCATAAAGAAGTGTTTGCTGATTGTAGTTTCTGGATTTTGTCCTGATAAAAAAGTATTTTTGAGAAATAGTTTAATCATTAATTATACTTTTACTTGGAAAGTGAGTCACTAAAAACCTATCTGCAGCCTGAAGATGTTTAGCTTGTTTTAATTTTGGCCCCTACATACTGCCAAATTGTGCAAGTCTGTCCTGGAGGCACTAGAGAAACATAAAAGGTTCTTGGGCATGGAAGTGATGTAATCAGTCTTGTTCTTCAGGAAGATTTCTTTGACATACTTTGTATGGAGGATGGATTGGAAAAAGGAAATCTAGAAGCTCGGAATCTAATTAGGAAGCTCTTGGAGTAGTCCAGGTAAGAGGTAACAACAGTCGGAATTAGGGTGGTCAAAAGTGGATAGATGTGAGAAATTTCATCTGAGTAGGATCAACAGTACTTGGCAACATATTGAATATGGGGAGTATGAGGGAGAGTGAAGAGTGAAGGTTTGAAGGCACAAAGCTAAGAAACTAGAAGGATGGTGGTGCCCTTGATATAGTTTGAAGGAAGGAAGATGAATTCAACTTGTTAGTCATTCCTTATGGCAGCCAAGCAGTTTCTTTTAGAATTATGAATGAAATGTGACTAAGATCCTGGGCACTTGTTCAGGAGACAAATCTTGTCCTATGTATCCTTAGGAAATAATCATTTTCATATGGGGTTCCACTAATTTGAGAGAATCTGAACAGGATTAGTGGGATTTGTAGTTTAGCTCTAAACTGACCAATATATTCAGGTTAAAATTTGATGATGAGAATTGATCACAGTCTATCTTTTCTTTAGGTTAGTGCCTGAGTATCATGTTTTGGAGGACCCACCTATGTTGAAAGATGGAGCCCAGAGGCAGAACCTTTTTAAAAACATGAAAAACAGGAATCTTTCAATTTAGTGTGTGAATTTCTGAAATGCCTTAGAAAATTTTCCATGTAAACAAAACCAATTACTTATATGTAGACATTCACAGCTTTCTCCAGGATCCCACACAGTTCATTGAGTGCCCACAAATGTCAAATCCTGCTACTATTCATTAGGATAAAAGGGTCAATAGACATTCATTGTTGCCTGGGCTGAGTAAGAGCCCGTATATGGCTAGCTTGTTACCTTTCACCAGGGTGCTGAAAAGCAGGGGAACAGTCAGAAGCTGTTATCAAGAAATAAAGCTTGTCAAAGCTAGAGAATCAGAGAAGCCAAATAGATAGGATGACGTGGAAGAATCAGGATAGAAGCCTGCCTAAAAATGCCATGAGGGGAGTAAGGGGACAGTAAATACGGGAGTTTTCAGGAAAGAAGACAGATTGTTATAACTGGCATGTTCCTTTCTGTGGTTCCTTTTGTGACTGAGATTTTCGACTGGACATAGTAGTCTTATCCTTGTATTCCTAAATCCCTGCTGAGATCCAGAGATTGAACAATCACTATAACTAACTTCTGTTCATTTAAAGAAAAGTAAAACGTGAAAATACAAGGCCTACCAGGGATGGACCCAGGATACTTTATCATAAATTTTGAGCTGGAAGGGAAGTCAGAGTCCACCTCATTTTGTGGATGAGGAAACCGATACCCAGGACAGTTAATATACTTGCTCAAAGTTATACAGCTGGTAAATATCAGAGGCAATATTGTTAGCCTTTTCCTCTGACTCCAGAGCTAGTTCTCATTCAAATATACCACAGTCTCCCTTTAAACAGACTACTACATCAAAGAACCATTTATCTGGTATCTTCTAGTAAATGTTTCACTGAGTGAATTTTCCATATAATTGGCTTTCTCCTTTAAGATTTTAAACTTCTTTTTACTATATTATATTAATGGAAACATTTCTATATCAATGCATAATTGCCTCTTAAAAATAAGACATTTAATATAATTTAACCTTTCCTTGATGACTCAAGGTCATCATTACAAACATTAATTATCTTAGCATGCCAGAATTCAGTGTTTTCTTCAAGGATGCTGAATTGCATAGTCATTCTTTCCATATAGTAAATGACCTCAGGTTGCTGTGACTTTATAGTTTTGTCCTTATCTAAGTTCTGCTATCAATTTCACTTCTCCTATGGAAATTCTTCTGCCTCTAAATTGTAAATTTAGTTAGTTATTTGTGAGGCTGGAAGTAGATGGCTTTTGGGGCATCTTCCAACTACGAAATTCTATGGTTCAAGAGATCAATAGAATGAGAGTAGTAGGCTGAGGTCTTCTTAGTTGGAAATGAGGAAAATTTGGAAATGGGTTGTTTCCATCTACATAGATCATTCCTAGGCTTGACCTATTCTTTAAATTAATTGATTAATTTTACAAGCATTTATTATCTCTACTTCCCTCTGCCTTCCTACCACTGAACAACAACAAGAAGAAGAAAATCCTCCTAATAAATATGCATACTCTGGCAAAACAAATTTCTACATTGGCCATGACCAAAAATGTATATTTTATTTCCCATGTTAAGTCCATTAGTTTTCTAGCAAGAGGTGAATGATGTGTTTTTATCTTTAGTTTTCTGGATTTATGATTATTCTTTGCACTGATCAGAATTCTAAAATCCTTTAAAGTTGTCTTTACTTATAATGTTGTCATTGAATAAATTGTTCTAATTCTTCTCAGTTCACTCTGCATTAGTTCTCAGAGGTCTTCCGAGTTTTCTCTGAAAGTGTTCATTTCATCACTTCTTATGACACAAAGATATTCTATCATATTCATAAATAGTATCCAGTAGATGGGCACCCAGGATACTATGAAAAGAGCTACGAAAATGTTTTTGAACATATTGGTCCTTTTCTTCTTTCTTTCTATACCCTAAATAGGGCATAGGGCTTGGTCTATTCTTTTTTTTTTTTTAAAGCAATCGGGGTTAAGTAACTTGCTCAAGGTTACACGGCCAGTTATTATTTCTGGGTGTGGTGCTGAGTATCCAAGCCCAGATTTGATCCAGGTCATCCCGACACTGGAGCCGGTGCTCTTACTCACTGAGCCACCTGGCCGCCCCGGCTTGGTCTATTCTTAAGAACTCTTCTCCCAACCTTGTTGGAAGCCTAGGATTTACAGTTATGCTGATGCATAACTCAGGTAAGGGAGGGAGACAGCTGCTAGTAGAAAGCTTTTAAAACCCAGGATTAAGATGAAGATAGGAACAAGTAAACTCCCTATAGTAGATTTTCCCAAAATGTGCTTTGTAGAAATTTGGTATTCTGAAGGATGTGGGTATGAATAGGGGCTATGTGAGAAAATTTTTATGCTAGTGGCTATTTACCCCCTCTAAAATTTTAACTGCTAAATTACCCATCAAAAATGCTTGTGTGGCAATATTTTTTTGGCATGAAAACAATTTCCTTTAATTCATTCCAAATTTTCCTCAGTTCTCCCTTTCTCCTGTATGAGTTTATATCTCCAGCATCCCCAGATCAGAAATAGTTGGTTCTGTCAATATAATTCAATCTTAGTAAAATATATATATATATAGTTCAATCTTGAAAGTACTCCATGGCCAATTAGTTTGGAAAATGCTAACATAGATCCATTACATTATTCTGAAAAGTTATATGAATGATCTTTTTTTCTCCCCAGTGATTTGCTCATTCATTGCACATGTATATGAATTGGCATGTGGCAATTCTCAACAAGTATTTGTTTTATTGATCTGAATCCTTGAGGAAGGTAATTCTGTTTTTTATTTGTTTGTTTTGCTTTTTGGAGGGCAATTGGGGTTAAGTAACTTGCCCAAGGTTACACGGCTAGTTTTTTTGTGTGGGTGCTAAGTGTCTGAGGCCGGAACGGAACTCAGGGTCTCCTGACTCCAGGGCCAGAGCTTTACTCACTGCACCACCTAGCCGCTCCACAGGAAGTTAATTCTTATTGCTACTATGAAAGTGATGAACTGCTTACTGAGTGGGGAGGTGACAGTCAAGAAAGCCTTTCCAACCCTTGTTTTCAACTCCCTGTGTGCTGTTTTCCCCCATGTAAACTTCTTGTGAGAAGAGACTATTTTTCTTTTTGCTTGGGGATTTGCATTCAAGCACTTAGCACAGGGCCTGGAAATATATTGTTCCTTCCTTCCTTTCTTCCTTCCTTTTTGGAACATATATTTAGCAGTGGAATCTCTGGTTAAAAGTATTTGGATATTTTAGCTATTCTGCATAATTCCAAATTGCTTTCTGGTATGGTTTCTACCAATTCATAACACCACCCAAAATGCATTAGTGTGCTCATGTTCCTACAACTCCATTGACTATTCCTTAAAGTCTTGGTCTAATTTCTTATGGGAATAATCCTGGGTTCTTGAAAGTTATTCTACTGGAGCAGAAGCTCTAGCAGTACTTCCTCTGTTGGAAAAACTGAAATATCAGGGGCCAACTCTATGCCCACAGTCTGAACATTGGCCTAACTAAATTCTGAGAGGCAAGGTGATGAATTTTCTGCCAGAGCTGTCATTTACTAAGATTATGGTCTGCATTTATGTACTGAAAAATTTGGAAATCCAGATGATATTTTTCATAGACAACAATTTACTTCTGGAAGCCTGAAGTTGCTTTTCTGTTTCATTTTTCTAGAATGCCAAAGGGAATTCATTAGCATTAGTAAGCTTTCGTTCTCACATGAAGAATTATCCTTAAGGCACAAAATATGTTAAATCAATCCAAAGTGTTAATGTTTAAAAGCTCTTGAATTGTGCATTTGTATGAACTTTCTAAGTTAATGAAATGGTAAGCATTTCATTCTACAAATACCTTCCCTTCCCCCCCCCCCCCCCCTGGATGTATGCTATTCTTTCTGGAGTTAGTTTGCTTGGTTAGACAACAATGAGAATTTTTCCAGCCTGAAATGGACCATAGCCAAGGTACCAAGTGCAAATCTCTTAATATGATATCTTAGTAGCTGCATACTCTGCTGACAAAGCCTTTCACAGAAAACCATTTTATAGCATATTTTGTAATAGGTTTTTCCTATCCTAGGGAGAATTGATAAGTAGTATAAACATATTCTTGTCATTCTGATTCTGTGACTCAGTTTTTAAAGGGGAGCTGGGGAGATTATTGCATACAATAATATTTGTGTTGAAACTGAGACTTCTTGCTTCAGAGAGTGAGCTATAAGGATCAAGATAGAAATTCTCTACCCACAAGTAACTCTTCTCACATAACTAGGTTTCATTTCAAGATCTTTCAGGTTGTGGTAAATCCATTAGCAATACCCACTTGCATAATATCAGAGGGGATGTCTAGGATTTCTTTACATAGTAAGCCAACATTTTTTAACTCAACATTTGTTTATATATAATTTTCTACACACTTCAATTGACATCATTTAAAACAAAACCCAGGACAACAAAACAATTGTTCCTAAAGCAATGAAAAGCCTTTTATGTTATCTGCCCAACCTCAGTCCTTAGTCTGGTTTGTGCCTCTCAAGACCTTACAAAAATGAGAACTTCATCTCATGGTTAAGAATCTCAAGTACCTGCTTCAGCTAGATAATGATTCAAACAATTCTTTCAACTGTTAAATATCACAAAGGAGCAATTCATTTAAAATGTTCCATTAGGAGGTAAATAAAAATCAATCTTTCAACCACATTAACCTCTGTTCTTATGACTGTAAATAAACATAGGCTAAATATTTTAAAGATTATTTGGTAATTGCTCCCCCAAAATGTAAATATGATAGAGATGTTTCTTCTTACTCAACCTTCCTTTTATAAAATGGATCAGTACCTCCCACATGAACAACCAGCAGTTCTTTGAAGGAAGAAGGGAGAGAGAACAAAATGAGCTCATGCTTGCTTTTTTTGTACGTATTGTAACATATCGACAAGCCAAGGCTTTCTACTTTCCCTATTTTTTCTCTTTTTAAGTAATGCTTTTGTCTTGGACCAAAGAAGATACTCTAAGAGAATTTTGTTTTATTTGACATTTTGGTACCTGCAATCAGGCACTAAGCAAATGGCCCAGGACCTAAAAGACTTGTCACAGAAACTTTTTTGGTTTCATGATTATTTTCATACAGAGAAATTGGCTATGAAATGACCAACAAGAGGAGGTTCTAACATTTTAGCGAGCCTCCCCTCAAAAAAAGAAGACTCTCTTAGGAAGAAATAGTCATAGATGGGAAAACATTTCCCTGACAGCTGCCTGGAATACATACTTCAGCATATGTCAAAACCATCAGTTTGCATATGAGAAGCCTATTTTCTTGGCATTGTTCCCAGAAGTGCCAAAGTCTAGTCCAGCTGAAAGCCTTACTTCCAGCATGTTTCCTCTTCCTGGCCTTCAAAATCTCTACTGAATTTTTTCCCTAAAATTAAACCATTTAAAAGCCAGGTGCACATTCTACTCTAAAAGATGGCGTACAATATAATATATGCAAAGGTGTGTTTCCCTGTTTTGTTTTCAAGGAGAATATAATTCTATAAAAATCTCCTTGAAATAAGTGGAGGAAAGGTTCTTTTGCCTTTCAAAAATCAGCTTCTAGTTTCCATGGTGACCAAACCTCTGACTCTTGATAACTGATTAACCAAGGAGCCAAGCAAGCTTCCTATTTCTCTTTTCATTCTATTTTAATAAAGGATCAGTTGTAGATAGAATACAAGTAATTAGCATGCTATGATTTGTAGTGAGATCCTAGGACAAATTATGGCCAGGAGCCTTATTCCTAGTCAATGCCTACTGGTCATGGAAACAAAATGTATTTTCCACATTTTAGTGTTATTTTTAAAAATTTACATAGGATTGATAGTTTGTTTGATTTAAAAAATATCTTTCAGACTAATTTTACAAAGATATGATGGAATACTAATAAAGCTCTCCCCAGCCCCAGTATTCTAACTTCCTTATGGCCTCACTGATCAGCAGGCATGTCCTGATTTGAACACAAAATCTGGCTTTAACCACACCACAGACTCCCATTCCCAGACTCAATTTCCTCATATTACTCACAGAAACAGCAGGTGTGTCCATGCACCTGACCACAACCACCCATCTAGTCTCAGACAGGCCCACAATAGCCAGTCATTCAGAAAGTAGCACCCCCAGGATGCCTGAGCAGAATGTGGGCCCCAAAACAATAAGATATTTCACATTGTCTTCTATTTTTTCATTTGTTTGGATCTGTTTAATAGTATCTTGATTTCTTATAAAGTCATTAGCTTCCATTTGCTCCAGTATAATTCTGAAGGAATGAGTCTCTTCCGTGAGTTTTTGAAATTCTTTTTCCATCTGGCATATTCAAATTTTTAAGGCATTCTTTTCCTCACTGGCTTTTTGGGCCTCTTTTGCCATTTGAATTAATCTATTTTTTAAGCTGTTATTTTCTTCATTCAGGTTGTTGACTCTCTTTTCATGATTTTCTTGTATCATTCTCATTTCTCTTCCCAAGTTTTCCTCTACTTCTCTTACTTGATTTTCAAAATCTTCCTTGAGCTCCTCCATGGCCTGTAACCAAGTCATGTTTTTCTTGGAAGCTTTTGATGCAGGAGTTCTGACTTTGTTGTCTTTCTCCTATTCCATGCTTTGATCCTTTTTGTTCCCCCAAAAAGGAACCTAAGGTTTGACTGCTGTGCTTGCTTTACTTCCTTTGCTTGCTCATGTTGTCACTCAATTACTTGACTTTTAAGCTCTTTGCCACAGTAGGACTCTGCTTCCAGAAGGGAGAGTTTTGTCCCTAATTGCTGGGGTTTTTGCAGCTGCTGGAGCTATTAGGAGGGCGCCATCTCTACAGCCCCCACACACTCTGACTCACTGGTCACAAACCTCAGGACCACTACCCAAGACCACAATCCAGATCCAGGCAGGTTAAAGCAAGAGTGATTACCCTCTGAATGGTTGCTTGCCCCCCCGCCCCCAATCCACAGGCCAGGAGCTCTGAAGCAGCCACAAGGAGGCAGCTGCACGGCTGCCGCACCTCCACCACTTTTCCCTCCTGGGGCCGGACCACACCTCTGTCCCCCCTAGTTCCAACAGAGTTCTACACTGACCTCTCACTTTTTCTTTAGCATTTATGGGTTGATAATTCTGGAAACCGCCACTGCTGCTGGTGATCCACTCTCCTGAAGTCCCCTCCAGCCGCTGCTGATCGGGGCTGCCCTGGGACTAAAACCTCAGGCTCACATGGGGCTGGGCTCTGCTCCCAGTGCACTGCAATGAACCTTTCCTGTCTGCCTGCCAGGCTGCCTTCAGCAGGAAATTTGTTTCTCTCTGTCACTTTGTGGGTTCTGTAGCTCTAAAATTTGTTTAGAGTCATATTTTATAGGTATTTGAGGTGGTTATGAGGGGAGCTCACTGAGTTTTCCTGCTTCTATATTGCCATCTAGGTTCCCAACAGTGGACCCCAAAACAATAGAAAGGACTTTCCCTAAGTAGGTACCTGTGCAGTGACAGCAAAAGCTGTCCTTTAGGTGAAATTATGACATAGAGACTTATTATAATATTATTGTCACACACACTCACACACACACATATACACACACACAAGTGTGTTTTTCTGTATGCATTATGGGAAATTGCATATGCAGTTCTACAGAGGCTGGGACCCCTCCACTATTACCTAATCCCTTGACAAACCCCTCCTGACTTTTTATTATTCATATTTTCTCTTGTATAATCAGCATCATATACTCTATAAAATTGCCTGTCTTGACATGGTGAAATTGCTGGTTCCTACTTGGAACTCAGCCCACTTCCTAAGAGGTGTAATTCTCAATAAATGCTTTGCTAAGATTGAAGATGGTTTGCAGAGTCTGTGAATTCTTTTGAGATGATCCCACAACACTCCATGAAACTGCAACATTTTTGGTATCCCTTCTCTGATATGTGATCAAAAGAATATAATAAGGGTTAGGATTTAATAGAGTTTTAAGATTTGAAAAGTGCTTAGTTTGTATCCCCTTTACCTGTCTGTGTCTGATACCAAGAATCAGTACTAGAAGATGCCCAGTGACCATTTATGTAGTATCAGTAATATAGCTTTTAGTGCAGGGATTTTAACCTGGGGTTAAAATAGGTAGTTTTTTGGGGAGAGTCTGTGAATTTGGATGGGAAAGAATCACATCTTTATTTTCACTAACCTCTAAGTGAAAAATTTATAATTTTCTTTAAATATTTTAAAATATTCTTCTGACAAAGGGTTCATAGGCTTCACCAGATTGTCAAAGGGATCTGGGACACAAAAAAAGGTTAAGAACCTCTGAGCTAGTCGGGTGATGGCTCCAGTTGTGCATTTGAAAGTTCTGAAACTACAGACAAATTTTAGAAAATATGGATTCTTTGTAAAAAAAACTCACCACAAAAAAATAAAATGTCTTCTTTGCCTGAAATTTTGATAATGGCAATAGTCTACTTAGTATCTGGTGTAGTAACTCACCTTCCCTCCCCCCATTAATCAAGTTTTAAGATCCTCATCTTCATCCAATATCACGTTTAGTCTCTACCAATGAGGCCTATTAAGAACATTTACACAAACAAAGCATTCTCCAGAGGTCGTATGGTATAGTGGAAAGAGAACTGAAATTATATTTGTGGGTCCTGGGTTCAAATCCTAGCTTTCCTACCTACTATTTCCATGACATTAGGGAATTCACTTCACCTGACTAGTTTCTACGTTGTAAAATGAGGGTGTTGCCCTACATGGCTTCTTTGGGACTGTCTGGCCTGTAGAAGAGAAGACTTAGCAGGAACATGATGCTGTCTGTATTTGAAATGCTTCCAGGTAGAACAAAAGATTAGGCTTGACCTCCTTAGATCCAAAGATAGAAGTAAGAACAATGGGTGGATGTTACAAAGCTTGATATATGAAAAGTGGAATGGGCTGCCTTCAAAGATAATGGGTTTCCCTAACTGGCAGACTTGATAGGAAAGCTGGATGATTAAATTTCAGAGGGTATGGGGCACAGTTTAGACTAGATAGCTTTTGTGGTACCTTCCAACTCTGAGAGTCTGTGATCCTTTCCTTTCTAGCTCTAAATCTTTTCCAAAATCCATGCTGGATATCTAGAATGTCTTCTCTCACCCAGTCAGCTCTCTCCTATCATTTAGTCAGCTCCTGAAAGTCTGCTTCCTGTAGAGAGTCTTCCTGAATGAATCAGAGGTGCTATTTATTCTCTTTCCCTGACTGTTTTAGACCTGGATTTCCTACATTCTCTGATTACCACAATTATGTGCTAACACTTGCCTTCAGCCCCTAAAACACACTTTATTTGTATGTTATATAAATGTCTTGATATCTATTTATGTACAGTATTAATGTAATGCTTCTATTCTTCTTTGACCTTCACATAGGTTTTCATCTATCTCTCTGGCTTAGATTGTATACTCCTAGAGGGTCCAAACTAGTGTATTTCTTTCTAAATGGTGCTTAGCACCATGCCATGCATAATTAGGTATTTATTAAATTTTAATAACATTTAAAAAACAATAATATATTTCCCTAAGGAAGAGTATAAAAGGGTTACATGGGCCTGGCAGGACATTTGAGCTGGATACATTACATTCATTACAACATTGCCCTCATTCAAATCCTAATCTCTTGCTAGAATTCCATCAGATATTCACATTGGAAAAAAAAAAAAAGAAAGAGTGGGTAAAGATAGGAAACAGAGTATCAATAAAACCTGAAGGGCAGGATACATTGAGGAATACACAGGAAGACTCTCCTCAATAAATTTTTTTGGAGGGGGAAGGTAGGGCAATTGGGGTTAAGTAACTTGCCCAATGTCACATGGCTAGTTTTTTGTGTTAAGTGTTTGTGGCCGAATTTGAACTCAGGTCCTCCTCACTTCAGGACCAGTGCTCTATTCACTGCCACCTAGCTGCCCCTCTCAATAAAATTTTTAAATAAGATATCAAAGACCTCATAAGCCTCATCTCCTTTTGCCTCATAATCCTTTTCCAATGTCCAACCTGTATTGAATCAATCTGCAACACTCAGTTGTTTTTCACTGTCAGTTTTTCCTTAGAAATGTCCTAGATTGGGCTGCTTGGTGGCACAGTGAATAGAGCACCGACCTTGGAGTCAGGAGGACCTGAGTTCAAATCCAGCCTCAGACACTTAACACAAAACTAGCCATGTGACCTTGGGCAAGTCACTTAGCCCCAACTGCCCTACCTTCTCCCCTCCAAAAAGCAAAAGAAGAAGAAATATCCTAGATGTCTGAAATAGCTTCCCATCTAGATTCCTTATCTCCATTCTCTTTCTCCAATCTATCTTATACATTACTGCCAAATTAACATTCCTGAAATGGAATCTTGATGGTTATTTCCCCTGTTCAAAAACCTCCACTGCCACCCTATTGTTCCTATTACTGTTATAGAAACCTCTTTGACCTGGGAGCTTACTGCCACATGAGTGTAACAGCAAGCACCCTAGCATACACAGGATGGCTGTTAGCAGCAGTTCTTTGATCTGCTTCACTTTGTTCAGGGGAAAAAGCTAGCACCCTGAACTTCAGAAAATACAAACAGAAATTACAAGTAGACAAAAAATGCAGACAGAGAAAATAACAATTTGACAGACCAAGAGACAGGGTTTCTAGATGTCTGACCATTACATATATACCTAGTTAGTTACCAGAGAGAGAAGTATCAGCATCTGGGTTTTCAAAATTAGGGGGCTCAATGGCTCCCCAGAGTCTCATCTGGCCAAATTACACAACTCTTCCCATAAGCAAGATTCAAAGCAAAACCTCACCTCAGAGCATACATACCCCCTTCTTCAGTATCAGAGGACATCACAACCTTCATGACCCACTGAATAATTACAAAGTAATGAAAGGTGTGGGTCTTCCTGAAAAACAAGTCTCCCCCCAATCAAACCCCTCCTGTTGGGTTCCACTTGAAGCCCATTAAGGGGCAGGGAAGATCTTCAAACTCCCTTGCCATTACAATGACTACTTTTCATATGTGAAGTACTGTCTGCCCTGCAGCGTCTCCTTCTGATTGGCTGGTTCTCTCAGAACCTCCATTTTGAGGAAGATGCTCAGTTCTTCAATGTCTTCCCTCCTCTTCAGGTTGCATGCTCGACTTTCCAGATTTCCTCTACCATGCCCCAGAGCTGGGTACCTTCCTTTCTCCCTTGCTACCACATTTTCAGCTTTTTTAAAATTTCTTGTCTTCTCCAACTAGAATGTACACTCCTTGAAGACAGGATAGTCTTTAAGTTGGAATTTTTATTCCAGTGTGTAGCACAGTGCCTGGAACATAGTAAACATTTTCTATATGCTTAATCACTTGACTTGTCTATGATACAAATACCAAACTCTTTAGCTTTAGAGTTTGGCCCCATCCAAAATTTCCAGATTTATTTCAAATTACTTGCCTTTACAAACCGTTTCAGCCAAATTGCTTTGTCTGCTATCTCCTGAGATGCCTTAGACTTTTTTGCCACTCCACTTTTTTATTTGTTCCATTCCTTCCATTTATGATGCCCTTCCCTTTATAGGAACACATATTAGGAGCTGGAAGGGACTTCTGAAACTATATATTGTACCCCCGCCCCATTTTATAGATGAGGAAAAAGGCTCAGAAAGGGAAACAATGTGTCCAAAGTTACACAGGTAGTGTGTGGCAGTTGGGATTTGAACAAAGGTCTTCTGACTCCAAATATAGCCCTCTTCCATTGTACTAAAAAAAAAAACACAAAAAACCCCTTCTTTCTATCCAAAATGTATCCATATTTCAAGTTGATCACTTTTTAAACCTTTTCTTATTATTATAGCCCTTAGTGGTCTTTCCCTCTTCTGAAATACTAAGCACTTTGTAATATTCATTTAGTAATTAGTCACACGCTAACTGATTAAAGTTATCATATCGCAGGCAATGGCAAAAAATAACCTGAGGGCCAAAACCAGCCCATGACTTGTCTGTCAGTTGGGATAAGAATGGTTGTTATATTTTAAAATACAATAAAATTTTACTTTAAAAACATAAACAAAAATATTCTTAATTCATGAAACATGAAAAAAACAGACCTCAACCCAAGAGCTATAGTTTGCTAACCCTATATATTATTAAGCTTTTGTGCTGGTTTTAAACATATCGCATGTGTATATCTTGTATTGTAAGGTCTTGAAGGGAGGGCATTTAATTCTTTGCATTTCTCAGATCTCCGAACAGCATCTTTAATGTAGTGGCTGTTCACATATTTGTTGATTATCCATGTCAGGAAACTGAAGAGTCAGCAATAGGGATAAATGAAACAATGGAGGTTGGCTAGATATACAGGTCGAATTCAGTTATAGTGAATGTAATCATAACAAAAATTCAATATTTTATAACAGAGACATTTTACTGACCCACAATAATAGCTTATGATGTAGCTATCACTATACATTAGTTGCTTTTCCCAAAACAAACTTATATAAATAATATTTTCATGTATACTATAATGATTTAGGAACTATGATTCCACAGGGGGAAAAAAACTAGGTATGAAGTGACTACAAACTTAGGATAATGATAATAGATAATACCCCAAGTCAGTCTCATTACTGTAGAGAGGAAGGAGCTTTTGCACTGATTAGATTATAGCACCTAAACCAGCGTGTTTTGTTGTTGTATTGGTCAATATATACACACACACACACAATAAAGGCAGTGGTGTGAACCAGAAGAGTGAAGAGATTTAATGATGTTGCATTTTTCAACAGTTTTTTTCTTACTTAAGTTTGTTTGCATGCCAATTAAAGAAGACCTTGGGAATGGGATGCACTATTCATAGCCCCAGCCTATATATTGAGGAATTTGTTGGGAAGAGTCCTCAGAAAGGGTTTTGGTGCAACATGAGGCAGGATTTGGTGTTAAACAGCAATTAAAAGTAATTTTCTAACACTTTTTCAGATAGTTGTTTCAGGTGAGTGCGTCAGAAAGTTGTCCAACACTTTGAATCAGCACTAGACACAGGTAGTAAAAAGAAGAGACAATCTTGGCTTGGAGACTGGCTGGCTGGCTGCCCTTAGTGGGGTGTGAGAGCCTCAGATATGGATGAAAAGATGAAAAGAACTTAGACTTCCTTTGTCAAGGAGACATTTCCCAGTCACCACGTCTTACATAGGAAGAGAAAGCCAAATGACAACTCCAAAGACCTGAAGCCTAAAAGAAGGTGTCAGAGAAGTCAGTAAGCATTATGACCTATAGAGACACCCAAGAAACATTGCACAGAGATCAAATAGTTAATACAGAACAAAGAAATGATGCTTAAAGAAAGGATACCCATCAACAGAGGGTATTGGCAGCATTGTAGAATTAAAGGTGTGTGTCCTGGTGACATGTCTCCACCACATGGTCATGTAGGTTTCTGATATAGACCCTTCATCTATATATGCCACCTTTTTATGTAAAATATGGCACACGTCTACCATTTATGTCCATTTCTTGGTCACACATTCTCTGCGTACATGTCTTTCCTCTATCTGTAGGAAAGGTGCACCAGTGTCTGCTTGAGATCCTTTTTTTTTTCTATTTACTTTCTTGTTGGATCAAATGTATTGCTCTAAACCATATCCTTTAGTAAAAGAGTATTCATCAGTGGGGTTATGGTTTTGAATAGATGCTGACCCACACTCAAATCGAGGGTAGTTTTTCTAGGGGATCACAAACAAAAGGGGGAATACCAGGAACTACACTGCTTTGAAATCATAATTTTAAGAATTTTAATATTTACTTTAAGGAACATTCTGCTATTGTTAAGTTGTGTTCTACATTTAATTTTTTTTTTTAATTTTTAAGCAATCGGGGTTAAGTAACTTGCTCAAGGTTACACGGCCAGTTATTTCTGGGTGTGGTGCTGAGTGTCTGAGCCCGGGATTCGATCTCCAGGTCGTCCCAACACTGGGGCCGGTGCTCTTACTCGCTAAGTCACCTGGCCACCCCTAAGCAATTGGGGTTAAGTAACTTGCTCAAGGTTACACGGCCAGGTGTTTCTGGGTGGGTGCTAAGTGTCTGAGCCTGGGATTCGATCTCCAGGTCTTCTCAACACTGGAGCGGGTGCTCTTACTTGCTGTGCTACCTGGCTGCCCCAACTACATTTAATTTTTAATATGAACCCTCTTAAGAAGATAATTTAATGGGGGCAGGCTGGCTGGCACAGTGAATAGAGCACCTGCTCTGGAGTCAGGAGGACCTGAGTTCAAATGTGGCTTCAGACACTTACCACTTAATAGCTGTTGTGACCTTGGGCAAATAACTAAACCCCAATTGCCCTGCCTTCCCCCTCCAAAAAGCAAAAAAAAAAAAATTTAAATAAGCAACTCTTGCATATTGTCCATACCAAAGTTAATTCCTGTCATTAAAAATTCTTCAAAATGTTATACAATTCAGTATTTAAAGCAGTCATAGACCATTTTTCTTTCTTTTTAAATTTTTTTATTAATTTATTAATCTTTAATTATTTTTAATTAATTTATTAATCTTTATTAATTTACTTTTAGTTGATAAGATTCAGTTCCACAATCCCTTGAATTTCAAATTTTATCCCCCTCCATCTCTTCCTCCCCCCCCCCCCTGGTGCCTTGGTGGCATGCAATCAAGTATAGGATCTGCAAATACTTCCACATTAGAAATTAGTCAGGTTATAAAGGATTGTAATGGATGGAATGAATAATGGGAAAGAGGAAACAGAACCAAACAAGAAAAAGAAAGGGAGCAGGTAATTTGCTTCAATCTGCATTCAAACTCTGTTCTACTTCTTTCTCTGAGTGTAGACATCTCTCTCCATCATGAGTCTTTTGGAGTTGTATTATAACCCTGCATTGCTGAGAAGAATCCAGTCTATCAAAGTTGGTCATCACACATATGCTGCATCTGTAATTGTGAACAGATTTTCCTGGTTCTGTAGACCATTTTTCTTAAGGGAATAATCATTTTGGTACTCATAAATGTGAGGTCTGATTCATACTGAGAGGTTATTTTTCTTTTAAATAAAATTCCAGCTCTTCCTCTGCTGTTAATAAATCCAAAAATAACCCTACTTTGTGCTACACTATGGCATTACTGTTCTTTCTTTTTTTCTCTTTACTGACTTAACTTTACTATTTACTATTTTTTTGGATCAGATTTCATTGGTATAGGAAAGAATACCTATGGCACTAGGGGTTAAATGATTTGCTGAAGGTAACAGTCAGTACTTATAGGAGATTGGACTTTTAACTCATGTCTTCTTGACTCCTGAGGGTAATGCCATTCCACTTACTCCTTAATATTTAACTCCTGAAATCTAGTTTCTACCCGTCATTTTAAACTACTCATGAACATCAGTAATCAGCAAATCAAAGAATCTCAGTATCAGCAGGTAATTTGGTCTAAACCCTATACCAAGAATGAATTCTCTGCACAATACCCCCAACAATGGTCATCTGGACTCTGCTTAAATACCTCTAATAGTGCCCTTAATAATTTAACCCTTTAATAATTTAGCACTTCTAAAAGCAGTCTACTTTGCTTTCAGACAGTTTTGGAAGAAGTTTTTCCCTTAAATAGCTGAAATTTCCTTAAACTCTTGCCCATTGATCCTAGTCAACTTCTCTGGACAGGTAGACTAATTCCAATCATTCTTTCTCATAACAGCCTTGTAAGTATTTCAAGATAGCATGCATCTTCTTTGCCCTCCTCTAGATGTGTTCAGGTTACCAATGTTCCTCCTAAGATGTAGTGCCTGGAACTGCAAGTGATATTCCAGATATGGTCTGACAAGGGTAGAAGCACAGCAGGTCTATCATCTCCCTCTTGGACACTTTCATGATTTTAGTCTAATATCAAGAACTGGAAGAAAGCTTAGTGATCATTCCAGTCCAACTTGTTCATCTGAGAGGTGAGGAAATTGATGCCAATGGAAGTTAAGTTACTTATCCAAGTTTGAAAGTAGCAGAATTTTTATTCAAACCCCGACATCCTGACCCTAAATCAAGTTTATCCCCCCACACCCACACACATTTCAGCACCAGATAATTTTTGTAAGCCACACTTATTTTATCTCCCCTAATGGACTGTAAGTTTCTTGAGAAAAAGGAAATTGTGTTTTATTCATCTATATTATCTAATTAATAAATGTTTGTTTAGTGTAGAGTTAATCCTGATGACTAATGGATAACCAACTTCATGCTGCTCCAATGAACATCTATCACCCTCCAATTTTTACCCCACTGCCTAAGACTACTGAAAACCTGTTAAAAACATCACATACCAAGCATACAAAGTGGATTAATTCCTGTTCTTTATAAGATGCCTAAAGTCATGTACATGGGGAATATCCTTATAACATTGCTTTAAAAAAATAATCTAACTACAAAGACATGCTGGTAAATACAAGTCAGTGAAGTGAATACTTTTCTCAGTACTTGTTTATTTATTTCTTGTTACTCATAATAATTTGAAAAAACAAATAATGAATTATTAAACTTTTATTCCAACACTTTAATTCAGAAAATGGTATTATAATTAACATCATGCATATAGCACACCTCAAAATTGATGCCTGGAAGAGAAAGACTGGGAAGTATTCTGGTCAAAAGGAGTTTCATGAGTTGTAAAGAATAAAAATGATATAACCTGGTTCCATTGCATAGACATATATAGTCACTATGTCAGAGATCTGATAAGTTGAAGGCAGACTGAATAGGTACTTTCTCTTTTTTGTATCAGACACTTTGGTCCAAGACTAGTGTCTTGGTAGTGAGATGAAGCGATAGTTAGATGCAGAAAAAAATACTAGAACCTAAAGACTACAGCTCTACTTGTTTTTTAGGCAAGATCATCACACATTTTTCATTGTTTAAAGAAAATTATTATTTAATAACAACTTTTAAATTTTATACAAAACATCGCCATTCTCCTTATGGCTAGAGGCTTACAGGCCTATTTGCTAGGATGACATTTTTAACTTGAAGCAGTCGAATTCATTATACTGGAATCCCATTATGACAAAATAATGTGTATACACCATTAAAGCTCACAGTAATGACTCTGGCTTGTTGAATTAGAGCTGAGATAATGAATGGGTATAAATTTACTCCACTGAGAGCAGCTGTAGAGAAACATGGGGACAAAAAAGCAGGAGACATATTGGGAGTTAATAAAAACCACATTTTGGCCATATTTTTCCTGTTCATGGAAGTCTTAACTTTAAGTTGCTCATCTTGGTCCACTCTGAAGAGAACTAAAACACCCAAACAAATGTTTTAATAGCAAGAAATGTCACATGCATATTTTACATGTCAGGAACCAAGAGATAAGGGTAGGGTATTCCAACAAAGTTTCTCTGAAAAGCCTACAACACTTCGTTTTGAAAGCTGATGGCTTTCGGGACTGAATATATATTGCAAAACTATTTTTGTACTCATCAATAAACTTCACATGCTAGGGGGAAAATCTATTTTCTCAGTAAGCCTGCATCATTTGTCAGATGTTTGTTGATTCCATAATTTTAACTTTTCTCCAAGAAAAGGTATATAACATAAGTATTAAAATTAGGTTATTTTAAAATCTTTTTTCTCAAATGAAAAGCTAGTAAAAATAAGTTTGTTTACTCTATAGTGCTTCATAATGAAGGGGATCCTTATTCACTAGAAGTGCTAGATTATTTTAGTATAGAGTTCAAACTGAATATTTTCCTTAGCAATAACAAGTATAATATATATCAGGAATAGAAACACTTCAATAAAATTCAAAGCAAACTCTTTCCCCTTCTTCATTTCAACATTTGAATTTAGGGGGAAGAGACAAAAAACAAGAAAATCAAAGCAGCATTGAACTTTGGCATAAGAATAAGAAAGAGGCATTTACTGCCTATCATTTCACACAAGATACAATGAAATACAAAAATGAACACATTTGAAATAACAAATATAATAGTCAAAGGTGAAAGAAACACATTTCTTAGTTAATGTCTTATTTTAGGCTAGAGACAGTCTCTGAATTCCTAAACCTAGAAAAGCTAGTGCCACTGGATTTCAGTGCACTAGTTGTACTGATTTTCAACAAGGTATGAAGGTGTCACTCCCAAGACAAATTACAGGTTTTAGAGCCCAGAGGTGGGGAAACTTCAGCCTCAAGGCCACAGGTTTTCCACCCCTGAATTAGGTTAATTGAGCCCTTCCACTACACTAATTATATACAGAATGTTAGAAGTGGAAGGAATCTTCTAAGATCAAACATAAGGCATGCTATACTGTCTATCTATAATTTAAGCAGGTACAATGTTTATGTTCAATAATCCTAGGTTTGCCAATGATCCAGCTATCCATGTTACCATTCCTAGCTTTAGCAATAGTCTCAAGTCTACATGGCTTTTGAATTTCGATAATTCCCCCTTCAATCATTTAAATCTTTCCCCCCACACACATACACACCCCTTTAAATTTTTTTAAGAACTATGGCTTAGCTAGTACAGGCCACCATTTTTTTCATTTGTCTTGGAGTTGTCTGGATGAGCCATATTAAGTGAGAAATAGTTATTTGAAGATGAGTGTGGAAAAGATGCAGCAAGCACACCTCTGTGACTGCCCTCCAATATGTGAAACACTAGGGTCTTTCCAAGAGGAATACAATCCAAATCCCTAAGAATCCAGTTCTTAGGTGCTGATTCAGGAATGCTGTTTGAGCTGTTCTTTGTGAATTGTTGAAATATGGCTGTTACTAAATTACTCCATGCTTACTGAAGAGCATGGAGTTCAAGAAGTCTCCCTTAACATGCCCAAGATTGATGCTGCAGAGAGGAAAAACAAAAATCATTTAATCCTTGTTATTCCAGTTGTCTATCACACTCACACACACTCACACACACACACACACACACACACACACACTCCCTGAGATTCACAGAAAGCAAAGTACATATCATTTAAAAAAAATGTATTATTTGTGACATTAAAGCTAAACACTAAAATATAATTCAGAAACAATTATTTTGAAACGTTCTTAGTAAAATGATTGTCTATGAAAACAAAGAATTTTCAGCGCACCAATGAAAGGAGAAATTATAATGAATGGTTCACATTGTAAAAACACTAAGGTATACTAAATGTGTTTTCCCCCACAACTATATTTTTTCACAACTTAATTTTTTAAACTATATTTCATAAGCTGATTCAAGAAGTATACCTCTCTTCTCATTTTACAAATGGAGAAACTGAAGCTCTGAAAGGCAAAAGGATTTTCCCAAGGTCATTGGTTTGGTAAACAACTGAGTTATTTTTTGAGCCAGGTCCTCTGACTATAATCCCAGTAATTTTTCTACCATAATACACTGTCTTCTATACTGATATCCACTAATCACAATTTATTAGCAACTCTTTTTTTTTTAAAGCAATCAGGGTTAAGTAACTTGCTCAAGGTTACACAGCCAGGTGTTTCTAGGTGGGTGCCAAGTATCCAAGCCCAGGTTTGATCCCCAGGTCATCCCAACGTTGGAGCCGGTGCTCCTACTCGCTGAGCCACCTGGCCACCCCAACTCTTTGCATTCTTAACAACATTTAGCAACATTATTGTCAAATATGTTACTTCCTATTTTACAAAATCTTTACAATTATTTTCTTAAGCTTTTTTCCTCTTATTCTCTTGTGAAAAAAAATCAGCATTTTCTCAATTTTACATACATTTAAATTAAGCAATATAGTAGTTAAATCAAACTTCTTTATTTCTGTAGGACAACCAGGTTTGGGTCTACCTCAAACACCAGAGAAGCTACTCTGGGAAATGTTCTCCTTTTACTCAGATAACTGGTTGGTAAATTGATAGTTGTGTAGTCTTTTTAGCCCCTAAATAGGATTAGAAATAATTGTGATATGGTGGAAAGGACATTGGAGTAAAGAGTCAGAAGATCAAAGTTTGTCCCAAGTCCTGCCAGTTTTAATTGTATAAATGTGAGTTAATTAATTAACCTCTCTGAGCCTCAGTTTTCTACTTTGATGAGACTGGAAAAAAATCATCTGTAAGGTCCTTTTCTAGTCCTAGAATTTGATTGGTCCTATAAGGGAGTGGAAACCCAAAGTTAGAGTGGAGTGGAAGTAGTACTGGTAGCCAAAATGAAAAGAGAAGAATTGGACAAGTCTTCCAATGAAAGGGAAATGTAGCACCACTGTACAGGTGCAGTGATAAAGCAGGGGTCCTCTGGAGAGAATACAAATGTGGCTGAAGAAAAAATTTATTTTAGATTGGGCCTCTTCCCATCTAATCACAAAAACCAAATAGCAAGTTCAAGCCCATATGGCACAGCCATATTTAGATTCACCACTCTTAAATTTCAAAAGTCCATTGCTTAATTATTCCATGTTGTCTTTTTTTTTTTTTAATACAGAGACCATGCCCCTTGATTTTATATCATCTGAAAGATTCTGGTCTAGAAGGGACATTAGAAGTCACCTAGTGCAAATCTCTCATTTTACAGAACTGAAGAACTAAATAATTAATTTAGCTAGTTTAGCTTAAGTAAATTTAGAAGGCAGCCCATCCATTATTTGACAGGGCAACTTCTGAGAAAATTGAAAATGTAAAGCAAAATCGTGATGTAGTGCAAAGAGCATCGAATGTGTAATAAACCCATTTGGTTTTGAGTTCTGGCTCTGACACTAGCTATGTGACTAAAAGCCAGTCTCAGTTTCTCTGAACCTGTTTCCTAATATTTACTTCAAGGTTTCCATCACTTACCTGCTGTAAGTCAGGCTCTTACATCATATAGTTCAATCAAGTAAAGTATGTAATGAGACATAAAGTGCTATATATAACCTCTTATTATGGCACATCTACTAGCAAAGCTAGGAAAGAGTCAAACCTGGTTTATTTCTTTAATTAATGAGGAAGCCACAACTAAAAGACTTACCAGGCATTTGTGATGTTGTGGACAGGTCTGACCCAAAGCAGAGCTGTAGTAGTGAGAAGGAAGTCTTGAGACTTTTGGCAAAACAGATGAAAAATTAATCGAAAAATTCTGATTTGTTAAGGCAGTGGCTTCATAAGAAGGAACAACTTTGGCATAATATCTGACAGACTGATCAGCGTGTAAAGAATTAAGAGAAAGCATTTCAGTGGGAATAATCTTATACATATCACCAGCAGCATTTTGTGAGGTGGAGCTAGAATTACCTTTAATAGAAAAGAAAAAAATAATTTGTTAATGTAAACAACTAAAACTCTGACCTGTTATACTTAAAAGATTATGGTTCATTTTCTTTATACTATGCCTCACGTTTTTCCCCCTGGTACATTCAAATACTGGTACTATTCAAAAGGAATAGACTGTGTTAGAGAATCAAAGTAGCAAGGTAACAGATCTCTTTGCCTCTGTGGAAATCTTATGAACCTTAGGAGGGAAGCCTGAATTAGAATGAAGATTAAAGAAAGTGAAAAGAAGTGTTATGATAGGGGGTGTACACTACAGACATCCATGCCAACCATGGGAAGTGGATGATAAGCTCCTGACAGCTCACATAACTACCATGGAGATAGAATATAGTTGTGATGGGAGACTTCAGCTCTCTGGACAGCTTACAAATGCTTAAACTTGTCTTGCTGATGAGTCCATATTTCAGAAATTATAGCAAGTCATTCTCTTATTGCTATTGTAGACTTGATTTTAATCAGTTAAATGGTTCTGCAGAATGAAGGGCAAATGATCAGAACCCTGGGAAGCAGTGACTAAACAATACACAACTTTACAACAGATAAGAAGGGAAATGCTAGGTATGGTCAGAAGTTGTACATATGACTTTAGAAGAGCAGATTTCTTTTCAAAGTTCAGTGACATAATAGATAGGGTAAAAGTTACCTCACGAGCAGTGGAAGGCTGTCAGTAATGAAATTACGGCAACACCATTAAAATTTACTTTGATGATGGAGAAAAAGTGGAGATGCTTAAAAAGATTTAAAGGAATGGATATTAATCTGAAGGGAAGTTTCTAATGGGAACCCAAAGCTCTGTTGTGTTCAACATTTTTAATCAATGATTTTACAAAGGATTAGATAATCTGGTACAGAAAGGCAGGCAGCATGGTGGACTGGAAAGAACATTAGCTCTAGAATCAGAATACCTAGATTCAAGTCCTGTATCTCACAATTATTATATGTTTGACTTTGGACAAGTCATTTAACCTCCCTAGGCCTTAGCTTCCTCATCTATAAAAAGAGGGTGTTGCACTAGATGGTCTCTATAGTGCCTAAATCTATAATCTGAGCTCTGCTGAAGCTGGGGGCTGCTAACTCTGTAAAACAGAGTCAGAATACAAAAAGGTCTGAAGCTGTTCAACTTGACTCAACAAAGACTAATGGGTAAAAATTATAAAGCATCAGGAAAAGCTTCCAATTAGTGTTATACCAAAATGGAATGGGTTGCATCAAGGAATAGTGAATTCTCTCTAATTTTAAGTATTCAGAGACTAGAAGACCATTTATTTACAATACCCAAGCAAGCATTTATGAAGCATTTACTATATACTAGGCACTGAAGTAAAAAGAATCAAAAGGTTCCTCAAAGTTCTAATGGGCAACACAACACATAAAAAAAAATGGCCAAAAAAAAATACAAAGTATTATAAGGGCTAGCTCTATGTGGAATGTGGTGCTTGAGCTGAGTTTTAAAGAAAACAAAGAGTTCTGGGTAATAGAGGTGAGGAAGGAGTGCATTCCAAATGTAAGAAACAGTCTGTGCACAGATATGGTAATAGGAAATGGGAGTGTTACGAGGAAGAGCAAGAGGTCCAGATTGGCCAGCCTATAAAATACTTGAAGGAAAGTATAAGTTATATAATAAAGTTAGAAAAATAGGCTTCTGAGAGGTAGTGAAAGGCTTCAAGAGCCAAAGAATTTATATCCAACCTTAGTGAGCAGGGATTGTTTCATTTTTTGCACTTGTGTCCCTAGTGCCTGACACATAGTAGCTGAATAGTGGATGCTTGTTGAATGAACCTAAAGGCAAAAGGAAGCCATTTAAGTTTATTGACTGGAGGAATGACATGTTCATACATAAGCTGCAGGAAAATAATTTTGGCAATTATTATGGAAGCTGAATGTAGCAGTTTGAGATAGGGAGACCAATGACCTAATGGTCTAAATAAGAAGTGCTAGCAACTGGAACTAGTATGGTGGCCAGGGGAGTAGAGAGAAAGAAACATAAGTGAGAAAAGATGTGGAGATAGAAACGCCAAGATTTAGCAACTGACTGGATTTATGGGGGGAGAGATGGTAAAGGGTTACAGACAACACTATTGTTACAGCCCTTAGTGACTGGAAGGTTATTTTTTCAACAGAAATAGGGAAGTTCAGAAGATGATGAGTTCTGTTTCAGACATGGTACATTTTCATTGTGTATGAAATATTCAATTTGAAATGTCTAATAGGAAGTGGAAATGCATAATGGCAGTTCTGGAAAGAGATTGGGGCTAGATATATAGACGAGAATTATTTTCAGAGAGGTCATAATTAAAACCATATGAGTTGATGAAATCACTAAAAGTATATATAGAGAAGAAGCTTGGAGTACATCCACAATTAGGAAGTATATGAATGATGAACCCGAAAAGGAAACTAAGAAGTAAGAATCAGTTAAGTAGAAGTAGAAAAAAAGAGAAAATGGTGTTTATGAAAATCTGGAGGAGAGAGCATATACAGGATAAGAGGTAGTCAATGCATCTGATGTTGCAGAGTGGTTGAACAAGATGAGAATGGAGAAAAGGTCATCAGATTTGCAATTGATAGACCATTAGGAACCCTGGCAGAGAGTAGTTTCAGAGTCTGAAGACCACAGGGATGATCTAAATCCAGTTCTTTATTTTATAACTGATCAAATTGAAGCTTCAAGAGGAAAAGTAACTTGGCTAGAATGTTACTTGATATTACAGGATTGAGATCTTAGATCATCTTGTCTGATACCCTAATTTTTCAGATAAAGAAAAAGAGGTCAAATGGAGTACAGAAATTCATCTTGCCCTACAAGAAAGTAAGGGGGGTATCGGGGGACAAAAGAGAGGGCAGATTGGGGGAAGGGGTATTCAGTATGCTTGCCATCTTAGGTGGGGGTTAGGGGGAAGATGAGGAGAAAATTTGTAACTCAAAAGCTTGTGGGAATGATTGTTGAATACTAAAAAATAAATAAATTCATTAAAAAAAGAGGCCAAGCAATGATGAGTCACATAGTAGTAGTTAGTAGTAAAGTTGAATTTAAAACCGAAGTCTTTTGACTTCAAATCTAAGGCTCTTTTCGGGATACTATAGAGGACTCCATATTTGGGGCATTGATTTGACTAGAAAGCCTTTGAGGCTCGTATCAAACTCTGATTCCAAGCAAACTATACACCCCATTAAGAAACTCCACTTACTAGCTTTGGGATCTAAGGGAAAGCACTTGACTTCTCAGAATCCCATTTTCAGATATGTAAAATGAGAACAGATATTTGCACTGACTTTTGCAGGGTTCCTCTAAAGTTCAAATGACAATGAATGTGCATTTATTTATATCAATGTGTACCCTGAAAGTTACACTTGGGATGGCATTAATAGGGAAAATGAAGAGAAGGGATCGATCCTCTGCATCTTTGGACCTTTTTACATTCTCAAAAGTAGAGAACAATGAAAGCTAGGGAAGGGTCATCTACTCAAATGTGTACCTGAATAGGAATTCCCTCTACAAGATCCCTGGCAAGTAGTCACATAGTCTGATTAAAAACTTCCTGTGATGAGTAAACCAGCACCTGTCGAAGTAGACCATGCCACTTTTGGAAGGCAAATTGTATGGAAGCTTTCCTTTACATCAAACCTTAATCTGCCTTTTTGCAAATTCCAACCACGGCCTCTATTTCTACTCCCTATGAACATGTAGGACGAGTTTAATTATTCTTCTCCAAGACACCCCTGTAAATAGTTCGAGACAGTGTCCCCCTGAAGTCTCTACACTAAACCCGTTCCCTCAACTTGTTCTCCTTTCATGTAGTTTTCAGTTTCCACTCCAATCCAGTTATCCTCCTCTAAATGGGTGTTGGCTTAATAATATCCTTCACAAGATGTGGTACATAAAACTAAACATGATACTCCCTATGTCATCTGACTGGGATAAAGTCTAACTGTACTATCACCACTTTTATATTGGCAACTTTTCTTATTAATGCAGCCTAAGATGGAATTTACTCTTTTAGCTGCCATTTAATAAACTATTGATTCATACCATATCTATATAACATCTTTCAGATCTTTTTTCCATATTGATGGCTGTCTAGTCTGTGTAGTCCATCCTATGCTTTCATAGTTGACTCTTTGAACCCAAATGTAGGACTTTTGTGCTTATCCCCATCAAATTTCACTAGATTAGATTTTACTTGTTTTAGCTTGTCAAAGTTTTTTTGTGTCATTACTTCATCTGAGTCACTGATAAAAATGCTGAAAACTGAGCCAAGGTCAGATTCTTTGGGACATTCTGTAAGAGTTCTCCCTGCATTGTCAAGCTGACACTGGCACTACTCCTTCACTCAAGTCTTTGAATACCAATTTCAACACACTCATTGCTCTGTCTTTTCCCAAAAGATAGAAATTTTATGAAATGGTTTGCTAAAATATGTGTATAATAAATCTATGTAATTATCAGTCAAAAGGGAACTTCATTTAGTCTGATGTGGCATATTTTAATAAGATCATACCAGGTCTTACTGATTGTAACCCATACATTTTTCTAAAGAATCACAAACCATTCCCTTAATTATAGGTTCTAGAATTTTTACCAGGAATCAAAGTTAAACTCATTAATCTATAATTTGAAGAGTACAAATGTTTCTTTTGAGGATTTTGAAAATGGGACAATTTCTATCCTTCCCTAAGTCTTATGGCATCACTCTAGCTCTCCATGATTTTTGGAAGATCAGTATCAGATCTTCAGAAATTATACCCAATGAAACACCCCATGTTATTTGTCTGGAGGTGAAGGCTTGAACTCAGAAGGAGTAGTTAGGTGGTCTTTTGCCATCTTCTTATTTATTTTGGAATTAATTTTCCTGTTAACTATTTTTTGTACTATCCTTTGTGTCCAAAAATTATTCTCTTTGGCAAAGAGAAGCAAAATAAGAATTGGGTAGTTCTGTTCTTTTACTGTTATCCATTATCACCAACCCATCTATGTCAAGAAACAGTTCTATTTCTTCTTTGATCCTCTTCTTGGTACCAAAGCAGCTAAAACTTTTTTTTTCATCGTCCTTGGCATCCACTAGCCTTGAGTCCGAGTATAGAACTCCTGATACTTTTATTTAAGAAAATGATACATTTTGTTTCGACAATGAATACTTCCAATACCCAAATAACCCCCTTTAAAAGTATATTACTTTGTCCCCCCAATTATTATTAACAGAAAGACTGTCCTTCAACTTTGGCAGTTGAAGAAAGTTATCAATATTGACCATTGCATTTGACCAGGATCTGTTTTCTCTTCACGTTAACTTTATTTACATGGTTAACATCACTATATATCATCCTTTTGACTTGTTTCTCTTCATCATCACTTCAAACAACTCTTTCAAATTTTTCTTTAAATCCTTTATAGCTGTCATTCCTTACCATGAAATAATGTATTACATTCATATATCCTACTTCATTTCTCTATTCCCCAATAGTAGGGTACATATTTCGCCTCTTTTTAAAAAAGAAGTAATGTTGTTGTGAATACACATGGGTCTTTTTCTTGCTCATGATATTTTCCCAGTAGTGGGATCTCAGTGTTGAAGTTTATGAAAAATTTACCAATGTTTCTTACACACTTCCAAACTGCTTTCCAGAACATGTAATCCAACTCACAACTCCACCTGAAGTTAATGAGCATATTATCTTCCCACAGCCCTTCCAACAATGAGTTTTCCCATATTTTAATATCTTCATTAGCTTATGGTGTTCAGGAATAATTTAGGATTGTTAACATTTCCATTTTCTTTTGTTATTAGCGATTTTAATTTCTTTTGAAAAATCTGTTCATATCTTCTGACCACTTATCTACTGGAAATGGATCTGAATCCTAACATATTTGTGTCCTGAACCATTCTTATCTGATGTTATGACAATCATATTCATTCTCAGTTACCTATCCTTTCATTCATGCCTTTAAAAAAATGATGATTTCTTTACATTTCTACATCATTCTCTTTAGATTACTTTTTTTCTTCCACATGGAAGCAATATAGTTAGAATTTTATTCTTGGGAAGTTTCCATCCCTGTTGGACCAACTTCTGCTATTGAATTTTACATCATGAAATTTACATCATGAGATACACCTATTTTTCATCTGAACTCTGAAAGCTACTCTCCCCTAATCTAAGGTACATGTCAGATTATGCCTGTATTTTCTCTCATTTTCTATCACAAATTCTAAGATAAAATGGTTACTTGTCTACTAGGTTTTCATAATTTCTCTTTAGCTGCCACTTCTTCTTTGTTGGTTAGAATTAGGTCTAAAATAGTAGCTTTACTTATTGCTTCCACTACCTTATAAAGATTTTCTTTGTCCTAGATCTGTAATTTCATTAGTACAGGGAACTCCTGGTATCTTTGCCAATTCTCTACTTTCGCTCACTTGTGTATCCAATCACTTGCCAAATGTTGATATTTCTACCTTCAAACATCTTTTATATCCAACTTTGTCTTCTAATTCGTATGGTCACCACCCTAATTCAGACCCTCATTATTTCTTACATGGTCCTTCTCTTCCTGTCTCAAGTCTGTCCCACTCTGATCTGTCTTCCCCATAGCTGCCAAAGTGATTTTCCTAAAACACAGTGCAGACCTCATATAATTCCTCTATTATTCAATAAAATCCAGGGGCTACATATTATGTCTATGGTTAACAACTCCTGTTTGACATTTAAAGCCCTTCACAACTTAGCTCCAACCTACATTTCCAGTTTTATTACTTTTCATCTTTTCGGTCACTCTATGGTCCAGTCAAACTGTCCTTATTGGTCCTCATAAACACTTTACTTCCATTCTCCATGTCTTTGTAATGTCTGTCCTCCATACCTGAAATGCAGTCCACTCTCACTTCTACCTCTTCAAATCCTTCATTTTCTTCAACTCAATTCACCTTTTTCTACATGAAGGCCTTCCTAATCTCCTACCTACTACCTCCCACCCCAAAATTAAAATCACTTTATATCTATTTTGTGTTCGTGTATATATTTGTATGCACATATATACTCACATATTATATCCTCCTCTACTATACAAGCTCCTTGAAGACAGAGACTTTTTAAATTTTTATTCCCAGTGGCCAACATAATGCTTGACACATAATAAATTATTAATAATTGCTCATGATTTGATGGAAACTTTTCTTTACCAGTATCAGTCAGCAATTCATTTGTAACTTAAGTCTTACAGAATTGCCTGGGTTCCTGGAAAGGTAAATGACTTCCCCACTGTGTAGCTAGTACTTGTCAGAGGCAGGACTTGTACCCAGGGCTATTCTTTTTTTTTTTTTTAGGGCAATTGGGGTTAAGTAATTTGCCCAAGGTCACACGGCTAGTAAGTGTTAAATGTCTGAGGTTGGATTTGAATTCAGGTCCTCCTGACTCCATGATTGGTGCTCTATTCACCCCATGGCTATTCTTAACAGACATTATGACACTCATGTTCATTCTCTGTTATCTATCCAAGTATAGTCAGTCCTGACTCCAAGAATAGTCTACTATACCAAGCTCTTTTCCTTTAAATCATTATGGCAAATGAAGAATTCATCAGTGTCTCTGCTTTTGATAGAGAGTTCCAACAACTGAAATACTAATCAATAATCCATAATACCTATATACCATGTTCATGATTTGTTTTACGAATTTCTCATCTATTTCCTCCTTCTGCCCAGCTAGTCTATAGTATATTCCTGCAACAATACTACTGTTTCTAGGTTTTCCTCTCCCTAAGTGATGTTCATTTAAATAGAGTTTACTATATTATATTCCTTTCTGATTTGTGACTATTCTCACTAATCTTCTTAACATGATATTCAGGGGTGGCTAGGTGGCTCAGTGAATAGAGCACTGGCCCTGGAGTCAGGAGGACCTGAGTTCAAATCCGGCCCTCAGACACTTAACACAAAAACTAGCCATGTGACCTTGGGCAAGTCGCTTAACCCCAACTGCCCTCCAAAAAGCAAAAACAAAACACACACACACACACACACACACACACACACAACATATGCCATTCAACTGTCTTCTCATCTTTTAAAAATCTATTCTCAGAATCACAGTCCCAGAATTTGAGAGTTGGAAGGGATCTCGTGGCTTCTAGTCCAACTCATACTCAAAAGGTATGTGCACAATAAAACACTTAAATGATTCTATTCCTTTTGAACAAGGAATACTCTTTCCTAGTCATATATTTAGTCATAAGTCCTATATGAGGTCAAGTCTGCCTTCTTATATTAGGATCTCTAGTTCACTTTTTTCATTACCCAAAATTTACAAATTTATTTACATATATCTGCGACAAGTTTAATATTTCTATTGTGCTTGTTAGTCATTCTCATGGAAATATGTCTATTTTCTTTGTTAAGGGTTTAGTCACCAAGGACTGTTAAGTGAGACTTGATTTATTTATAGTGGGCAACTCACGTGGTGCTAGCTTGCCCTAAAGCCTTTGCTAGGCAATAAGAAGATTCCTATCAAAGCCCCAGTAGAAACAGAAGTTGCCATTGCTATTACCTTGCAGAGAACATAGTCACCATACATTTTGTACATCCTTTCTACCACTTCTATCATCTTTGGATGAAAGCCTCACATACACCGAACAAGAAGCAATCCTGAAGGAAATTTATTTAGCCATGACCTGAGAAGGGTCATTTTGCATTAGTAGAGAACAAATTATTATAATTTAAAAAAATACAACCTCAGAGTTCTAGAAGGGTAAAGTCTAAGAAAAATCTATTTCAAACCCAAATTAAAGCACAAATCTTCATTTATATAACAACACAACAAATGAACACCCAGCCTCCCTTTGAAGGCTTGTTGTGACAGACCTCACTATCTCTGGGGATAATTATTTCTACTTTTAGGTAACTATGCTGAGTTCAGAGTTGCCTCAATGTAGTTCCCTACTCTTTGATTACTGGCCTGCAGTCTAGAGCTAAAAAGAATAAATTTAACTTCTCTTTCATGACAGCCTTTCCAAAATTAAAAGACAGATATCATTTTCTACTACTTTCTCTTCTCCAGGTTTTACCTCATTAGCTTCTTTAACTGTTACTGTTTGACATAGTTTTGTGATTCTCCCCATCCCGGTTGTTCTCTTCTAAATATTCTCCATTTACTGTCCTACCATGCCACTGTTTAATATGGTTTTGAATGTCTTCTCCATTTTGATTGTTCTGTTCCACATATGCTGCAGTTTGAAATTTTTCTTAAAATGTGGCCCCCCAAACCAAGTATGGCAATCTAAGGATGTTTTAATCAGGGGAGAATATAACATGCAAATAATCTTTACACTGGAAACATAAGGAAGGAAGGAAAAGGGAAGGAAAAGGGAAAGAAGGAAGGAAGTTAGGAAGAAGGAAGAAAAAAGGAAGGAAGGAAGGAAAAGGGAAGGAAGGAAGGAAAAGGGAAGGAAGGAAGGAGTCTGACATGGCTTTTTATTAAAGAATCTGTGCTGGATTATAAGTGATCTATTAGCTCTATGGTAACTAGTAAATAAAATATACAAAAAGTTATGCTGACAATTTAACCCTATGGAATCCTATTATTTTACATCACACAAATCTGTCTGGTGTCCTTTGGCCATTAGGAAATTAGGAAAGAAGAATGATGCTTTCCATTTATTTCTCACTTAAAATACAAATATTGACAATTTGTACAAGAAAAATGATCTTTAAAAATGGTCTGACATGTATTTGCACAAAGTTAATTCTGAAACACCTCCTTGAATGTGATCAGTTTGAATGTTTGAGGCTTTCAAGCAATAGCCCTTTACATGATTCAAGAGCAACATATAGAGGACAAAATACAAAATAAAACTATCATGGGAAGAAAAATGTCAAAATCTATGTACAACAAAAGAAAATGCAGATGCAGAATTAGGTAACAGGTATAAGAAACAACACTGAACTTAAGTTTGGGGGGTACTGATGTTTGTCTTGATTTAATCATTTCAGTAAAAAAAAAACCCTAAACCATTATCAGTCAGAAACTATCAAGTACATAAACCACAATTCTTTTTTCAATTCTTCAATCATTTAAAAAAAGTCTCTTAAGAATGTAAATGATTTTAATTCAAAGAAAAATAGGGTCCTTTTGTCCATAAAAAGGACAAATCTAGAATACATATTGCAAGAAATAAGTAACTAAGGAAAATAAGCAATCTTGAAATATTATATTCTAAAAGGCAAAATGAAAGAGATTACAACCAAGATTAACTTATTCTCTAAGTTACAACTGAGTATAATTTTACAGAGGAAAAGCAGTCTTTAAATAGAGAACTTTCAAGCACTCCAGATGAAAGGACAAGAACTGAGTAGAATCTTTGAAACACAAGCACAGGCAGCTAGTTGACACAGTGCATAGAATGCCAGGCCTAGAGTTAGAAAGATCTAGTTTAAGTCTGGTCTCAGACACTTATTAGCTGTGTGACCCTGGGCAAGTCAATTAATCTCTGTTTGTCTCAGTGACAATAATAGCACCTAACTCCCAGGATTGTTGTGAGGTTCAGAATATTGGCAAAGTACATAGCACAATGTCTGGTACACAGTAAATGTAATATAAATGTTGGCTATTATTTTTATTATTATTATTACATGAAGCAAGACACGATGTAGTTGATGGAAGATTTCAATTGTCCAAGCATCTGCTGTAACTCCCCTTCTGATAAGAGAAGAGCAGCTTATAATTTTTTGATTTGCCTTAGTGATAATCTTTCAAAAGGTAAAGAAACCAACAAAACGGAATTTCATTTCTGGACCTAATTCTTATTAAAAGGAAGGAACTGATTTGATTAGGTTTAAATAATGGGAACCATGGAGAGAAGTGACTTTCCTTAATTCATGATGGAAATGGAAAGGAAATTAGTCCATTGTTGGAAATGTACCCCAGATTTTGGGAAAGCAGATTTTATAGGGTTCAAAAGAAAGATAGGCAAGATCTTAAGAACTAAGATGCTATTATGGAAGTTTGTCCACCAGGCATGGGAGATGCTTAAGAATGAAATTCTGAAGACAATTCCAATGAGGAGGAAAGATGGTTGTTGTTTGAAAAGATATGAGTGAGTTTTGTTCCTATTAAAATAGCAACAGGAATGCTAATAAAACTAAAGACAACAAAAAGGTTTTTTTGGTTTGTTTTTTTAAAGATAAAGAGAGTAAAAAAGAGGATCAAAGAACAAATAAAACTTAGAGTGGATAAAATAATTGACAGCACAGAGTGTTGCAGCAAGCACCCCAGCGTCCTCAGGGTGGTTGCCAACACAGGTTCTTAGATCTGCTTTTCTAAAGGAAAGCAACTCAAAATGGGTTAACAATCTTGCTTTAATCAATCAAACATATATCGTTTACCTAGTTCAGGGGAAAAAGGTCAGCACCCTGAACTTCAGAGTATACAGAGGTTACAAGCAGAAGTTACAAGACAGAGAAATATTTCAGCAGTCTTCCAAACTGTCCAACCATTACATACATCCATATCTAATCAGTTACCAGAGAGGGAAGCATCAACATCTGGGTTTTCAAAGCCGGGGGGCTCTCAACAGCTGCCCAGAATCTCATCTGATCAAATCACACAACACTTCTCAAAGTGAGCCCCAAAACAAAGTCTCACATCAGAGATTATATAGTCTTCTCCTGGGTCAGAGAATGTAACAACCCTCTTGACCCACTGCCCAATCACAAAGCACCAGGGTGTGGGCGTTCCTGAAAAAACAAGCCTCCCACCACAGGCTCGAGGTGCATTAACCTAGGGGCAGGGAAGATCTTAAAAATTTACATTCCTATAACACAGAGCAGCTTAATTTATATTTTGTTTCTTTTTTCCCTGTCAAGAATAACAATTCTTGTACCAGAGATGACAGAACAAGCATGACTAATAGAGTCAATATCCAACAAAAGGAGACAGTAAGAGATCACCCAGCTTCTCCTGGGCCAGATGAATGACATCATCAGGTTCTAAAAGAACTAGTAGATGTGATTGCTGAGTGACTATCAATGATATTTGAGAGATCATTGAAAAAAAAGATATATCAGAAGGCAAATGTTTTTCTAACTTTCAAAAAAAAGTGGGGGGGGGGGGAAACAAACCTGTAAGCTGTATGTCAGTGAGAATGACTTCAATACCTGGGAAAATCTAGAATGGATCCTTAAAGACTGGTGAACACATGAAAAAGGAAGCTATGATTTCAAAGAGCCAACATAGTTTGATCAAGACTAAATCAAACACTCTAACCTAATTTCCTTTTTTTGTAAAAAATTACTGAACTAGTAAATGAGAAATATTGTGGATGTAGTTTACCTTAATTTTAGCAAAGGTGTATTTAAATATCTCCTGTTGACCTTGGGGAGAAGATGCAGAGATATTAATTAAAGGTGAATAAAAACAGATTGCTTCAGAACTTGTAGGATGGCTGATATCAAAGAGCAGTTGTTGATGGTTCAAAGTCAGTTTGGCAGAAAATCTCTAGTGGAATACCCTCAGGGATCCGTTCTTGGCCCTGAGCTGTTAAACATTTTTATCAATGATGTACATAAAGGCATGAATGGAATGCTCATCAAATTTACATATGACATGAATATGGGAGATTTAGCTAACACACTGGATAAAAGAGTTAGAATCTAAAAGTGTTTTGACAGGCTAGACTCTGGCCGCTAGAGTACTGGAATGAACTTAATAAGATGAAATTCATTTTGGAAAAATATTAAGTCTTACTCTTGGGTACAAACAAATAAACTTTATAAGTACAAAGTTGGTGAGGCAAGGTGAGGTGGCAGTTATTCTGAAAAAGATCTAGGGGTTCACACAGACTACAAGCTCAATATGAGTCAACAACATGATATAGTAGCAAAAAAATAAGCTAATGAAATTTGGGCTACATTAAGAGCCTCTAGGAATAGGGAGATAATAGTCTCACTCTACTCTGCCCTCATCACACCTCATCTGCAATATTGTGTTGAATTCTGGGCACAGGGATTTAAGAAGGCTACTGATAAGCTAGAAAGTATCCAGAGGATGGCAACTATGTTGATGAAGTGCCCTGAGTTCACTCAGGTGTTTTGGTTGAGAGACCTGGGCATACTTGGCCTGAAGAATAGAAGACTCAGGAAGAACAAAAAACACTGTCTTCAAGTATTTGAAAGGCTGTCATATGGAGAAAAGATTAGACATGTTCTGTTTGGTCCCACAGAATGGAACCAAGAGCAATAAGTGGAAATTGTGAAGCAGCCAAATTAGGCTTTATGTCAATAAAAATTCTCCTAACAATTCAAGCTGTCCAAAAGTGGAATTAGTACCTTGAGGACAAGTGTAACGGGTGGTGACTTCCCCCTCCTTGGAAGTCTTCAAGAAGAAGCTAGATCATCACTTGTCAGGAATATTATAGTGGGAATTCCTTTTTTGTATGAGTTGGATTAGCAGGCTGCTGAAATGTCCAACTCTCAAATTCTGTGCAATTCTTTTGCAATTCAGAAAAACCCAGAAATATTTTTTTTGGACTAAAAGAGAATGAAGTAAATTAAATAAGAAGAACATTTTATGTAATTAATACGATATAGTAAAGGAAAATAACTTTCAATGACTGATGAATGGAATAATGTTTGACTACTCTAGAAAACTCAAGATGAATGATACTTCTACTTTGACAGAGGTAACTGACTAATGGTACACAATGAGAGATGTTTTCAGACACAACCAACACATGAATTTCATTTGCCTGACTACCCTTATTAATTATAAGAGAAGACTTTTATGGGGAGGAGGGAGAGTTGTAGGGGAAAGGAGAGGAAAAAAAATCTTTTTAAAAGAGTCTCAATGAAATATTTTTAAATACATAGAGCTTTACAGAAGGAAGTTCCAAGGAAGACAGAGAAGTGGGACAGTGCTGATTCTCTAAAACACTCAAATAGATCCATGTTTTCACCAATTATGGGGTTTCTTCCAAAGAAGTAGACTGTAACCTATCCATGCCGGCCTATATACTGTGTGGCTCCTGTTGATGTCCTCCCAAAAGGTCCCTATCCAGCAGAGATTTTTAATGTGTGTGTGTGTGTGTGTGTGTGTGTGTGTGTGTGTGTGTGTACCCCTTTGGCAGTCTGATAAAACCTATAGATTTCTCAGAAAAAAAATGTTTTTTTTAAATACACAAAGTAAAAGAGGTTTATAGAAGAAAAAAAGTACACTGAAAATTATCAAAATTTTCTTCCAAAGTTCAGGGAACCCAGTTAAAAGCACCTGTTTTAAAGGGTGCACCCAGTAGTATATAAGAAGCCTTCTTTGCTTTCTCCCAACATCATGAGGGTACAAATAGAGTACTCTGGCTATCTACCCATTATCCCTAGCTCCTGTCATATGACTAGTCCATCTCTTCCTGTCACAAAATCCCTTGACAGCATGCTTTACCAAAGTTCTCCAGTGTTTCACACTGGTTATATGTCGCAGCCTGTTGACAAAGACCATGCACCTTTCCATTGCCCTCTGGTTGATGATCATCAGGAGCATTCCATATTTCACAGCCACAGCAATATCAGGAAAATATTAGTACTGAAAATATGAACCACTGCTGGTCCATGTTGTTTCTGCTGTATTAAATTTCACATACATTTTTAAAAAACATAATGTATGTAACATAAACATAGCTTCATATGTAACCCCCCCTTCTTGTTTTTGTTTGGAAATATTTATATTTTCAGATGTTTTTATACTTCACAATAAAAAATAAAATTTAAGAATTTAAGAAAAAGTTTAGATGTGAAGGAGAAGAAAGTAATGAATGAGCTAGATGAGGAAAAAAGGAAAAGGCAAAGTTTCTTTATGTATTTAAAGGATACATATGTTCATAGATAGATGGCAAGGAGCCCAAAAAGCACCATATTAACTATTACAATAGGGTTCAACTTTACTTATTTGCTTCCATTTAAGGAAGAGAGCTTAAAGGTTTATCTAGCCCAATATCCTCATTTTACAGAATGGGAAATGACTGATAGTGACAGAATCAGGATGAGAGCCTGGATCACTACATCCCCAGAGCATGGCTCTTTCTATAAACCAACATCCCTTTGGAAATTCCATAATAACCAATATTATAACAGATGATGAAAAGTAATTAGATTTTTATTCATTGGAATAATTTAAATAGAGCCAAAAGGCAGAGATTGTACAAGAGAACCTCTCAAGAGCCTTCTAATTATTTCCTAAATTACAATTCACTATCATAATTTTTATGTTAGTTGTAGATAACAAAATTAGAGCACAAGGACTTAAAACTAAAGGGCTGGCAGCAGAACCTTGTAACTTGAGTATCTATTAGAAATGAAAATAAAAGGGCGGCTAGGTGGTTCAGTGAGTAGAGCGCCAGCCCCGGAGTCAGGAGGGCCTGAGTTTTGTTCCGGCCTCAGACACTTAACACCCACACAAAAAAAATCTAGCCGTGCAACCTTGGGCAAGTTACTTAACCCCAATTTCCCTCCAAAAAGGCAATAAATAAATAAATAAATATAAATCAACCAGGGTCAGCAGGCTTAGATTCAAATCATGCCTCTGATGTGGACCTCCTGTGTGACTGTGGGCAAGTCACTTTGATGTCTAGACCTCAGTTTTGTCATCTCTCACGTGGAGGGTTGGACTACATGGTTTTTGAAGTCTCTTCCAGTTTTAGATCTATGGTGTTATAATCTCTTCATCAAAGGAAAGAGGCCTTATAGGTGATCTTCCTAACACTTCTCATTTGTCATTTGTGCCAAACTTTCCAACCTTATCTTGAACCAATCTACTATTTCTCAACACAACTTCTGCAAACACTGCTACAGTTAGGTTTAATTCCTCTTTTTTCCTTCCCTCCAACACTTCTAGTCAAGGTGGACTTTTTTTTACCATCCTTTTTTCTCTGTCTCTTGAAATTATAACTCTTGAAGCCCTGTTTTGTTGAACTTGTTTTGTTGAATTTAAGTATCATTTTCTCCATGAAACCTTTTAGGACAATTCCTGCCCACATTGGACTGTTTTGTCTGCACTCGTTATTATAATTAGTATCACATAACCTTGAATCTTAATATGTACTATCTTGTATTACTCTTCAATTATCTAAAATATGTTCCCTTACAGCTAGTTAATCTCCCTGATTTAAGGTGGAGGTGACTTCTATATCCCCTGCAGAAGGATTCTGGGTACTTAATAGATGCTCAGGAAGAAATTAAATTGCTTTTTCACATATTATGTGAAAATAAGTATTTTTTTCTAAGTTCCTCCTTTTACTAATAATTAGTTTTTTTTTAAATTTTCATTGTTTAAGGAATGTAAAGGTTTTGTCTGGTCTGCTCTAACATTTCCTTTGGGAGATTATTCTAGAATATTAGTACTGAATATTGTCAACTCTCTGAATACCTCAGGTTTAAAGCATTATCTATGGAAAGCAATTTTAAAGAATCGATATTACTTTAGATTTTGTGTAGGAATAGATATCTATATATAATGGGGTAACTGGCCAGCAATGCCTCATTACTAAGAGCATGTACAATATTAGCATGCTGTCAAAAAACTAGTATTTTTTTTCTCTCTCTTATTTCAGGTTACATTTCCAAGTCAGTTTTCTGTCATGCTTCCTTACAAGTCAGACTAGTCTCTTTGCTATAACTTTTGTTGATCTGAATGTTTTATGTACCAAAACGTGTTCTATTACTGTACCTAGCATTAGTATTGCAGACAATAAGAGAAGTGTGGATTTTACATCACTAAAATGCGGGTGCATCACTCATAAATGCTTTTTCCTTTAAACAGAACCAGACTGCTTGCCTTCTTAGAAGATACTTGTGAACTGCAGATTCATAGGTTATGGCTTGACTTCTGGTCTAGAAACCCCGAATAACCAGATCCAAGTATTTAATCCCTTTTGGGAGCCCTATACATGTTTGGGGCTTACCTAACCCTGCTTGTCCTGTTGTTAGTAAGTTTGGAATTCTATTTGGATATCACATGAAGTGGCGGGGATCCACTGGGGAAATTAATTTCAAGTGCTCTCTGTCTCTGGGGTAAATTTATCTGAACCTCTCTTGACCAAGATGGATTCCCCATGTATTTCAAGGTTCTCTGGAAAATGTTCTTCCAAGTGTCCCACATTGTAGAAACCCGAGAAGAATTTTGCAGAATTAAACTCCGTCTGTGAGCATGGGTTCAGAGGAGGGGTAATGTGAGGACTTGATGAAAGAGGAATAGAGGGGGCGGCTAGGTGGCGCAGTGAGTAAAGCATCGGCCCTGGAGTCAGGAGGACCCAAGTTTGGTTCTGGCCTCAGACACTTAACACCCACACAAAAACACTAGCCGGGTAACCTTGGGCAAGTTACTTAACCCCATTTGCCCTCCAAAAAGCAAAAAAAAAAAAAAAAAAAAAAAAAAAGAGGAATAGTGTCCCAATTCTTCTTGGACCAGTGCCAATTTGCTGTAGACCTCAGTCCCTGACTGAGCATACCATACAAACATCCCTAATCCCTATAGGTGGAATCCCACATATTCCAGGAATCTCTATAGGATACAAGTTCCCTCACACCCCCCCAGGGGTAATAAACTAGATTTTCTTTGCCTTTTTCTAGGTTTGTTTTTTTTTTTTGCCTTTGGGTTATGGAAAGGCCATTTCCTGTTCCAAGACAAGCTTTCATTTTGTTCTAAGTAAGCTACTGATAAACACTGTAAAATATTCTTTATTGAATCTGCACAACTCTGTATTTATGGGTCATTGTGCCTATTACCTATATAAGTAGAATTATGTAAGAACTATGCCACACTCACTGTTTTGAGACTCTTTCCTATATGGTACAGGGGAAGTGAAAAAAAAAAACTGCTTATGCCTCCACAGGACACCAGAGAAGTAAAATGGATTTAGGATATGGACCATTGTGCTTAAAATATATCCTCCAGATAGCTAAGTGGTGCAGTGAGTAGAGCGCCAGCCCTGGAGTCAGGAGGATTGAGTTCAAATTAGGCCTCAGACATGTGACACATATTAGCTATGTGACCTTGTTCAAGTCACTTAACCCCAATTGCCTTGCCTTCCCTCCTCCAAAATAAAATATATCCTGGCTGACTTACCAAGAAAGGCAAATTTTTAAATGGGGCAAAGAGTATAATATGGGAACTGGCCAATGAGGGCACAGTACTTCAAGCAAATGCAATATCTGCCCCCACATGTCAACCTGCAGGCATGGTGAGCCTATTTCCAAAAATGCATAATTGATGGGACTTTCCCTGGGTTCAGAGTATGTGCATACATATTCTGTTTCCTGGTGGTTTATTGTATGGTTACAGAAAACCTTTTGATTAGCTGCTGGTACAGAACTTATTGTGCACACAAAATTCTTGAATGGACTAACTCTTTCTCTCTTCCTTGGAGACTTTCCAGAGAGGAAGAAGAAAAATATTGAAAGTCTTTGGTTTGGGGAGAGGTAGTAGTAATGATGGCAATATCCTGCTGCAGCCAACTGCCTCTTCTCCCCACGCAGCCACATAATCCTAGCTACTATTGCCACCCCTATTTCTGTGTGCAGTATGTATTCTTTCCTGATCCCAGGTAACTGAGTAGTGAAGATGAAATGTTATGACCTTATAAACTTCAAAAGGTCAGAAGAGTTACCACTGGTCTAGCAAATAGAGTCCACTGCAGAGGATGATATTAAGCTGCAGCAGCCAGATCTAGTGAGGAACCAGTGCTGAGGAAGAATCTGCTTGACTCGGCTCAGCAATGAACGGATCAAGCAGCTGAGAAGCCAGTCCTATAGCAAGGGGCTGATATGTTTATCAGCCATGCCACACCCAGAAATGAACTTGGTAGGGAGAATGGCTGGTAGTCACCACTCTTCCTAGGAGCCAAGGAGGCAGAGGATGAGAAAGGACTCCCAGTCAGAGAGTTTGGACACTTTGATTCTTGCTATATCTTCTCAGCAAATATTCCTTTGGAAAAACTAATCAATGTTAACTAATTAAGTGACATTGAGGAGCTGTTGACTGGTGACTGATACTGAAGGAACATGTTAGGTGGGGAGATATGAGCAACAGTATTAGAGAAAGCTTATTTTAATACTTCATGATTACCTCTAGAACCCTAAAGGGAAATGTAATGAGTGATGTTCTGGAAACCCAATATACTGGCACAAATGTAGACTATGAGAATGAACCTCAGAGCATATGTTGCATGTGTATTACTATTTAACAAATATCTGTCAAGCATCTATATGAAACAACATAAAGATTCAAGGACCTGGTATCAGAAGGTTTGAATTTTGCTCCATTTACTTATTACCTGTATAACCTTGAACAAATTATTTAACCTCTCTGAGCCTCAGTAAAACTAAGGGGTCAGGCTAGATGACCTCTAAAATTCTTTCAGCGCTAAAATATTACAATTTTTGCATACAGTATTTTGCTAAGCCTTAAGGGAGATACAAAAATATATGAAATGGTCCCTACTCTAGAAGAACTTAAAATCTTGTGTGGTAGAAGACATACAAACATGAAAAACCATTACCATCTCTTAGAAGGGATGTTAGAAGGTGGCATAATTTTGGGAAGATAAAACTGAAATGATTAGAGAAGAAGATAAAATAGTGTAATGGGAATGTAAATTTAAACATCTTCCCTGCCCCTAGGCTAAAGTGCACCTGGAGCCTGGGGTGGGAGGTTTGTTTTTTCAGTAGATACTTTTTGATTGGCCAGTGAGTCAATGGGGTTGTTACATTCTCTGAGCCAGGAGAAGGCTATATAAGCCCTGATGTGTAGCTTCGTTTTGGGGCTCACTTTGAGAAGTGTTCTGTGATTTGATCAGATGAAACTCTGGGAAGCCATTGTCCAGAGCCCCCCGGCTTTGAAAAACCCAGATGTTGTTTGGTATGGATGTAATGGTTGGACAGTTTGGAAATCTGTCTACTTGATCTGTTTCTGTCTTGATAATTCTGTCTGTATAATCTGAAGTTCAGGGTGCTGACCTTTTTCCCCTGAACTAGGTAAACAATACATATTTGACTGATTAAAGTAAGCTTGTTAACCCATTTTGAGTTGCTTTCCTTTATCAAAGCAGATACAAGAACCTGTATTGGCAGACACGCTGGGGTGCTTGCTGCTACAAATAGTATGCAAATAAGTGTGATATTTAGAATATGATCAAAAATCAGCATATATGGAACAGAAAAGGGAGACTATGGAGAGTTAGGAAGAAGATGCATCAGTGTGATAGAGACATCAGGGAAGGTTTTGTGAAAAAGGTGGTCCTTGAACTGAGCCTTGAAGCATTGGTGAAATTTAGAAAATTAGAGAAATGGGGGCATTCCATGTGGGAAAACAATATGAGCAAAAGCAAAAAAAGAAACAGTATGTGGTTTATATAAGAACAGTGAAGATAAAAATTACTTGACTGGAGAGGAAAGCATGTGTTGGGGAGTGGTAGGAGATAAGATTTTCTACATCAGGCAGTAAGTAGACAGGAAAGTGGGTAGAAGCAGAGCTGGTTCACAAATGTATTCTGTATCATAGAATGCTTTATAAGGCTATTGAAAGCAACTTCTCCCTAAAGAAGCTTTTTCAGAAATTTAGCCAAGATTGGCTTAGGCTAAAAGACACTCAGGAAAATGTTTGGTAAGCCTGGTGACATAATGGCATAAATTTTACCCCAACACAATAAGACAGAAAAACATTTCCTTTAATTCCTTTTCTGAAACGGAATTTTGTTATCCTGCAATAGAGCTTCCTGGTAGATTTCCCTGTTTCTAGTTTCCCCCTTTTCTAGTGAAGTTTTCATATTTTTTAAGGCTATCATATTAATGTTTGACCTGCACAGATCTTGTTTTGTATGTTGTCTCCCCGTTAGGCCACCAGCCTCTTGAAAGTAGCAAGTGTTGAATTTTTTTTTTTTGCTATTTGCTTTTTATTTACTTTTCTTTGTTATCTCCAGCACTTAGCATAGAAACTAGAACATGGCCGGCACTCAAGAAATGCTGCTGCCTGACTTTCAGCCTGCCGTTCCTCTCCTCAAAGTTTAAATGCCTTCCTATTTTCTATTGTATCGAATGTAAATCAAATATATCTTCTGCCTTGTTTTCCAGGATCTCTATGACTTGAACTTTCCTTCCAAAGCCTCAGATACTTTACAAATAATAAACACAGTCATTATCTTCCATCAAAATAAGCACTCTGGGCTTCATGATTAGCTTAACCATTGTTTCTTAAAATAGACCAATTTAAAAGCCCAAGAACTCTGACCTCCAGCTCCCACCCCAGAGTGATAGTGTTCTAATAGGTAAAAGTATACCAACCATATCTAGCTATCCCCAGCCAACTGATGAAGCTTTACAGTCATGTCCTATATGTGGATACTCCCTTCTGTTACCTCAACTCCTTCTCCCCATCCCCTGCAAACATATATGCTTTTTCCTCTTGCTCTGGGAATCAGTAATTAAAGACAATCATTATTTTTGAAAAGGGCATGTCAATTAATTTCTGTATGGCACCACTCATCATTTCCATATTTCTCAGACCACAGTACATCTTCTATAGCTACCACTTTCTATATATGTACTCTTTACCTTTTAGAATATAATCTCCAGGGAGGGTGGGTACTGTATCTCCTTAGTCTGTATTCCTAAGGGTCAACATAGTATCTGACACATAATAAGTGCTTAATAAATGCTTTGTCATTAATTCCTTCAAACAGACTAAAAAAAAAACACAAATTTTAAAATCAGTAATTCCCAGGAGACACATATGAAAACAAGCTAAGTAGTATATCTGACTATATACACTCTAGTATAAACTATCCGCAAGAAGTTGAGGAGACATTGACCATCACCTTTGAGGGCTTCATCCAGTGGGCACTCTGAAGCAGGAAGAGAGTATACATTCAAGCACTTATTAGCCAGGAATCTGATCTCTTTCACAGGTGACTGCATACTTGTCACCACATTACTTTCCCTTAAAAGTGAAAGGGGGAGGAAAAGGGAAGAAACCTTAAATACTTTTTCATTTAAGAAAAATATCTTTATTAAACTCTACAGTTAGTTTTATCATGAAAGCAGTAAAGTGAAATTTTCACTGTCACAAAGACTTGGATTGGTCTCTCAGGATTCTTCAGGTTGTTGCTCAATTCAACTGAAACCTCTACTGACTACTTTTTTTTTTTTAAAGCAATTGGGGTTAAGTAACTTGCTCAAGGTTACACAGCCAGTTATTTCTGGTTGTGGTGCTGAGTATCTGAGCCCGGATTCGATTCCCAGGTCATCCCGACACCAGACCCGGTGCTCTTACTCGCTGAGCCACCTGGCTGCCCCTAAGCAATTGGGGTTAAGTAACTTGCTTAAGGTTACACGGCCAGTTATTTCTGGGTGTGGTGCTAAGTATCTGAGCCCAGATTTGATCCCCAGGTCATCCCAATACTGGAGCTGGTGCTCTTACTCGCAGAGCCACCTGGCCACCCCTGAGCAATTGGGGTAAAGTAACTTGCTCAAGGTTACACAGCCAGGTGTTTCTGGATGGGTGCTAAGTGTATGAGTCTGGATTCGATCCCCATGTCATTCCAACACTAGGGCCAGTGTTTTACTTGCTGTGCTACCTGGCTGCCCCATGACTACTTTTAAAATACAAGGTAATTTTGCTTTACTTGTATGTTCCAATAAATGTATATATCTAAGCAAACCCTTGCTGTGCCATTTCATATGCTAATAACTACTCCTCAAAAGTTTCTGCCTAGAAAATCCTCCCAACTGGAAAGGAGCTGAACACTACGCAAAGACTTGACCTAACCGTTCATCATAGTGTTCACTGTGTCCATAATGCACTGTCACCTGAAAGGACATTAGATTGCCATATTTCAATGCTTAGAGGGTCCCATTTTTAATGTTTTGGGTTACAATAAAAGGAATATTTTTTTTTCTGCTTTTTGGAGGAGGGAAGGCAGGGAAATTGGGGTTAAGTGACTTGCCCAATATCACATGGCTAGCAAATGTTAAGTGTTTGCGGCCAGATTTGAACTCAGGTCCTCCTTACTCCAGGGCCAGTGCTCTATTCACTGCACCACATAGCTGCCCCTAAAAGGGATACTTAAGGGACACTGTGTTGATCTAAAATTGTTACATGCCTTTATTATTTCACATAAATATGCATTACAAGGACCAAAATAATAAAAATTCCCCACATATTAATAAAAGAAAAAAGTCCCTTTTCTTAATAAATCATCAAACTGTGTGAATGCTTAGTGCAGGGATGGGGAACCTGAGGCCTTGAGGCCACATGTGGCCCTCTAGGTTCTCAAGAACTTGGTTTCAGTCAAAGGGGCAGCACTGCTTGGATTCAAAGGGCCACATCTGAGGACCTAGAGGGCCACATGTGGCCTTGAGGCCACAAGTCCCCCACCCTAGTGACTTAGTACTTTGCCTTTGCCAAGAGTTGGAAGTTAATGGCAAAAACTTGAATTTTATAGGAATTCAAGGTTCATTCCCTACCTTTGTTTCCTGACAGTACTTGGAAAGAAGGGCTGGCTGGCTACCTGTTGCTTCTTACAAAATCTTCTGTTGCTTTGAAGCACCTCTGTAATCTAAGAAAAAAAAAAGCAGAGGTAAATACAAATTTCCAGATAGCTAAACAGAATTTTTTTGGTGATGACTTTATTTTTTAGCTTCTCTCTATAAATGGCATTGCTCCCACTAATTCTTTTGATTTCTCACTGTGATATGGAAGTGACTCTTGGTTCTCTGGCAGGTCTAATCATGCTGGGAAAGTTTTAAGTATGGGTCTGGCTGCTCATCTTATATACCTATTATCAGAGGACTATGAGAGCTAAGTTTGGAAGTTCACCCCCACAAGGCTCATCACTAGGGAATTCAGTTTTCTGTTTTGTTTGTTGTTTTGCTTTAACCAAAAAAGCAACTCATGGAGACTCTATATTGTGGCTGTGATCTCTAGTAGAGAAAGGACTACAGATTAAATCATGGTCCCTGAAGGTCCTGTACAAGCAGAACTCAAAGAGTTTAGAAAGTACCTTAATCATGACAGTTGGAGGTATTCTCTCTCGGATACACTTCACATAATCAACTGTTGCCTCAAGAATTGAAGCAGCATCATTCTTCCTCCCCTTTATATATGGCAAGAGAGTTCGCAGCTGCTCACAGCAATCCTTGATTCGTTCTCTGCTCAAAGATACATTACATTAGGAATGAACCTAACCTTCTACTCAATTCCACACAAATAACCCAAGCTTCTGGATTCAGGGGAGCTAACCTTCAGTACAGGAGCATCAGGATAGAATCTGTGTTTCATTGGGAGCCAACATTTCTACTAGAAGCCTTTCCCAACCCCCCTTTAATTTTAGTGTCTGCCTTATGTGATTCTCTCCAATTTACCTTGTATCTTTTCCATAAATAATTACTTACATGCTATGTCCCCCTTTAGTACCTACTCTTGAGCATACAATCTGAACACAAAAGTCTTTCTTTTTATCCTTAGCACAATGCCTGGCATGTATTAAAAACAAATACTCCTCACACTGATTTGACTTTTATACATGTACAAGCATACAGATTTTTTTTATTGCTTTTTTTCTTTTTGGAGGGGAGAGGGTAGTGCAGTTGGGGTTAAGTGACTTGCCCAAAGTCACAGAGCTAGTTTTTGTGTTAAGTGTCTGAGGCTGTATTTGAACTCAAGTCCTCCTGACTCCAGGGCCGGTGCTCTAGTCACTGCTCCACCTGAGCTGCCTCACAAATTTTTTTTTTTTTACCAAGAATATTTCTGAGGGGTAACAATTATAATTTTATAAACCCATCAATGCTCATCAGTTTCACCTTGTCGCTTTGGGAATGGGCAGTTTTATTTTGTGACAAGACAGGGTTAATTAAGTCTGGTTGGCTTAGTCTGGGGAGGTGGGGAAGAAGATGGAGAAGGCAGTTACAATTTTTTTATAATCTAACAAATTAGTTAACAGATTTCCTTGGAAACTCAGTATTTCTGGTCCTTAAATGATGCTACTGATTGAACACTCTTTAGTCCATCAGACATTAGGCCTCTATTCAGTAACCATAGTGACTAGTTTTTACACTGACTTTTTTTTTTAACAGCACTATCAATTGAATTATGAACACCATAAATTTAACTTTTCACTACAAAGGGAACACTGGTACAAATAACTACATATAAATTCACCTTCTCAGCTTTTCTTTGTTTGAATGAAGAAGAGAAATCTTTTTATTTTTCCTGGAATCAGACAATGAAGTCTTTTGTCCAACTCCAGGGATGACTTCTAATGAACTGGAACTAGAAACAAAAGAAAAAAATACCATAAAGGGTCAAGGGCATAAATAAACAGCCTAGCAAACCAATACAATACCTAAAGGACACTGTTCACAGTATCTTGCTCAGTATTGTACATTTCAAATCACATAGTATTTATTCCAATCAGAATTTTTCTGCTTAGATATTTCTAAAATATTTACTACCACATTATAGTAATTGAAACTCAATAAATATTTGTTGAATTAACTAAACACTCTTTTCAAAATTATTGCTCATTTATTTCCTCATTACTGTTTTTCATTGCTGTATAATAGCACATATACTACCAGAAAGATAAAGCCATTTTGGGCAGTTGGGAAGGAGGGAAAGACAGCACCATCAAGTACTAATAAGAAAAATAAAGAGAAAGACAGAAATTATGCTATTTCCTGGTTTATTGCTAATCACTGGAAAGTTCGGTACATTTTAGACTTCATTCATTAACCATTTACTTATCATCTACTGTTTGCTCTATACTCATATATTTTGGCTGAATACAAAAGAAACAGAAATCATGGTCTTCCCTCAAGAAGTTTACAATTTAATTTTAATGCTTTTGTCTCAAGTCATATGAGTTACTGTTTGAATGAACAATTTACTAATTTTCATATTAGTGTGAAACATTCAATAGAGATAACTTGTGATATGAAAAAAGGAAGATAAACTTGCTCCCCAAACTGTCATTTATTTACAGAGGTTTTTATAGGCTAGCTACTTGATCAAAAAAGCAGCAGCAAACAATGGTATACTAGTAAAAAATTCAATGTTTCACTAGTTTTTTCCCCCAATCTCTGATCACAAATAGTACAAAAAAGCTTATTTTTCTAATTCAGAAATTAAAACCTTGAAAAGTGCTCATGAATGGGAAGCCTTTGTAATACAAAAGCTGAGATTCTCAGTCACCCCTTAGACAATCCTCATTGATTTATGATAAAAGTACAGTCAACCCAAAAATCACTCATTAGTTATCTTCCAATAAATTTGAAGGCCCTATCACCAATATTATAAAAAATATTTAGAAGTATGACTAAAAAGTACAAAGTGTGACTCATATATTACTTCATCCAAATAGAATACATGTAGTTGTATAGCCATTCTCTAAAGAGTCTGTCGTTGGTTGTGATTCCATTTTATCTAACAGATATTCTTATGTTGTATTTAAAGAAATCTTTGGAAATTTAGAAAGAATAAAAGTATAAAGCTATTAAACACTGTATAGAGGGCTGCTCTTGAGAGGTGTGTGTGTGTGCGTGTGTGTGCGCGCACGTGCATGTGCGTGTGCATGCATATCTGTGAAGTACCTTCTTTCCTTCAAGACTTAACTCATGTTTTACTTCCTCTGTGACCATTCTGCCCCCCAGCTGAAAACTCAACCTGCCAGAATGACCACGGACAGGCTATATTCCCTATCAGATTCTGTGCATAGAATCAGGAAAGACAGGATGCTGTAGAGTAAGCTATAGGAAGGTTTAAAAAAAAAAAAACCCAGAATGGAAACCTAAGATATCTTGAGGAATGGAAATGACAAGAGTGGTGTAACAACACTCAGACTGGGCCATCCCAGGGGTCCAAGGGGCTTCAAGGACTCTATAGCTTTGAATTCAGGTGCCATGGAAGATCCTAAAGATCCAGTTTTCTGAACTATGAAGATCTAGGGGTAAACCCTCAGAAATAGAAATCAGTGAAGTGACCCTGGTGACTCAGGGGAAGACAAAGCAGCACCAACCATTTTAGCTAAAATCACAGCAAGAACAGAGCCTAGACCTAGAAAAATCCCAACTCAGGAACAAAATCTGAAGAGTTAAGCAAACCAAATGAAACACCAAAGAATATAAGAAAATATTGCTGATATAGAGAACTATCTCCCTTAAGGAAGAGAGTAAATATGTAACAATTGAAAGCAATTGACTTAAAAGGAAAAATGGATTTCCACAAGATTTACATGAATACCTAAAGACAATGAAGAAAGACATTAAAAATGGAACAAAAGTTCTTGAAGAAAGAATTAGAGATGGCAGAGAGAAGCTAGGAAGTTGCCTGAGTTTTCCCCAGCTTCCCTCAGAAACAATGTTAAATCAAGCCTCTAAGTGGATTCTGGAGTGACAAAACCTACAAAAAGATGCAATGAAACAACTTTCCAGCTTAAGATAGAGTGACTTCAGGAAAGATTTGTCTCACTTGGACAAAAGAAAGAGTACAGACCAGTGCAGACAGCATTTGGGCAAGCTGGGGTGGGGGTGGGGGAAGGGTCTTTGCCACGGATCAGCAGCTGAGTTCCCTCAGTCCTGGCTCAACAGGCTAGTGTAACAGCAGGTCAGATATGAGGTCTCCAGTCCCATCCCAGAAGGCCAAGTGCCAGACCTGGAACACTGGCATAACCTGTGTGACTAGGCTGGGCCACCCCAGTGCAGTAAGCAAGCTACAAGCCCCAGAGGCCCTGCAAAAGTCAGTGACCAGGCAACTGGCCCCCAACAAAAGAAGCTTGGGACTGTACTCTGTGCCACAAGAGCAGAGTTCAGCTTTAAAAGTCACAAAATGGGCTAAAAAATGAGCAAAAACCAGAAAAGAGCCCTGACCATAAAAGCTACTATGGCAATGCGGAAGATCAAAACACAAACTTGGAAGAGGACAACAATGTCAAAATGCCTAAATGAGAAGCCTCAGAGGGGACTAAGAATTGGTCTCAAGTCCCAAAATCCTTCTTGGAAGAGCTCAAAGATGATCAAATAAGAGAGGTAGAAAAAAAATTGGTAAACGAAATGAGAGGAATGCAAAAGAGAGTCAATAGCTTGAAAAAGGAAGTACAAAAACTGATTGAAGAAAACAACTCTTTAAAAAGTAGAATTGGCCAAATGGAAAAGGAGATACAAAAGTTAACTGGAGAAAATAATTCCTTAAAAATTAGAATTGGGAAAGTGGGATTCTGAGACATCAAGAATCAGTCTGACAAAATCAAAAGAATGAAAAAAATAGAAGAAAATGTAAAATATCTCATTGGAAAAACAACTAACCTGGAAAACAGATCCAGGAGAGATAATTTAAGAATTATTGGACTACCTGAAAGCCATGGTCAGAAAAAGAACCTGGACAGCAATTTTCAAGAAATTATCAAGGAAAACTGCCCTGATATTCTAGAATTAGAGGATAAAATAGTAATTGAAAGACTTCACTGATCCTCTTCTGGAAGAGATCCCAAAATGAAAACTCCCAGGAATACTGTAGCTAAGTTTCATAATTATCAGACCAAGGAGAAAATACTGCTAGCAGCCAGAATGAAAACAATTCAAATATTGTGGAGCCACAGTCAGGATTGCACAGAACTTAACAGCTTCTAAATTAAAGGACTGGAGGGCTTGGAATATGATATTCCAGAAGGCAAGAGAGCTTGGATTACAATAAAAAATTGTAGGCTAGGTGGTGCAGTGAATAGAGCACCAGCCCTGGAGTCAGGAGGACATGAGTTCAAATCCAGCCTCAGACACTTAAAATGCACACACACACACACACACACACACACACACACACACACCCCTAATTGTGTGACCCTGGGCAAGTCAGTTAACCCCAATTACCCTCCAAAAAGCAAAAAAAATAAAAATCAACTATCCAGCAAAATTGAGCATAATCTTTCAAGGGAAAAGATGGACATTCAACGAAATAGGGGACTTTCAAAATTTCCTGATGAAAAGACCAGAGCTGAACCAAAAATGAGCTCTTCAAATACAAGACTCAAGAGAAGCATAAAAAGGTAAACAGGAAGGAAAAAACAGTATGCTATTCAATAAGTTTACAACCCTTCATGGGAAGATGATTAATGTAACTCTTGAGAACTGTATCTCTATTAGGGCAGTTAGGAATACACACAGGTAGAGGGTGTGGCTATAAGTTGACTCTGATGTGATGACAGAAAAAAATAAGGAGTTAAAAAAGGATTGTATTGAGAGAAGAGGAAAGATGGAGGCAGAAATTATATCACATGAAGAGGTGCAAAAGACCTATTACAGTTAAAAGTAATTAAGGGAGAGGGGATGAGCATTGTTTGAACCTGACTCTCATCAGATTTGGCTCAAAGAAGGAATAACATACATACTCAGTTGGGTATAGAAATTTATTTTGTGGGGCAGCCAGGTAGCACAGCAAGTAAGAGCACTGGCTCCAGTGTTGAGAACACCTGGAGATCGAATCCCGGGCTCAGACACTTAGCACCCACCCAGAAACACCTGGCTGTGTAACCTTGAGCAAGTTACTTAACCCCAATTGCTTAGGGGCGGCCAGGTGGCTCAGCGAGTAAGAGCATCGGCTCCAGTGTCGGGATGACCTGGATCAAATCCGGGCTCAGATATTCAGCACCACACCCAGAAATAATAACTGGCCGTGTAACCTTGAGCAAGTTACTTAACCCCAACTGCTTAAAAAAAAAAAATTTATTTTGCTCTATATGGAAGAAGGAAGGGAAAGGGAAAAGAAAAGGAAGTGGGGTTGATAGACAGGAGGGCAGATAGAAGGAGGCAGTGGTCAGAAGCAAAACGCCTGTGAAGAGGGCAAAGGTGAAAGGAGAGAGAAAAGTATAAACAGGGGAGAAAACAGGAGAGAGGGAAATACAGAGTAATCTTAATTGTGAATGTGAATGGGATGAACTCTCCTAACAGATAGCAGATTGGATTAAAAACCAGAATCCTATAATATGTTGTTTACAAGAAAAACATTTGATACAGAGAGATACACACAGAGTAAAGAAAACAGGCTGCAGAAGAATATATTATGCTTCAGCTGAAGTAAAAAAAGGAGGGGAAGTAATTCTGATTTCAGACAAACCAAAAGTAAAAATAGATCTAATTAAAAGAGAAGGAATTAAATTAAATTACATTTTTTATTAAATTAAAATTTTAATTTTTAAAATTTAAATTTTTTTTAAAAATTAAAAATTTTTTTTTTAACTTAATTAAATTTAAAGGAAAGAAATTACATCTTGCTAAAAGATACCATAGACAATGAAGTAATGTCAATACTAAACATATATGCACCAAGTGATATAGCATTCAAATTCTTAGAGAAGTTAAATGAGTCACAGGAAAAAATGAAGAGCAAAACTATACTAGTGGAGGACCTCAACCTACCCCTCTCAGAACTAGATAAATGGGGGCAGCTAGGTGGAGCAGTGAGTAAAGCATTGGCCCTGGAGTCAGGAGGACCCAAGTTCGGTTTCAGCCTCAGACACTTAACACCCACACAAAAAAACTAGCTGCATAAACCTTGGGCAAGTTACTTAACCCCAATTGCCCTCCCAAAAAAAGGCAAAAAAAAAAAAAAAAAGAACTAGATAAATGTAACCAAAAAATAAACAACAAATAAGTTAAGGAGGTTAATAGAATTTTAGAAAAGTTAGATATAATAGACCTCTGGGGAAAAAAATGAATGGTGATAGAAAGGAGTTTACCATTTTCTCAGTGATACATGGCACCAACACAAAAATTGATTATTAGGGCATTTTATTTATTAGGGCATAAAAACCTTACAATTGAATGCAAAAAGGCAGAAATATTAAATGCATCCTTTTCAAATCATGATGCAATAAAAATTACATGTAATAAAGGGTCATGGAAAGATTGTCAAACAACAAATCATAGAAACAATCAACAATTTCATCAAAGAGAATGACAATGAGACAGCATACCAAAATTTATGGGATGCAGCCAAAGCAGTTCTTATGGGAAATTTTATATCTCTAAATGCATACATGAATAAAATTGAGAAAGAGGAGATCAATGAATTGGGTATGTGACTAAAAAATCTAGAAGTACAAATTAAAAATCCCCATTAAATGTTTAATTAGAAATTTTGAAAATCAAAGGAGAGATTAATATAATTGAAAAAAAGAAGTGGAAGCAGAATAAATAGCTTGGAATAGAAAGTGGCAAATCTTTGCCAAGAGGAAGCAGGAAGAATAGGAAATAAGAGATACGTATATACATAAAAACAAAGATCAGGAGAAGAATAGGTTTGGGAATGTATATGTCTATATATGTATATGTGTATGTATATATCTATAGCTATGGAGAAATATATCTGAACTTTATCGTAACCTTCTGGAGGGGTGGGGAGTGGTATGTATATTTTTATAGCTATAGAGAAACATCTAAACTTTATTGTGGCATGGCCTTCTGGGAAGGACTCAGGGGAAGGGAAAAAAGAACAAAGTAAAAAAGCGCAGAGCAGAGAACAAAAGAAAACTCACAAGGAAGCAAAGATGGACAATTCTCAACACAAGTATTATTTATCATATAGGCTTTCTTGAAATGAAAATTTGTTACATATTTTGAATCCTCTCTTATGGATGCACATGACAAGCTTTTATTTCTTTCTAACTTTGTATTTAAATTTATGATATGTTTTTATTTCTTTTATCTATTCTCTATTTGTGTTCTGGCATTTGAGTCTAAAATAAAATTTTGGGAAAAATATAAAAAAATAGAAAAAAATTTTAAAAATACATTAAAAAATCTTAGCCAAGTAGTGGACTTCTTGAGAGACAGAATAAACCAAATATATTTCAGTGATTCCATGAGACAACAATAAATGTTAGGTCAAAATTAAAAGATTGAAAAAAATAGAAGAAAATAGGGTATCTAGTATCATAAACAGCTATTTGGGAAACAACTCGAAGGGAGATAATTTAAGAATCACTGGACTCCCTGGAAATTAAGAAAAATCTGGATAGATACTGTATTTCATCATAAATGAAAACCATCAGATTTTTTTAGAACCAGAGGGCAAAATGAAGACAAAAAAAATTCACTAATCCCTTCCCCTAAGGGGAAAGAGGACAGAAAAGTCTCAAAAATGTTACAGCCAAAATCCAGAACTAAAAAAAGAAATACTACAGGCATGCATAAAGCAATTTAAGTACCAAGGAAACTCAGTCAGGATCATACAGACCTGGCAGCTTCTACTATAAAACAGGAGAGCTTAAAATACAATGTTCCAAAGGGCAAAACATATGGACTTACAACCAAAAATAACTTATTCTGCAAAGATGAATATAATCTTGCAGAGAGAAAAAATGGATCTTTAATGGAAAAGAGATTTTCAAGCAGTGCTGATGAAAAGACAAAAGGTGAGTAGTAGCTTTGAAATACAAACATGAGTCAAGAGAAACCCTGAAAGATAAATTTATTTGAGCAATTGGAAGGAGCTTCATGATGATGTCGACTAACATCCTAATAGGGGGAGAAGAATCAAGGATCCCTTCAGAACCTGAATGTCTTCAAAGAGTACTGATCAAGTTAAATGAGAAAAACAGTGTATCTGGAAATGGAATTATTCTGTTCTGTTTTTTTGGGGGGGGAGAATGGGGGGGAAGAAAGGTAACCAGAATACACTAATGGAGGGCATTAAACATTTCTGCTGAGCTCTCCCAATACAACCCTCTAAATAACTTTTTTAAAAATGCCTCAAATCAAATTCTGAGAGGACAACCAAAAGTAAAAATCACAGCATCTCAGTATCTCATTTTTTTATCTTAGGAGGACAGAAAGAAAGGTCTACCTGCAGATACTAGGGACAGAACTGGCTGGGATCACTGGTGGAGGAAGCAGCCTTCACTGTAGGGCCTGGAAGGGGAGGCAGCACCCCCAGTGGCAGCAGAAGCAGCAGTGGTGGTATTGAGAACTTTCAATGTCTAAGCACAGTAAGTGGACTAAACATCTGGTCAGAAAAATATTACAGAGGACTCCTGTGCTAGCAATGGGTGCAGATCAGGTGCCATTTGGCAGATCTTTCACCCAATACTTTGTATGGGGTCACAATTTCAGGGCAATGAGAGGTTATGATCTATGGTGGGAGGGAAGAGAGGCCCACCTAGGCAAGGAATAGAGTGCACACCAAGAAGAATGTGACCAGAACTCTCCCTGGATCACACCACCTTGGACGCACTGAAAACCTACAGGATCCCAGATCTAGCCACAAAAGTACAGGTTAGTCATTTTCACTCCCTTCTCCAGGTGAGCAAAGCCCAACTCTAATATGAAATCCAAAGTTAAGAAATAGGCTGCAAAAATAAGAATACAATAAAAAGAGAATTTGAACATAAAAGGCTTCTATGGAGATAGGGAAGTTAAAGACACAAACTCAGAAGACAATGACATGAAAACATCAACAAAGCTTCAAAGAAAAATGCAGATTAAACACAAATCCAAAAAGAATTCCTAGAAAAGCTGAAGAAAGAGCTAAAAAGAAAGCAAAAAAAGATTAAAAATCAAATAAGAATGCTAGAAGAAAAATTGGGAAAGGAAACAAGGGCAATGCAAGAAAATTATTAAATGAGAATTAACAACTTGATAAAAGAGGTATAAAATGTCACTGAAGAAAATTACTCCTTAAAAATAATAACTGGTCAATAAAAGCTCCATGAGACATCAAGGGACCATTTAAAAAGTCAAAAGACTGGGGAAAAAATAAAGAAAATGTAAAATATATCATTGAAAAATTAACTACCTTGGAAATTAGATTGAGGAAAGATAATTTAAGAATTTTCAACTGCAACCCATGATCAAAAAAGGAGACTATGCATCACATTGCAAGAAATTATAAAGGAAAACTGCCAAGATAACATAGGACCATAGTCAAAGCAGAAACTGAAAGAATCCATTAATCACTTCTAAAGGAGGTACATACTCTCTGAAGGAGATCCTAACATGAAAACTCCAAGTAATATCACAGCAAAATTCCAGAGCTCTCAGGTCAAAAAGAAAATACAGCCATCATCCACAAAGAAGTAATGCGAATGCACACAGCCACAGTTAGGATCCACAAAAATATACTGATACAAAAAGTAGGAAGAAGGGAACTGAACTTGTTATTCCTTATAAAGTATGTAAGAATAAAAAGTATAGAACAATGGAAAAAGGGGGTGGTAGAAAAAAGCAGTTCTTTATTTGAACTTCATTCTTATCTGAAACAGATAAAGGAGGGTTGAATGAACACACACACACACCTGTACAGTTTGGTATAGGAATACATAAACCAGCAATGGGAATGGGGAGAGAGAATGGTTAAGGGGGAAGAAGTTATAAATAATACTAGAGAAGAAATAGCTATAAACATAATAAACTTCTGGATTCCCAGGGCTTTGAGGAATTAGAAGGATGAAAAAAGGAAAGATTAAAGTCTAAAGGGATGATCATTATTTGAGGAACTTTGAACAAACTGTGGCATATAAATGTAGTACAATATTATTGCTCCCTAAGAAATGATGAAAGAGATAATTTCAGAGAGTCCTGTACAGTATAAACTAATGCAGATCGAAGAGAACAATTTATACAAGGATGGCAACATTGTAAAGAAAAACAAATTTGAAAGATTCTGCTCAACACAACAATGAACCATATCTCCAGAGGACCTATGCTGAAGTATGTTATCCACCACCTGATACAGAGGTGATCAACTCAAGCTGCACAGATTTTTACACAAGGCTACTATATGTATTTGTTTTGCTTGACTATGCTTATTTGTTATAAGGGTTTTCCCTCCTTTCTCTTAGTATTTAACTAAGAATGAGAAAGGGTGAGTGACACTCAAAAATAGGGATGATTTTTAAAAAAGAGGGTCATTGAAATATTTTTCAAATGCTAAGAAGAGAACAGAAGGAATCATAGCTAAGTAGGACAGTGTTACAAGTAACATATGGTATATATGCATACAAGATATATATATATATATATATATAAATATAATTTACATGCAAGTTGTATGAAATAGAGATTCACCATTTCATATATAGCCTCTTTTTGTGTTCTGCAGTACATATGAAAATGATCAGAATTTGAAGTTTTCTTTTCTGGTATTTAAGTTGTTTTTTTTTAAAGAAGAATCAAGTCTAACGGTCTTTCCCCAATTCTCATCCTCTGATTTCTCTACTGCCTTGTTACTGCTACTCACTCTTACATACTGTCCCCGCTCTGCATTTTTGGGACATTGTTCTCTATTACTTTTCCTCCTATCTGACTGTTCCTTCTCAGGCTATTTTGATGTCTGAACATCCATGTCAGTCATTAACTGTGGGTTTACCTCAAGACTATTCGGGGTTCTCTTTACTTTTTTCTCTATACTTTTTTGTTGACCTCATTAACTTCTACAATTTTAATTATTATCCATATGCATATGAATCTTAGATATATCTCTATCTATATATGTATATGTCTAGTCCTAATCTCTCTCGAGTTCCAATTTCATATTACCAACTGCCTGTAAGCTTCTCAAACTCAACACATTCCAAAAAAGAACTCATTTTCTTTTTCTCTCCCCAACCCATCCCTCATCAAAACTTCCCTATTATGGGAAGGGAAAGGGAACAAGCATTTGTTAATTGTCTACCAATGTGCCAGGCACTATTGTACATGTTTTACATATGCTATCTCATCTGATCTTTACAACTGCCCTAGGAGATAGGCACTATTGTGATCCCCATTTTACAGCTGAGGAAACCAAGACCAACAGAGGGTATGTGACTTGCCCAGGATCACACACCTGGTAAGTGTCTGAGGTCAGATTTGAACTGAAGTCTTCCTGACTCGAGGCCCAGTGTATTTATTATCTACTGCATCATTTAGGTACCTTATAATTAAGGGCACTTACCCTTCTAGTCACCTAGATTCTGGACCTCAGTGTTGTCCTTGACTTGTCACTCTCCCCACATATTAAATCATTTGCCAAATCTTGTTTCTATCTCTAGAATAGCTCTTGCATTCATACCTCATTCTTTCTACACATACAGCTTCACTCCAGTTAAAGCCCTTATCACCTCTTGCCTAGATGGTTGCAATGGCCTTTTATTTGGTCTCCTTGCCTGAAGTCTTCACCCACTCCAATCCAGCTGCTAAAGTAATTTTCCTAAAGTACAGATCTGATCACGTCACCCCCTTCCACTCAACAAACTCCAGAGGTTTCCTGTTGCTTTTAGGTTCAAATATAAATTTCTCTGTTTGACATTTAAAGTGGTAGCCCCTTCCTACCATTTCTTACACACTTTACTCACCCTTTATCACACTTTGCAATCCAACCATAACAGGTCTACTCATTGTTTTACACATTCAACGTCCCATTTTCTGTCTTGGCACTAGCTATCTCTCATGTCTGGAATGCACTCCCTCTTCACCACCACTGCTTGAAATCCCTCGTCCCCTTCAAGACTTTGTTCAAGCATCCCATCTTTCATGAAGCCTTTCCTGGTCCCCCCAGATGCTTGTGCACCTCTTCCCAAAACCATCTTGGATTTATCTTGTATATATTTATATGGATACATGTAGTGTTCCCATTAAAATTCAAACTCCCCTAAGAGCAGGGACTGTTGCACTTTTGTCTGCATATTCTCATTGTGGTTAGCATGGGACCTGGAGTACAGTAAGAGCTTAATAACTGCTTCTTGAAACACTGAAATGAAATTATGCAAATGTGGGTGTTTTGAAAACTATAAAGGCCTAGAGAAATGGGAAGTATAATTAATGCTGTTGCTACTAATTATCTTATTAAAGTGGTCATCTAGCCTCTGAAAGGGCTGTCTCATAAAGCAGCCCCATTCCATTTTTTAATAGCTTTGTGAGAGAGGTCTTCTTAAAATGGAAGTGAAATCTGCTTCCTGTATCTTCTACACACTGGATATACCTCAGGTCTCATCCCTATTCTATATAGTAGTATTTCTAATATCTGAAGACTGCTAGCATATTCTATACCAGCTGGAGTCCTCTTTTCCCCCAAGTTAAATGACTTTAGTTGCTTCAATGGTTCCTCATATTACATGATTTTCTTGCCATCCTAGTCACTAGTCTTGAGATGACCTATGGCTTTAAAAAAAAATGTAGTCACAATTCCCAGAATTCAACTCAATACTCCAGGTGCCACCTAACCCGTTCAGAATACAGTGGCAAGTATTATTTTCATTGGTCTGGACATTAAATTTCTAGTAATGCTGTTTCAAATTATGCTGAAATTTTTTTCAGTTGTGGCATATTCTTGGCTTATTCTGAACAAATGTGAAAGTTAGAATCACAGTCTCAACCCCTTTATTTTACTGATAAGGAAGTAAGCTCAGAGAAGTTGACTGACTCAAGGTTACATAGGTAGTGGCAGAGTTAGGATTTTAACCTAGGTCCTCTGACTCTAGATAGAGTACTATTGTATCAAGTATTCAGTAAATTTTTTTATTAAATGACTATTTAAGTTTTGTCAAAATCATATATCACTTTTTTTAAATCATCAGAAACTAACCTATTAGGGACTAGATCAGTGGAACCATCTTTTAGGCTTTCATTAAAAGGTCTCTGTAGGGATGGTCTGGAGTCTTCCCCTCTGATTATATTTTCATTCTTAGCTGAAATTTAAAAGAGAACAATATAGGCTCTTTTTATTCAGAAAACACTGACAGAATATCCAGTAATCAAATGCAGAAATTCTAATCTGAAATACAGGTGACACTTTTCATTCAACAGAGTTTAACAACATAATGCTTTTTAAATCAAAAGGAGCCTACAAAATTTTTTTTCCTACAAGAACACTTAAATGACTCAGAATGAATAGAGCATGAAATAATACAAGGCACACTGAGAAAAACAAGCAGGACAGTACACATTACAACTGGCTGTCTCCCAACTAGGTTCTATCTAGAGTAACCCTATAACAGCTGAAGATGTGGCACACCCAAATGAATAATGTATCCAGAAAAAAATCAAGCTCTGGTTTTCAGGTAAGTGTCTTGAGAGGAGAAAAATGTGCATGAGTCTGCAGTGGACAGCTGCACCATCAAAATATGACATCTAAAAGATTCACTGCAGCTGCCTAGCCCAAGAGCAAAAATGAGATCAACTTGTAGTGTACAAGAATGAGCTTTAAATGTAAAAGGGCATTGGACAGGTGCTGGAAAGCAGCTGTTCTATTCCCACCATGAGCATGGTCTTGCAGAAAGGGCTTTTGGTCAGTAGTTAGCCATTTCCAGGAAGAGCTTAGAAACCGGGAAGTTTGCAAGACCTTGGAATGTTACTAAAAAACAGGTTCTATAATCATGTTCAGAAAAATTAAAGGACCAGGTAGCCAATTAAGTGCTATCCTATCTGGAGACTAGAATACAAATTAAATCAACTCAAGCAGTTTCTTCCAGTCCTATTTCTGCAGTTCTTCAAGAAGTGGTACAAACGTCACCTTTGTTTGTGTGTTTTCCTAAGAGGTACCACAGGCTTGGAAAGATCAATAGTCACTGATGATCAATGATTCTAGCAGAGATAACGTTGGAATTTGATTTTCATTCAAATCAAAATGGCAAATACAATATCCAATTAAACTGTTCAGCTAAAAGGTATTAAGAACAATAGAGTCAGGAAATCTGAATTCTAATCATAATTTTCACTAACTGGTTAACTTTTAGGAAACCCAAATATCTTTAAATGAAAAATGAAGATGACAGATAACCTGTTCACATAAAAAAGAATGAAATAAGACACTCTATATGAAGATGCTTTTAAAAATCATAAAGTATTATTTAAATTCAGGACATTAATGAGACTATACTTTATATTTACCCATATAAGCTTACACTGATTCATTGCATTTCAGCAGTTAGGTGGTACAGTGAATAGAGTGTTGGGCCTGGAGTCAGGAAGCCCTGAATTCAAATGTTACCTCATACACTTACTAGATGTGTGCAACTGGATAAGTCACTTAATCTCTGTGTCTCTGTTTTCTTAACTGTAAAACAAGTATACTGATAGCACTTTCCTCAAAGATTTATTGTGAGGAAAAACGACATAATAATTACGAAGCACTTAGCAGAGTGTCTGGCATACAGTAGATCCTATAAAAATGGTTATTTTAAAGACTAAAGAATGGCTTCCGAGGATCTTTGCATGCCCAGAACCTAGCATACTGCCTCACATATAGTAGGTGTGGATTAGAAATGGGCTTATAAATGGAAGTAGAGCTGAAATTTGAGGAGAAATTCAGTGACAGCTGAGCATAAGCCGGCTATCAGAGAATCAAAAGCAAATCTGGATCCCCAAATTTTGGTAGGGAAGAGTGAGGGACAAAGCCTCCCTTTCCACATACCTTTACTCAACTCCAGTAAAACCATCACCACTACAATCCCAAGGATGGTAGCATGGAGAGGCAGTGATAGAACCTCTTGGTTGGAGAGCTGGTAGCTGGTAGGGGAACCATTCGACTAATCTTCTAAAGGAGTGGCAAATGTTCTTGAACCTCAAATTTAACTAGAAGTGGTTAGAGCTCATGAAGGTTATCTAAATGGGAAGGATAAGAAGAAACTGACCATGAGGTTTCAAAAGAGCAAACCCTGGATTTTACCTTCTGCTCCTGCCATATGTTACTGAAATGGTGCAGGATGTGGAAAAGGAGTTGTTTTTCTAATAACCTAAGTTCATTTCCTTCCAAGGGGATTCTAAACCACTGAGGTTGCACCATAAAGTTGGAGTCCTATATAGGTCCTCAGGGTAGAAAATGGGACTCACTAGGGGGAAGAATATTGTGATTGTTAGGAGTATAAGGCCTTTGTGTTTTTTTCTGCATTCTTTTTGTGGACTGAAATAAAGGCTGTCTTCTTATATGGAATCCTCTACCCAAAGCTGTTGAGATCTAGAATCAAGGCATATGCTGACAAGACATACATCTGGGAGATGATTCAAAGAGAGATTCTGGGAGCAGCTCCACCCTAGGCCCCCCCCCCAAAAAAATTGAAACTAATTCATGTAAGCTTAATGGCTGAACTTCAGAACCACAGGTTACACTTATATGGCATACAATATTCACAACAGCATTGTATGTGGCATTGTGAAATTTATTTTAAGCTACCCTATATGAAGAAGTATCCCAATGCAATATAAAGCACATTGACCTAGAAATCTGCTTTCTCAGCTATACCACTAAATTACTTTAGGATTTCAGAGAAGTCAGTTAACCTCTGGGACAAGGGTTCTTAACTCTGGGATAAGATTTATTTTTATAACTGTTTTTCAATATAATTTGTGGTAATATTGTGTCTTTTATGCATTTAAAAAATAATTCTGAAGAAGTTCATAAGGTTTCACCAGACTGCTATTTTGTCCATGATGCAAAACAGATTCCTATTTCAGAACCCTAGATATCATTTTAAGAATATAATAAGATATGCTTTAAACCTCTGGAAATTCATTTTCACTTACCAGTTTTTGAAAAGAAGGTTTTCCAATAATTTAGAACAATGCTCATTTTTTCCATTGTTAGTGGTTCTGTTAAAATAATATCTGCTCCGTGGCCTGAAATACAATCTAAGAATCTTTGGATTAAATATTGATCTAGCAGTTTTCATTTGGCAAGAAAACAAAGAGTCTACCAGAGTGGCACATACCTTCAAAATTTTCAGGGATTATAAAAACAAATAGCAAGTGTATGTTTTTCTTTTTGCCAAATCTGGAGGGGAAAAACATCTAGTTAAAATGACAAAAAAAATCAACATTTTAAAATTCCAAATTGAGTTTATTTAGAATGAAGAAGAATGGCTTTCTTTGGATGCACTGCAATGCTAAAATTAGGACAGGATGATGAAACCTCATTGGTTCAGACTCCACTAATTCATAACCTACGATAAAACGGATATGGATTAGGCTAAGTTTGCTCTTCTATTTAGAAAAAGAAAAGACCTCCAACACTATGACAACTAAGATTTTAGGGGAAATATTTTAAAACACCATATTTAAAGAACAAATTATTTTAGGCAGTAAGAAATGCTAGTTTGAATACATATATGATTGATATGCTCATCACAAAACATTTTAACATCTTCAGTGAAGTAACAGTAGCCTTGGGTCTCTGGGAGGACTTTCTCTGCATTCTACTCCCTGGTTGTGCCACCAACTGCTTTGTGACCCTGGGTAAGTCACTTAACTTAGCCTCAGTTTATTCATCTATAAGATTCTGCTGTGTTCAACTGTTAGGTCCTTTCAGTTGGACAGAAACATGATTCTATAAATCAGGAATCCATGATTCAAAACTCCCTAAAGAACCTCTGCCAGACAACATTGCTAATTACTTTTTGTCCTCAATGCCTAGCATAATGCCTGGTACATATGTGGTAGGTCAGGGGTGGGGAACCTACAGCTTCAAGGCCACATGTAGACCTCTAGTTCCTCAGGTGCAGGTCTTTGACTGAATCCAAACTGGATTCATGTGGAAGCCACATGTGGCCTAGAAGTTGCAGGTTCCCCACCCCTGTGCTAGGTGCTTAACATACTTATTGACTGATTTTATTTTATTTATTTCAAAGTAACAAAGTGTGGCAGCTAGGTAGTACAGTGGATAGAATACTAGGCCTGGAGACAGGAAGACCTGAATTCAAATTCAGCCTCAGACACTTACTAACTGTGTGACCCTGGGTAATTCATTTAACTCTGTTTGCTTCAGTTTCCTCAGCTAGAAAATAAGCTGGAAAAGGAAATGACAAACCATTCCAAGTATCCTCGCCAAGAAAACCCCAAATGGGGCCACAGTCAAACACAAGTGAAATAATGGAACAACACCAAAAAAATGACATTTCTTTAAAAACATTCCATAATTTGCTGACTTTTCACTAATTTAGACTGAATTTTCCCTTAAATTCTATAATAAGATATTTAACCCAGAGGCATCACCTCAAATTGGACCTTGCTTCATGAGAAGAAAAAAAAAGCTCTTAGGATTAAGTGTGGTTAGCTATAGATAATGAGAAAGAAAGGCTCAAGAGAGAGGGTATATAAAAGCGATTCTGAGGATAAGAGACAGGCAGTATTGCATAGCGAACAAGACATTGATTTTGGAGTCAGGAAGAATGGAGTTTGAATACTGTTCAAGATGCTTATCAACTGTGTACCCTGGGTAACTCACCTACCATTTCTCAGCCTCAGTTTCCTTATCTGAAAAATGGGGACAACAGCAGCTCTATTACTGCTAGGATTTTGCAAAGTTTAAAACAGTATAGAAATGTTAGTTGTTATTACTATAAAAGTTAGAGGGAAAAACAGGAAACTCCCACAGGAATTTTTAGTCCTCATGTTCCTTGATACCTTTGAAACTTCCAACACTTGATTACACCATCCTTCCTAGATATTCTTTCTCCTCTCTTGGCTTCCATGACATTGCACTCTGCTGGTTCTTCTCCTTATTTGAAGGTTCCTTCATAGTTTCTTTGTTGACTCCTCATCAGTTTTCTACCTTCTCAAAGCTCTCTCCTGGGCCCTCTTTTTTTTTTTCTACACTCCATCACTTGATCTCATCCATTCCTAAGTAGGCAATTACCTTATCTATTAGAAGCTTTCAAATATCTAGCCCCAATCTCTCTCCAGAAGTCTAGTCGGACACTGGCAGCTACTTGCTGGTCAACTCCACCTAGATCATTAGTATCTCAAACTAAATATGTACAAAATGAAACATCTTCCCCCTCAACTGACTCCTCATTCAAACTTGAACATTTCTGTTGAGAGTACCACCATTTTTCTAGTCACTGAAGCTGAAACATTAGTGTCATCAAAGACTCCTTTCCTTACACTCCCATATCCTATCAATTGCCACGTCTTGTTGATCCTGCTTTCACAGTATCTCTCACATCCATCTTCTTCTCTCCATTAATATGACTACCACCCTAGTCAAGCCTTCATCTCTTCTCCCCTGGACCGCTGAAATAATAAAGATTCGAATTGATTTTCCAGTCTCTCCACTCTTCAATCTATGCATCAGAGAGACACCAAAGTAATCTTCCGTAGGTCCACATCTGACTATACCACTCCCCTGCTCAAAAATCTTTAGCAAATTCATATTACCACTAAAAGAAAATATAAACTCCTCAGTCTGTTATTTAAAGTCCTTAATAATCTGGCCCCAACCTATGTGGCCAGAGTTTTTATGTCACTTTCTTCATGCATATTCCAGTTAAGTCAGCCTATAAAGCTATTCCTCAAACTCACCATTCTACTGCTATCTCCATGCATTTGCATAGGTGACCTTTCCCCCCACACACACCCCAAGTGCCCACAATGTACTGCCTTCCTTGTCCCTGCCTCCTACCATCCACACTGTACTTTAAGGTAAACTATCTCTTTTGCAAAGTCTTTTTTCCTTATATTTACATGCTGTCTCTTGGCAGCATAAAGTAAGCTGAGGGAGAGCCATTTCCTTTTGTCTTCATAGCATTTAACACGTGTAGGCATTTAATATAGATTTGGTAAATTGAGTGGGGTACAATTGGTACTAATTAAAAGGTTAACAAGATTTAATAAACACGTATTAATAACCTACTACATGCCAAGCACTGTGCAAAACTCTACAAATATCTCATTTGATCGAAATAACAGTATCTAAAATGTATCAGGAATGCTGTATTCCACTCCTAATACCCTGCTCCAATGGTTTATCATTGCATGGAGGTGATCTTGGCTTTGTTAAGGTTTTTTCAGTTGAGAGATGACTGAAAGGTGCTACCAACCTGCAATATTACATGCTGTCCTGGTGACTGGATTTTTATCTTCTGTCATCCTTTTTTAATATGCAGTAAGGATGTAAGTTTCTCAAGGGCAGGGACTTTCTGCTTGTCGTTCTGCCTGTATTTATGTCCACAGCTCTAAGCCCAGTTCTTGGACTTGACCAGCCAAGCTAAGTTTGGAAAGGCTTATCAATAGAAGGCTGGCCTTTATATGATAAGTTTCTTTGACTATATCAATTCTAAAATGACATTTATTAAGCCATTATGTAGCTGTATTGATAAAAGCACAGGTTCATTAAAATAAAGAGTTGTTGTCTGTATTAGTGGAGAGTTTCCAAATGGATGAAACCAAAGACCCTTGAAGTATTCAAGTGCAGTCTGCTTTCATGCTTGTTTTGAATATGTGAATTTGTTCCAATGTAATAGATAAATTAGGAAATAATTTGAATAAAATATAAGTTTATTTGTGCATGATTTCCTCAGAAAGAAACAGAAAACCACACCCAGCTGAAGTACAAAGTGTACCCACCACAAACATCTATCGGCTTCCTCAGTTCACTGCATCCCGAAAGGCTGGTAGACATTATTAGGCAATAACTCAAAATCTACAACTCTTTAGATTCACACTTCCACAAACAAATTTCAAATCTTTTTTAAGGTAAAGTGACATTTTAATTTTATATCTTTTGGTGCAGGAAGAGCTGTGGGCAGAGGAGGGCCGATCTAAACCCCCAAAGTCTATCCCTAAAAACTGAGTTGCTGCCCCCCCAGTTACTGACCACAGAGGCTGTCCTCTCTCAACCTTTTCAGCCTGGGGATGAAGGGAACCAGTGCATAGGTCAAGCAGTAATCTAAAGTATCTGACACTGCCATTGCCACCATTTGTTGCAGCATTTATGTATTTCTTAACCATTCAACATATATATGTGTATACTATTTGCTTAAATAAATATGAATATATATATATATATTTTAGTGGTTTTTAGGAATGCATATGTCACATTATAGCAGAACTGACAGTATACAGGATATAATAACATGGTGTGATAGTAATGGCATTTAAAGATTCCCCAGTATTGGCTTAGTTTTTCAAATTGATTGTGTCAAAACCCAGAGCTTGTTAATCCCACCTGTGGGATGGACTTGTTGACTTGAAAAGAGAGACATGAACTGGGAGGAGCTGGTGATGTAGATTTGGAGAGACAAGTGAGAGGCAGAAGAACTTTTTTTTTGGAAGCAGCACCCACGTGGAGGCAGAGAGAGAGACTGAGAAGGATTGCTGGGGCCTCTTTGAATCGCCCTGGACTTTTGAGACCTGCCCCCTGAGCTGCCAAGGACTGAGGAGACATGGCTGTTTTGCTGGTACTTTGTCTGTCTCTTTTGATGTTGTTCTGCCAGATTTGTACACTGGTGAAAGACAGTCCTGAAGGAAAGGCAACTTCCCAGGTTCAAAATACCAGCATAGGGGCTCTCCATTTTATTCAGTGACCAACCAAGAACAGAGAAGATCAAAACATGACATCATTCCAAATACAGCATTTACTAAATGTGATTAAATAATCTCCAAGGACTACTCCACCCCAGGACCTTCCAATCAATCAATCAAGCCCCTCTTCTCAAATGGAGATTAGTTTCCAAACATAAGTAAAGTACCTTCATTTGTCAATAACAGAGCACCAAAAGGTCAAAAGTTCCCCACCCCTGGATCTCAATTGAATCTACCCCAGAGTTACATCAAGTTTAAACACAGCACTTAATACCCAAATGGAGGTCTTTTCTTCATCTTGACAGGAGGCAAGTTCTCAGCAATCTTAGTTCCTGGGGAGACAAGGCTTAGCAAGGCCATAAGATACATTGCCAGTCCCTTCATGAATTCACCCTCTGTCTGTAGAACAGTCCTAGAACCCCTGAAAACATTAGCAAAACCCTCTCCCAGGATTTCTGTAAACATACAACCAGAAAATCCTTCTTCAGGGCTTCTGAACCAACAGAAAGGTTCCCAGACCCCTGCAACAACAGCACTGTCCTTCACCAGTGGACAGAATTCACTCTCTGTCTGCAGGACAGTCTCAGGGCTTCTTAGCGAACAGCCAGGTTCCAGGACTTCTTCAACAACAGGACTGTCTTTCACCAGTGGACAAATCTGGCAGAACAACATCAAAAGAGACAAAGTACCAGCAAAACAGCCATGTCTCCTCAGTCCTTGGCAGCTCAGGGGGCAGGTCTCAAAAGTCCAGGTCGATTCAAAGAGGCCCCAGCAATCCTTCTCAGTCTCTCTCTCTGCCTCCACGTGGGTGCTGCTTCCAAAAAAAAAGTTCTTCTGCCTCTCACTTGTCTCTCCAAATCTACGTCACCAGCTCCTCCCAGTTCATGTCTCTCTTTTCAAGTCAACAAGTCCATCCCACAGGTGGGATTAACAAGCTCTGGGTTTTGACACAATCAATTTGAAAAACTAAGCCAATACAGGGGAATCTTTAAATGCCATTACTATCACACATGGTCATGCCATTGGTGAGAAAAGAACCTACTTCATTTATTATATTCTTATGTGCATTATAATTATTATATTATAGTTCTTATTTTATCCTCTCAACTAACCTAAAAGCTCTCTGAAGGCTGTGCTCAAATTGTTCATCTTAATTTCCTTTGTCAAGTATAAGGCCTTACACATAGAGCAGGTGCTTAATATGTGTTTTTGAAATAAAGAGACAAATGAATAAGTAGCAAAATAGAAGCAAATATGAAGAGAGATGAGTTGCATACTTGGAGGGATAAAGGAATAAAAATGATTTTTTTTGTTCAGAAAAATAATGCTAAGAAATTTCCTCAGAAAAATTTTGCACATGAAATTTCAGTTTCAAAATATCATTATTAATGCAAATTAAAACAATTCTGAGGTTCCATGTCAGACCCATTAGATTGGCTAATAAGGACAAAAAAGGAAAATGGCAAATAGTGGACAGGATGTATGGAAAATGGAGCACTGATGTACTGTTGGTGGAATTGTGAACTGATTCAACCATTATGTAGAACAATTTAGAACTATGCCCAAAGGGTTATAAAACCATATGTACCCTTTGACCTAGCAATATCACTATTAGGTCTGTATCGCAAAAGAGATAAAAAGAAAAAGGACCTATATATACAAAAATATTTATAGTAGCTTTTCTAGGGGCAAAGAATTGGAAATTGAAGGGATCATCAATTGGGGAATGGCTGAATGAGTTGTGGTATGTAATTGTGATGGAATACTATTGTGCTCTGGGAAATGATGAGTGGGATGCTCTTGGAAAAGCCTGGAGAGACTTGCATGAGCTAATGAAAAGTGAAATGTACTGTGTACAAAGTAATAACAATATTGTAAGATGATCAGCTATGAATGACTTAGATATTTTCAGCAATACAAGGGTCCAAGACAACTCTGAAGAACTTACGATGAAAAGTGCTATTCCATCCCCAGAGAAAGAACTGATGGTATCTGATTATAGTTTGAAGCATCATTTTAAAACTTTCATTTTTCTTGAGTTTTTTTTTTTGCTGTTTTCTTTCACAACATGGTTATCATGGATATATTTTACATGACTACACATGTATAACCTATATTGAATTACTTCCTTTCTAAATAGGGGGAGTGGGGTGGAAAGAAGGGAGAGAATTCAGAACTGAAAGTCTGAAAATGAATGTTAAAAATTGTTTTTACATTTAACTGGGGAAAATACTAAGTAAAAAATAAGAAATATCATCATGTAGTTTTTCAAAGAATTAGATGACAAAAGTCATTTGGAACATATACTAAAATGTGACAGACTTATGCACATGGATTTATATGCACCAATTTTGGATCAGGAGCTTTAAAACAGAGTCAGCACTTTGATCTTAGGGGCATTAATACAGAATCAACTGCCAACCAAGACAGCATCCCTCCTGTAGAATACGGATTATAAATTTGTATACAAACATATTCAATATTCAGTAGAGTTCCAAGAATATAATATTCTTTTTAAATTTTTTTTTCTTTAAACCAATTGGGGTTAAGTAACTTGCTCAAGGTTACACGGCCAGTTATTTCTGGGTGTGGTGCTAAGTATCTGTGCCTGGATTCGATCCCAAGTCATCCCAACTCTGGGGCCTGTGCTCTTACTCGCTGAGCCACCTGGCTGCCCCTAAGCAACCGGGGTTAAGTAACTTGCTCAAGGTTACACGGCCAGTTATTTCTGGGCGGGTGCTAAGTTTCTGAGCCCAGATTCGTTCTCAGGTCATCCTGACTCTGGGGCCAGTGCTCTTACTCGCTGTGCTACCTGGACGCCACCAGAATATAATATTCTGCTCATAACCTCAGCTATTCAATCATATCCTCTCCCAATCAATACAAAACAAGACACTGGGATTTCTAGTTTCCATGGGTATCAAGATAAAACCTAGTTCCCATATATCTTTTATTGCTTTTTAAAGGTGCTATTTCCTTTTTTTTTTTTTTTTGGTCTTTGTCAAATAATGCATTTACTATTTTTGTTCTTAAAGATCCTTAATCTGAGAGCCTAATTGTATATAAAAAAAATTGAGGAACTACATGGCACAGTAGAAAGCATGCTAGATTTGGAATGAGAGAACCTGGGTTCAAATCCTGACTGCCAATCATGCATCATTAAGCCAAGTCACTTAACTTGTCTGGACTTCTTCATCTATCAAATGAAAGGATCTGGTAAGATGACCTTTGAAATTCCTTTTGGATAAAAATATGTAATGCTATAATGTAGGAACCTATAATTTGTCTTCTGAAAATCTGCCACTTTTTTCCGTATGGCAGGAGTATATGCATCAAGTTTAAATTCAAGGTGGTTTAAATATAAATAATTTAATGGGCAAAAAGTATTTATTAATATGAAAGGTTAGATATTCACCTTTTCAAATACAGCATGTATGTCCCAAACATTATTCACTGTGGCTGTATACCTTCTTCCCAGCACTCCCTGAAATTGGCTTTTGTTCCCAAATAATATTTCTTTCTATCAGTTTCCCTGAATTTACTAAGTATGGAAGACTTGATTACTTCAATTTCAATGTTAAAAAAAAATAAAAGCATTAGGGATCTTATGTGCTTAATTTGGATAATTGTTGTACATTAGACTGACCAAGAGAACTGTACTGATAATTTGTGATTTCAAAGTTTATAATTGAAAAAGATTCTATAGTTCTCAAAGTCCCCATGAAGCAATGGGAATGTGGTACCTCACCTTTCATGATGCTTAAAAAGGACTTTATGGGATGTTAGTTTGTGTTCTCAATTAACTAGGACTTTTTGGATTTACCTTGAACTGCTGAAGTGAAAAACTCATTGCTTTCTAAGAGGTATTGTGTGGGAAGAGGACTGAGGACTGAGGCCTTGGGAAGTTGCCATGATACCTTTTCCTGGCCATACCTGGGGTTTTACAACACAAAAGCCAAATCTAGCTTTGTGATGTGACAAACAACTTCTTTTCTACCAGACATATAGAAAATGAGAGAATGGACAAGATGATCCCTTTCTACTTTTCTGTTCAAGCTCTAAGTAAAATTTACATCTATGATGGTGCAGACAAAAAAGTCCAGAGAAGTTAAAATGATCTCTAGTGATCTCAGACTTAAATTGAATGTCTGAGTTAAACATCAGCTAGGTGGCACAGTGTATAGGGCACTGGACTTGGATGAAGGAAATCCTGAGTTCTAATCCTGATTCAGATAATTACTAACTATGTGACTGTTTAAGTCACTCAGTTTCTCAGATGTAAAACAGAGATAATAATATCTATCTTCAGCTGCTGCGAGGATACAATGAATTAATATTTGTAATATGCTTTGTAAACCTTTAAATGCTAACTATTGTAGTATTCCATCAATTTGCACTACTGCTATCTACAATAATCTGATTACCTACTTCAGAGGTCCAAATACAGGCCACACATTCTTTCCTTTTCACTTCTGCACTACCATATAATCCACATAATTAAATAATATCTCTTTGAAAGAGGAAAAATTTGACAAAGGTATACATTGAAAGTAATTAAAATTACCATATGTAAACATTTGCTATTAAGAGGATTTCTACACCTTTCCTGAAATTCAAACAAAGCTCTTAATTACTTTTATTATCAAATGCTGTTTGATTTTTGTTCCTTCTTGTTTTCTTAATTGGTGTGTGATTATAGATCATATACTCAAATTTTCTACAAATTATTTTTAAAGGGGGGGCAGGAAGTATACTATATGTTAAGACAAAATCTAAAGAAAGAGACATAATGCTACATAATATAAAAAAGGGACTTAGAAGCAGGTAAATCACATAGGAATTTGAAGGGATAAAAAGGCAGACTGCACACAACAGGACTTTTCAACCATATAAAAGTTGAATTTTTATTAGGAATATGGGATCACTCCATCACAGAATTCATGATATAGGACAGGAAACCTAGGCATTACCTAAAGAAAGTAGAATTTGAGAAAATAGATTTTGAAGAGTTCAGAGAAAGAATAGGTAGGCTCAAACAGGCTAGTATTTTGCAGGAAGTCAGCAAAAGAGTGTGCTTCTGATAAAGTGGAAAGAAAAAATGCTACTGAATGAAACCAGTGTGCAGTATGAGAAACTCATAATCAACTCCAATTTTTAAAATGGCATTAGAAACAAGGCCAGGTCATTGATGATGCAAAAGTGAGGCACAGTCCCATGAGAATGGCATCAGAAACATTAAATTCCAGGTGCTAAGAATAGTGACCAATATAGAAACAAACAAAAAAAAACTATATCAAAAGGAAGATAGAAAAAAAATCAACCATGAAGTATTTATGAAAGAAAGGTCAGGACTAGTCCTTAGAGTAGATGGGAGGACAACAGATAATGGTGAGAACCTTGAACTCTTAATCTCTGACCACAAGGCTCTCACTTATATTCAGGGAAAACATGTACAGAGAGGGAAACACAAAATATATGCATAAAATAAGAATTCAGTAAGAATAAATGAATACTAACAAATAACTGAAAATCTGGAAAGGTCTTACATAAAAAGGAAAACAAAACATCATTTGAGCTAAAACTTGAAGGGAATCAATCAGTGCTTCTGAGAAGTAGAGATGAAGCAAGAGGGTCTTCCAGGGATGGTCGACAGCTTGTACAAAGCATTGCAGCAGGAGACTGAATGCTATATATAGGGATCATAGATTAAGAAATGGAAGAGGTCTTATAGGTAATATAGTCTAATCTCCTCATTTTACTGATAAGGAGACTGAGTCCAGGGAGGTTAAATGAGCATTTGAACTGGGTTCCTTGGAAACCAAATCCAATTCTCTTTTCATTGCACTATACTGCTAGTAGATCAAGTTGTATTGTACTGTATTGTAGACCAAGATAAACTGTATAATGTAGAATATGGGTGGGGAACCTGTGGTCTCAAGGCCACATGTGGCCTCCTGGGTCCTCAAGTGTGGCCCTTTGATGGAAACAAAGAGGGCCGCATATGGCCTTGAGTTTCCCCACCCTGAATTGTAGAATAATGTGAAACAAGTCTAGAAAGGTAGGTTAGTGTCATATTGTAAAGGATGTGAAATACCAAACAAGTAGAGTTTGAATACATCTACTACTGTTTCCCCGATAATAAGACACTGTCTTATTATATTTTTTTTGGACAGAAAAACACCAGAGGGCTTATTTTCAGGGGAGGGCTTATTTTAATGAACATTGACAGCAATTTTAATAAACAGGTAAATGTGAACAAAAAAATGTACCTTTATTCAATAATGAATTCAATAAAGAACAGGATGACGTGCTCACTGCTGCAGCTCTGATTGGATGCAGCTCGGAGCACGGCGTGCGTTTCACGGGGGGGGGGGGGCGGGGCATACAGAGGGTACCGTAATGTAGCGTGTAGCACAGGGGATCACCTTCACTACAGTAGCAATCTCAATAGGGCTTATTTTCGAGGAATCTTACACAGTAAGGGGAGGGCTTATTTTCGGGATAGGTCTTATTATCGGGGAAACACGGTATAAGATTTGGATGATCTGTTGGTTAATTTTGATGAACTATCCTTTTGTATTTTGTATTTTATTTCTAGTAACAATAGGGAATCACTGAGGCTTCCCTAGCAAGTAGTAATGTTGTCACATGGATTTCTGAAATGGTGACTTGTTCAACATGTGGAGGATGAATTGTAGACAGGAGACACTAAAGACAGGAAGACCAAGGAGATTATTGCAATAGTTCAGGCAAATGATGAGGGTCTGAACTGGGGGATAGGGGAAGGAGAAGCTATAAGAGTCGAGAGAAGGACAGGTGTAAGAGATGTTCTGGAGGTATCAGCAAGACTTAGGAACTAATGGGATGCTCAGGGGGAAACAGTCAAGAGTGTAAAATGACTACAGGGTTGAGAACCTGGAAGAAAGGAAGGATAGGAAAGACAAGCATTTAATAATTCGTACTATGTTCCAGATACAGTACTAGGTGCTTTACATCTCCTTTGATCCTTACAATGGCCCCTGCAGGCGGGTGTTATTATCTTCAATTTACAATTGAGGAAACTGAGGTAGACAAAAAGTTAAATATCTTGTCCAGGGTCATACAACTAGTGAGAATCTGAAGCCACATCTGAACTCAGGTCTTCCTGACTCCAGATGCAGTGCTCTGTCCCCTGCATCATCTAGCTGATATTAAACACTCACTAGCATGCCAGGCACTATAGGTGCCCAGTGCCAGGCACTGTAGGTGCTGAGGATACAGAGGCAAAAATGAAACAGCCCATGCCCTCAAGGAGTTCACATTCTATGGGGAGAGACAAACAAGACACAGAATGCCCCAAAAGCCCAGGTCAACTTTTCTGTTATTACAACTTAAAATACCACTAAGATTTTTGAGTCACTGTGTGTAGAAAATAATAGGTATGGGGCAACTAGGTGGCACAGTGAATACAGCACTGGCCCTGGAGTCAGGAGGACCTGAGTTCAAATCCGGCCTCAGATACTTACACTTTATACTTACAGATACAAACACTTTACTAGCCATGTGACCTTGGGCAAGTCACAATCCCAACTGCCCCTCCAAAAAAAAAAAGAAAATAATAGGTAACATCAAAATAATTTTCCTATTCCCTTAGTTTTATTTATGTTTTAAGAAAATTTTTTTATTCATCCATAAGTTGCTTTCTTTAGGTGACCTTCCTATCTATCCCTTGGCTTTAAGAAAATCTGGTTCTCAGTAACAGCAATGTTGTACCGCAATCAACTTTGATACACTTAGCTCCTTTGTATCCATTGTATACAATGATCTGAGACAATTCTGAAAGACTCATGATGGAAAATGCTATCCACATCCAGAGAAAGAACTATAGAGTCTGAATGAAGATCGAAGCATATACTATTTTCTCTTTTTTTTCCTTTCTTGTGGTTTTTCCCTTTTGTTCTGATTCTTCTTTCACAACATGACTAATGTGAAAATATTTTAATATGATTGTACATGTGTAGCCTATATCAGATTACATGCCATCTTGAAGGAAGGGGAGGGAGGGGGAAGAAAAATTTAGAACTCAGAATTTTAGAAAAATGGATGTTGAAAACTAAAAATTAATTAATTAAAATTTAAAACTTAAGGAAAAAAGAACATTTCATTTTCCTCTGAGAAGGAAACTAAGTCCTTCCTGTCTGTGTTCATGGTCTACATGGGAAGCAAAGATAAAAATAAATCTTAAAACACAATTTCTAGGGTTTCTAAAAGCCTAAAAATTAATCATTGTTGAAGAAGGCAGTCATTTGAACACAATCATACAATGATAGACATTTAGGGCTAAGGTGATTAGGGCTCATTTGGTCCCAAACTCTCATTGTTATTTCTCCAAAAAAACTTCTACAATTCTATGATTATTATGATAAAAACTTCTTTGTTTACAAGGTTTATGAGAAAATATTAAATAAATGAGCTTTCTTTTTCTTTTTAAGTTTTATGGTTAGTAAAAAGTAAGTGCTCCATTTTGTGCATCAACAAGTCCTAAATCTCTGTCATCTTGGAACCTATTAGTTCCAGGTTGTAAGAATATAAATCATCCGCCTGCCTACATCATATCCTTGCACCCTAAACTATACAAACTGATTCAAATTAATTGAATGCTCTTGTACCTCTAAACCTTCTTTCAGCTCATTCCCTAGACAAGTCAAGTCCTACTCTAGATGTCAAAGTTTTCTCTCTTTGATAAGGATGTCAAATGACTGACCATGGGTCTTCATGCCTCTACAATCCATACTGACTCTGACTTTCTCTACCATGCTGCAAAAACCTCCTCATCCTGAAAGTTCAATATATCCCCTAAATTTTTCACACTGGACAAACCGACTGCCATGACCCTTTCCTCTGATCGGTTGGTTCCTCCCCAAACCTCTATTTTAAAGCAAACATCCAGGCCAGCCCTATTTCATTCCTCCTCAGGCCCCCTACTCCTGACTTACTGGACTTTTTCTACTGTGTCCTTATGTACGTTCAGCTCAGTGTCACTGGTATGTTCTCCTGTTAAATGTAAGCTCCTTAAGGGCAGGGACTGTCTTCCTCTATGCTTATTGTATTGTATTCCCAGCACTCAGCAAAATGCTTGGCATATGCTTATCAAATGCGTGCTGACTTGGTTTCACTTAGCTCATACAATATCTACACGAGTACCATTAGAAATGCTTGCTGATGACGTCCCTGTCATAATCCATCACAATGAAAGACACTTATTCATCTTGTGTACCAGAAAACATCTCTGATACTCAGATTTTTCCCCATAACTCTTTCTTGCCTCATTCAGAAAGCAGTTCAGGTTGCTATGATAGCAAAAAAGTGGTATGAAGGTCTATCTTTTTTGCTGTTTCTAATGTGGTCTTACTCAAAGGGTAAGAGAGCACTAGAATTACGCAGGATCTAATCACTTCCATCTTTTCAAATGATTTTTGGAATTACTGTATTGCTAAATTTCTTTCCAAAGGAGAAATAAAAGTTTCTATAATCTTCCTAACTGGCTGTGCTTTATTCTAGACTATCATTGGGAAACTATAAAGGGATGCTTAGTTTATTGCTCTGACAAAAGGTTCAGAGTGGCCTAGAGTAGTAGCGGCAACCAACTTTACATTTCCCTTGTACAAATCCCTATGATATAACAAAATGAATGCTCTTATCTGTAGGCCAGGAGGCTTCAAGCTGCCCCACTTTCTGTATGTATTTTGTGGGAAGGGGTAAATTTGCAATACTTGTTTGGATTGCCTTTATAGGAGCTCTCTGGTAGTTTCAAGGTTCCACAACCGTGTCTCCAGAAAGCCAGACCAGTCCAGATCTCCTGAAGGGACTTAGACCCCTTAGGAAATACTTACTTATCCCTCCTATCCTTGGTTCCTTAGTCCTCTGGAATTGGCCTGTGCCAGCCCACAGGGTTTTAAGATGGAACAGGAATATTGAGATTGATCTGATTTAGACCTAAATGATAACAATATCAGTGATAGCTAGCATTTAGGATTTATATAGCGCTTTAATCCCTGACCTCCTCCAAAATAAAGAGAAAACATTAACAACAGGATATCAACTACCCCCACAAATGGCAAGCCCATTTTATGGCCAATCTGGCCTATAGACAAAGACTCCATACACTGGGATACTGCACATCCAATTGTTTTATTTAGGGGGCAGTGACAACTAATATGTCAATGCTAAGATGTGCCCTAGGACATTGACATGAAGATATAATGTATGAATAATAATAATAATATAGATTTATGTTATTATCTCATTTTATTTATTATTCTATTTATAGTTTATAAATGCTACCCTGGAAAACTACTGCATTTATGGAAGTACTTGCTCTAAACAACTAATTCTTTTTTCCCCCACCTAATTATTTCTCACTTTTTAAAGCAGATCACTTTTATAATAGCACAGGAAATAAAAAAAAATATCAATAAATATCCTCTTATTCTTTTATTCATCTCTTTAATATTTACCTAATTAATTTGATAGCTTCTAGTTCCTCTGTAGTTGGCAATGAATTCATCTTCAGGAAAATCATGTTGAATGTGAAATCATCCAAAAAGACTGAAGCACTCTTCACATCACTAATGGTGATTGTGATTTCAGCTGTATTTGAAAATAATTTCTGTACAATTTCAGCCAGGTTTCCAACAGCAACATCTCCAACTAATAAGAGGTCAATTTCTGCCTAAAGAAGATGGGGGATGGGATGGGGAGAAGTAACAAGCACCATACAATTAGTATGAAGTCTGAGAGAAGATTCACAGCTGTCAAAGAAGAGAAAAATAAAATGATACAAATATCAAAGTACAGTTTGTATCATTTCTAGTAATTTCCCCCAAAAGAATGTATGGATGTTTTTGCAAGTGTCTAACTTTTCACAGAATCACAAAGTTAGAAAGGATCTCAGTGGCTAATTTAAACAACCCTTGCCTGAGAAAGATCCTCTCTAAAATATACTTGGCAAATGGTCATCCTAGCTCTGAGTGGAGATCTTCAGTGAGGGGTAATTCACTGTCTCCTGAGATAGACCAGTTTACCTTTGAATGGTTCCAATCATTATAAGGTGTTCCTTATATCTAGCCTAAATTTGCCTCTTTGCAATGAAATTCTGTTCTTTACACCCTCTGCTTTTAGTTCTGCCCTCTAAAGACAAGCAGAACGTGTCCATTCTCTTTTATAGATGGATGATGTTGTTGCTATCGCCCTTAATTTTTGAAGAGGACCATGACATTGGAAAGATGATGTCATGAGGTACAAGTGAATCGAATTTAAGTGAAGCAGGGCTATGCACAATCACCAAGCTCATTCTCTCCTGCTGAGCTATCTGGGTCCAGTGGCAAGATATCAGGACTACTGGAGATAGCCCTGATGCAGTGGGACATCTTGGCCTTTTCAAGCTAAGGTCTTTCCCAGGTTTCAGTTTGCCTGAAGCTACATCCATTCAGTAAGTAAGAAATGAGGCAAAAAATGGCCTCTTTTTTCTAGTAAAAAAAAAAAATCAATCTGAGAGGGGAAGACCCTCATGGTTTTTAGCAAAACAGAAACAATTGCTAAACCTTCTCCTTGAGCCATCAGAAACCAAACAATGACCAAGATAGGCTTGGGCTGGGACCTATTGTTGGCCAGTCAGTCAGAGTCTAACTGCCAGATAGGCTAATCCACACAGCCTCAGAAGATTCTTTGTGGGACACACACACACACACACACACACACACACACACACACACACACACACACCCTCATTTGAAGCGTATGAAGGAAGCTATTATAACACAAAGACAGTTGATGGCACAGTGGATATAACTCTGGGCTTGGAATCAGGAAGACTCATCTTTCTTAGTTCAAATCTGGCCTCAGACACTTACTAGTTGTGTGACCCTGTGCAAGTCACTTAACTCAGTTTCCTCATCTGTAAAACGAGCTGGAGAAGGAAATGGCAAACCACTTCAGTATCTTTGCTAAGAAAATCCCAAATGGGGTCACAAAGAGTTGGACACAACCCAACAGCAACAAATCAAAATGCCAAATTTTCTTTTCTCCAGGCTAAACAACTCCAGTTTCTTCAAATAGTTCTGAGATTAGGGGACCTTGAGGCCCTTCACATTCTATTTCTACTTCCTCAGATGTCATCCAGCCTATCAACCTCTTTCCTAAAATGTGGCACCTAGAACAGGATAATCTACATAGTTTGCCTAGGGCAGAAAACAGCAAGATAATTATCTACCATTCATGTTCTCAAGCCTGGTTAAATCTGGAGTAAAGCAGGGGAAAAGGAAGTGATAGATGACACCATAAATAGAAATAAGAAGGGGTGGCTAGGTGTCTAAGTGAATAGAGCACTAGCCCTGGAGTCAGGAGGACCTGAGTTCAAATCCGACCTCAGACACTTGACACACTTACTAGCCATGTGACTTTGGGCAACTGCCCAAAACCCCAACTGCCCTCAAAAAAAAAAAAAAAATAGAAATAAGGAAAACTAGATGTACTAAAAATATACATCCATAAATAATTCTCTACTACTTGAGAGCAATACAGTTAATTTAGATTTCCATCCAGAGTCAGAAGATCAGAGTTCAAATACTGCTGCTGATGCTTACTACCATGCTAGCTTGAGCAAAAGGCTTCAGACCATTCCATAACACCCAGGCCTCAGTTACCTCTGTAAAATGAAGGAGTTGGACTAATTGACCTCTGAGGTCCTTTCCAACTTTAGTTCTAGATCTAAGGAGAGGTGAACTTGCCCAGTTTAAAAAAAAAAAGGCAGATCAAATCTCCTATGCTGATCTATAGTATAACTGGACTGGTGAATAACCCCTGCCCTTCTAACCTGGGCAAGATGGGGAAACTTAAGTCTCAGAAAGAACCTATACCCTCAAATAACAAAACAAAATATTAAGAACTTAGTACAATGCCTTACTTGTAAAATTTGCTCCAGAAAAACTGAATTGAATGAAATTAGTGTAATGGAGTTTTTCACATGCCCAGATCACCCAAGATGGAGGCACCCATATGTGAGATAGTAGGAATCTGTGCCTGAGAGAAGACGTCTTCTTATAGAAGACGACCTAACGCATGAGTGGGAGCTGCCTCTTTCCCTTGGCTGTGTAGCTGGAATAGGCCTGATCTTTAAAAATACCAGATTAAAACAGCCCATCAATTGGGGAATGGTTGAACAAGTGGTAGTATATGATTGTGATGGAATAAATACTACCATGCTATAAGACATGATCTTAGAAAAATACGGATAGACTTGTACAAAATAATGAAGAATGAAACAAGTAGAAAAACCAAGAGAATGTTTGTTCTATACAGTAATGGCAATACTGTTTTAAGAACTTTGAGCAAATAAGTCATTTTAACTATTATAAATGCCCAAATTAATTGCAAAAAAATGCTATCTGCATCCAGAGAAAGAAGTGATCAACAGAAGTTATATATAGAATAATTTTACATACATACATTTTGCATATATGCATTGTGTGAGTGTGTACACACACACATACTTGTATCTAATGGTAGGGGGGAAGAGAAAAAGGAATTTACATAACTTTATTATATATTTAAAAGGAATAGCAAATTGTACTTAATAGACTTGAAGTTTCACTTGCAATCATCTTTTTATTATGTTATGGAAATGGAAATGCTTATTTTATTCCATAAATTAAAAATTAAGTAAAAATTGAAAACAACACATCATATTGGGACAATCTCTCTTGTCAGCAGTATTCAAAGAAGAGAAGGTCCTGCTCACTAAAACTATAGATGGTAACCCTGAGCTGAGTGTGGGGGAAAGGGTTACCTTCTCTCTCCCTTTTAAATGTGGTGGCAAAAGTGAGTTGGGAATTTTGGCTTGTTTTACTTGTCTTTTTCAACTTTTTCAATTCTAGATGCAAGTGGTTGAGTCCCTAGCCCTGGGAGCTGCCTTGAGCCATGACCGATTGGAGACAGGATTATAGGCTTAATGTTGCTGCCAGTCATCTAGATGCCCTGAAAGCCAAGGTGTTGGGATGGAAGCCCAGGGGGCTTTGGAATGCTAATTTGGTAGGACTACATTATAGAGGGTCTGAGTTAATCAGTGATCCTATTCCCCTTCCCTTCTTCTTTAGAGACTTAAGTATAATAAGGAGAGATTATGTCTCTCAGGTGTTAGGGGTATGTTTGTTCTTGCTATACCCTTGAAATAACTATTCCTTTGTAAAAGCTGATTTGTCAAATGGAACTGGGTTTCAGGGGATCTCTGTAAGTGGGGGAACACAAGTGGCAGGGGCTTGAGCCAATGGCAGAGACCCCTTAGGAGTCCAAGATAGCTCTGGGGAAGGGATGAAATAGACCACACCTGGCCATTAGGCAATGCTACCCTAGTCATTTTGAAGAGTAAGAACCACATCGGTAATGGCTCAGTAAAAAAAAAAAAAATAACGAGAGAATCCTAAGAACTGAGAAAATTTTTAATGTAGAAGCCAGTTCCCAAGAATGCCCACAGCATCTTTTCTCCCCTTGTTTTACCCTTATTTAAAATATTGTTACCATAAGCACAGGCTTTATACACAACTTATTTCAACTGTCAATTTGAAAGGGAAAAATCTCTTCAAAAGAAACCACAGCTCATCACTGCTTTATTAGGAAGCCTGATGTTTCTTCTGGCAACATTAAAAACCTAGAAAATCAAGAGCCTATTCTTCATGAATTACGTTATGTTTTCACTGAGTCAGAATAATGATGTTCTGTAACACAATGTTATAGGTCTTCTAATCTCCTGGAAAGTGATCATTGAGTAGATTTTGATAAATATCTTTTGGATACTTTTAATATGTTAAGTAGAGGTAAATTTTTATACCTCAAAAAGTGAAAACCCACCAGTTTTACTGATGTATTTAGATCAATTTAGAGGAAACAAACTAAGGTCAACATTTTTAGACTAAGGTCAACATTTTTAGACCCTTCCCGTTCAGTATAGAGTTTTCTGGTGCCAAATGGTGCTACTCAGAAACCCAAACAATTAGTACTTTTTTTTCTGGGGGGCAATTGGGGTTCAGTGACTTGCCCAAAGTCACACGGCTAGTAATTGTGTCAAGTATCTGAGGTCAAATTTGAACTCAGGTCCTCCTGACTCCAAGGCCGATGCTCTATTCACTGTGCCACCTAACTCCCCCCCCCAACATTATTAGTACTTCTTCAGTAAACAAGAACCCATGCCATTTATTTGCATAAGATTTTTAGTAAGCTCATAATCTTGGAAGTAAAGTTATTTTCCTTCAGTGAGGGAAAAATGAAAAATACCTTCCTTCTAACTCACAACAGTGAAGGCATGACTATGATGCTACTGGCCTTGTATCAAAATGCCTTTCTGTGGAGCTGTCTTAAGGCTATCCTATGTCAGGATGGGAAATAGTTTAGCTAAGATCAGGAAGTCACACCCTTCGAGGAGTGATGAGGAAGTCCAGCTATTTCTAAGGACTTATAACGTGCAAATCTGTTGCCTGATGCATTTTTCTTTGTTAGAAAGAATGACCAGCCTTCAGTTCATAGGAACTTCAATTAGGCCTCTGGCTTTCTATTCTTACATTTGATGAGTCACCAAGCCTCTTCATCCTTAATTGCTATGATTTTAATATGTTAAATTAAGAAAACTGAACCTGTGAAGTAGAAAGAACTCAGAGCAAGTCAGAGAACAATATTCTTGAGGTCTCTGAGGAAGTATAGAAGTTTCCATCTACACATAATAATGAAAACAATTCCTTAACCAGTTACTCTATTTAGGTTAGGGGCTCTTAACCTTACTGTATTTCAATATAATTGGTTTTCTTTCACAATTCTATGTATTTCATTTTATGGAGTTAAAAACAATATTCTGAGAGGAGGTACATAAGCTTTTCCAGATTGCTGAAGGGGATCTTGGCAACAACAACAACAAAATTAAAGCCCCCTGCTTTAAGCATTCCTTGAATCATTTATAGAGGAAGATTTTTCTGGGAGGGTAAGCCTAAATAAAGATTATTAAAATTAGATTACTTGCCTACAGATTAGCCAAAATACAAAACAAAGATAGGAAAGCAACTTAGTATAGTAGCTATGGGGCAGGCCTAGGTACAACTTCAGAAAGCAGTGTTAAAATACCTGGAGCCTGAGGAAGGCAAAAGAAAGAGGAAGTGTAGGTAGGAAAAAACTGCTTTACAATTTTTGCCTGGGGTCTAACTAAAGGAACGTTCAGGGGAGGAAAAAAAAAATAAGCAGACCACTGTCTTCCAGTAATGTTAATTAAATAACTTTCAATCAGCTTTTATTTAAAATTTTTATTGTTTAAAATTACCTTGTAGGAGTTTAAGATTCAAGAGCTAGAATAGGTCTTTACCTACTTTACAGATAAGTAAAGTGAGGCCCAGAGAGGTAAAATGTCCGAAGACTTATATGTGGCAAGAAAGTAGCAGACCCCAGGTTTTTAATCACTCTAAAGCTAAATCTTCCACTAACCATACTGCCTCTCTAAGAGCCAGTTTTATTACATCCATGACCATCCTTTAAGGGATTGAAGTGCTGAGGGGCAGAAAAAGTAAGCAAAAGTAATTTATAGTGAACCTCAGTTTCCTCATCTATAAACTGGGGGACATTACCTATTGAACCCACCTCCTAGTCTGTTGTGGGATAAAAGATAATGCCAGTTTGAACGCTATATAAATGTCAGTCTTTTTGAAACTGTCAACCTACTTTGAAAAGATACTTTATCGAATGCCACAAATTTGTACTTGTGATCGATAGTAACATTTTCTGACTTGTATGAATAAACACAATTCAACTAAATCTTGGTGCTGGTATGCTAAATACTTTTTAAAAATTTAAGCACAAAGTACTTTTTTTCTATTTTAACACTTCTATTTTCAAATAAAATATGAATGCTTCTTTTTTTTTAATGATCAAGCAATACTCCAGTACCTTATATGAGTTCTGAGCTCAATGTAACTAACATGCAGAGAGTACCCTAGCCACATTTTTAAAACACTGGATTGTCATTTGCAATCTAGAGCATACTAAGCCCTTAATTAGTAACAGCAGGTGCTGAAGTGCTTAAAGCAAACTACTCCTGCTTTTCACCCAGTTGTTTTTTATGTGGTCGTTATCACAACAAACAGCACTTACTCAATCAGTGGCAGCTGCACAGCAATAACTTCTTTTCTAAGAGCAAATGCTGGACTCCGGTTTCCCCAGGAGTCAGGGGATTTAAAGTGCCATGCCCGGAGAAACAACATACAGCATTCTGTCCAAATACAACATGAAGCACAACTGGGGATTCAACTTCCTTGAAGATAGAGACTAGTTCTATCCTTTTGTACCTACTGCCCAGGTACATCCCTTGGGCATATCATAGACAAAGTTCAGATTTCTGTAGGTATTAAAGGTATATTCGTGTATAGTAGTAATACTTTTCGATTTAAATGAGTCCACCTCGATCTTCAATTACGACAGACAAGTTAAATGTTCTGTTCCGGCCCACTCCTCAGAGTGCTACCATATTACTTTCAGGAAACTCATTTCGGTAGACTTAAAATTTAATGGATTAAGTAAATAAAGGACAAGCTTTAGGAACAATTCCTGTCCAGACAGATTTTATGAAGGGTAATTTGGAGGATGCGTAAGCTACCATAACTATAAGGAACGGAGATAATCTACCTTTTTCTAGTAAAAAATTGGATTTTCTATTATTCTAATTGTTAAATATCAGTGCTCACAAATTTGGATTAAGATACAGAAGATTTCAGGGCTTTATTTCAATCTATGATTAAAGAATAAAAAAGAGGTCAAATTCTGTTCCAGAATGAAATGCTAAGAAATAAAATTGTCAAGTTTTAAAACTAAGAGATCCGACTGAAATAGTTTTAAAAATTTTCACTTGGTCTCTTTTTTTTTTTAATTGCACCTTTTTTTTTTTTAGGGAAATGAAAGGGCTAGGAAGTCCACCTGTTTTTCCTCTTTTGAAAAGCCAGTATTTCCTTATCCATCCCCATCATCTGGCCCTTTTTGAGGATCAGCGGGCCACACCCCACAACTTGGGGAAAACGTGGTGAAGCAGATAACTAACTGAAAGACCTTTCCTTTCTCTCGGTCACACAAAATGCGGAGGTTCTCAAACCCCACTGGGGCTGCCCCCTGGCACTCTGGGTGTCTACCACACAAGCAGAAAGGGGGGCAGGCATGAGTAGCAGCCCGCCCCATCTGAAGGACGCCTCCTGTGGCACTGCCACAGCTTTTCACACCACCCTCCCCCATCCTTCGAGCTCCATGCCTCTTTTCTGTGTACTAGATGCCCACATGTGTAGAGAGCCAACAGGGAACTCCCGGGAATACAGAAGGAGCCAATGGCCTCGGGTCCAGGCCTGTCCTGGCCCTGAGGGGCGAAGCTCTCAGCCTGACTACCCCTTCTTAACCGTCCAGTTTCTCGACCTTGGCAAAGACGCGGTAGCGATCTCGACCCCTTACCTTGGCAAAGACGCGGTAGCGATCAGCGCTAGTAATTGAACCCGCCATGACCCTACTCCCCACGTGCTGCGGGGAGCCCAGGAAGCGCTGCCACCCCGAGGGAACTCAGACAGAAGGTGGTCTCTGCCTCTACCTGGGCCACCCAGCCCGGACGGCCGCTGCTGCTTCTGCTACTGCTGCACGCAAATGGCGCGTGCCTTTGCAGCTGTGGACCCTCCCCGTGCGCTCCGCGCAGCCTTAAAGTGGCCCAGACTGCCCTGGGGCTGGAGCCCTTTCACACCTGGACGCGCCGCCTGAGCGCCGCCCCGTCTGAGCAGCACCAGAAGTAAGGTTTACTTGTGTGTGTGTGTGTGTGTGTGTTTGTGTGTGTGTGTGTGTGTGTGTGTGTGTGTGTGTTTAAACGACTCTTGTTGAATACAACTGAATTGGAGGCTTTCCTTCCAACTCAAAGAGAGCTTTTAGCGTTCCCAGAAATTGCACAATTGCCACAGAGGGTGCCATGATTAACAAGGTTCTCTAAAGGTCCTAAATGATTATTAAAGGAGGTCCCTTATGAGTCTCATTAGAACCTGTGTTTTAGTAAATTCTATTCCGTCCCATCCCCCATTTGTTTTTTTTAACCTTGAGAAATACAAGAATAGTAACCACTGCACCACATGTTCTCTTTACTAAGAAGAAATAACCAATATGGTGCCTGTCTTCTAATATTAGTGCATGTTGTTGTGGGTCAGTCATTTAAGTTGTAGCTGACTCTTCGTGATCCCATTTGGGATTTTATTGGAAAAGATACTAGAATGGTTTTGCCATATTTTTCGACAACTGATTTTACAGATAAGGGAACTGAAGCAAACAGGGTTAAGTGACTGGCCCAGTGTCCTACAACTAGTGAGTGTCTGAGGCCAGATTTGAACTCAGGAAGATGAGTCTTCCTGACTCCAAGCCTGGTACTCTATCCACTGTGCCACCAGCTGTCCAATTTTAGTGCATGCTACCCAGCTATCACCTAGGTTCCTTCGTTCCTACTAACATAAAAGAAAGGAAAACAAAATTTGCTACGTGAATTAATATGAAACAAAGCATAAAACTCTGAATTACAACATAGGTAGATAATAAGTATAAACCATTTAATTTCATTGTCATCTTTAATTAACCCTCATGAGCCATATATTTATTTTCATACCAGAAACAAGAAGGCTTTCTCTGGTTCCTAAAACTTTCTGTATGTTGGCTGTATTCACTGGAAATGTAATGCTAGGCATCATCAAATGGAAATATGAAGATATATTTCCATTTGGTTTTACTTCTTTCTACAAAGCATATCAAAATAAGGGAAATACAGTATATTGAAATATTTTCAGGATTAAATTTTCTATTTGATAAAATGATTTTGCATAGGTAATTCCTTTTTAAAAAATGTATTCCAAGTGGAGAGCTCATGAATATCATTCATTATTCATGCATACTGAATATTGTAAAACTTCTAAGCATATTAACATATTTTAAGTCTAATAACATCTTGAAAACAAGACTATTTAAAGTCTTTGGAAATTTTGGATGGAAAGATTTATTTTTTCCCATCATCCAACAATGTTTCTTACAGCAAATTTCAGGTATGAATTAGTGATTTATCTAGTTTTGTGTGTCCTTAATATAATTTTATTTGTGAGAATGTGCAGTTATCTTTACTGATGAAATAGATTTCATCAATAACCAATTTTATGTTTATTTTCTATCACATATCCAAAAGGAACATGCCCTCCTGAGTATCATGTGAACATTATTTATTCATTCTCATAGGAACTAAAACTTAGAACTAGAAATAATATCCTGAACCAGTTCTGGCTAGTATTGGAAGAAAATATGACTTTGTTCTTAAGAGGTGAGATTCACAACACGAATTCCTTTTAACTGCAAATCCTTATTTCTGTTCCCTATTCTAGACTGACTCTCCTGTGGTAACTAGATTTATATAGTCCTTTCAAGTTTCCAAAGTATTTTCCATACATCTCATTCACGCCTAATAACAAAGTTGTGGAGTAAAATTTGCATGTATCTTTATCATTTGACACATGAGCAAACTAAAACACGGAGAGGGTAAGAAACCTGTTAATTTATTATAGAACTTTATTGTTTGTTGAATTAGAACATTGAAAAAATAAACCTAATTCCTCAAATTCTGTGATGGACAAGGATCATTACAACTGGTTTTGTTTTTACTAAAACTCAGTCTGGTTAATTCCTCAAGAAATAGAATGGAAGTAAAACTTAGGGGTGGGGAACCTGCAGCCTTGAGGCCACATGTGACCCTCAAGGGCTTCACTTGAGGATCTAGAGGACCTCATATGGCCTCGAGGACATAGGTTCCCCACCCCTAGAGTAGATCAAGCAGTTTTCAAAATCTAGCCTCTCATTCCATTCACATAACCTCTCTCAACCATCCAAGTCAACATATAAGCAAAAAGAATCCTTACTATAATGTACTTCAGAGGTAGTCAGCCAGGTTCTTGAAGGTCTCCTCAAAGAGGGTGTTTCACAGGTAATATCAACTATGCTAAGTATGAGACAGGTGGAGACACGAGAGGGCTATTAGCAGGTATTCTAGCACAGGTTCCCTCTCAATCCAGGAAGACAGGAATGGAGTCATAATGAGGGGTTAAATAAGCTTACTTTATTCTAGTCTAGTCTTCTCACAGGGGTTGCTGATGATAGCACCAGCTCCTTCAGCATTCCCTAATCACTCTTCTTGCAGGAGTGGGTGAGAATGTAGTAGGAGGTACAACTCTTCTGAGTACCCTAAGCCTCAACAGGGGCTGGTTGAGGTAGGTACCTGCATTGCTCTATGCATTACCCAAAACCCCACTTACTGACCAGTGCCCGTTCAATTTATAGGTAACAGACAAGACAATTGGCCAACATTAAGCTCATAGGTTAACTTTAGCAATATTGTCATTTAGTGCAAGCTAAATGTTATCCCCATATCTCACTGCTTAAGTGTGGTGGAGATCTTTACAAACCATGAGCCTCGGAATTATTATCTAATACCTAGGAACTAAAGATTGCCGTGGATCCTTGGCACAAAACTCTAAGGAAGAATAACAGAAATCTACCTTACATACAGAGGGAAACCACCACCTCTGGAGGCAGCCCATCCCATTTTTAGAAAACTCTCTTTGTTAGGAATGTTGGGGCTGCTAGGTGGTACAGTGGGTAGAGCGCTGGGCCTAGAGTCAGGAAGACTCCTCTTCTTGAGTTCAAATATGGCCTCAAATACTTATTAACTCTGTGACCCTGGGCAAGTTCCCTTACCCCTGTTTACCTCAATTTCTCATCTTTAAAATGAACTGGAAAAGGAAATGTCAAACTATTCCAGTATCCTTGCTAAGAAATCCCCAAATGGGGTCACAAAGAGTTGGACATGACCTGAAAACAACTGAACAACATTGTTAGGAAACTTTTCTAGAGGTGAAGCCTAAATGTTCTGCATTATGGTTTTCACCTTTTGGTATTGGCTCTACCCTCTGCACCTAAATAAAACAAGCTTAATCCATCCTGCACATAACAAATACTTGAAACTCTGGTGGACTCTAACCTACCCTGAGTTGTCTCTTCTCCAAGTTAAATATCAGTAGCTCTTTCAACCTCTGCTTCTCTTATGATATGGCTTTTCAGGATTCTGGTTGCCATTCTCGGGACACTACCTGTTCACCAAGATCTTTCTTAAATTATGTCACAATATTGAAAACCATATTGCAGCTGAGGTCAGATAAGGCAGAGTAGTCCAACCTCTCCCTCACTCTTATACCCTGTACCCTTCCATGTAACCTGTGACACTGACCTTCCTCACACATGACACTCTATCTCCTCCATCTCCCAACTTGGGTATTTTCATTGACTGTCCCCCATACCTGGAATGCTGTCCTTCCTCATCTCTACCTCTTGGCTTCCCTGGCTTCCTTCAAGCCCCCACTACAATCTCACCTTCTATAGAAAACCTTTCCCAGTCCTTTTAAATTCTAGAACCTTCTTTCTGTTGATTAGTTCTAATGATTCCTGTATTTAGCTGGTTTGTACATAGTTGTTGGCATGTCTTATCTCCATTAGACTGAGCTTCTAGAGAGCAGGGACTCTTGCATTTCCTTGTATCCCTAGTGCTTAGCAGTGCCTCAGTAGTCAATTAATAAATATTTATTGACTGATTAACTCAGTGCTGAAATACATTCAGACTCCAGACTGAGGTCAAATATCCTCATTCTTTTCTCCCCATCTTTCATTTCTTTTCTTCCTATGCATGTCTGCTATAGAGGGGTGAAGAGGCATTATCTATGTGCCTTAATAATATGTTTGCCTATTTGGATTTAATTGTTTCTTATGCTGGCTAATGTGATTGAGTGGCTGTTAGTGAAATTTTAAAACTGTGGGTGCTATCACTTGAATGTTGTAGTCAAATGGAACGATTGGCAGTGGACTGGAAGAAAAGAGAAAGATTTAAAACAATGTTTTAACAGAAATGAAAGGGTTAATAATTCATTTTTATAACCTTCCAGGGGAGAGAGCCTATATTACCCTATTTTCCTTTGAGTAAATGAATTAACAGCAGTGTCAGGCTGGCATTCACCTGATTTGAAAGGAAAACCACTCCTCCAGAGGGGAGGGAGGCCAAAGGATTGGCTATCAGGAGTGGGGAACCTGCAGCCTTGAGACCACATGTGACCTTTTAGGTCCTTTGGTGCAGCCTTTTGACTGAGGCCAAGTTTTACAGAACAAATCCTTTTATTAAGGGGATTTGTCCTGTGAAGTTTGAATTCAGTCAAAGGGCCTCCTGTACTTGAGGACCTAGAGGTCCATGAGTGGCCTTCAATCCATATATTCCCCACCCTGGGCTAGATAGATAGGCAATGCATTCATTAACTGCTTTTTGTGTGCTGGGCATTGCTACAAGTTCAAGAAATGTAAATATAAGTAAGCGGTTATCAAGGGATTTACACTCTAATGGAGAAATGGAACCTAGGAGAACTAGAAAGGGAAATAGGAGATAGGCAGCCTGGCTTAGAAGAGTTAGTTAGGAAGTGTTATGGAATCTTGGAACCAGGCAAGATATAGACAAAAAAGCTGTCCAATAAGAGCCCTGTGTGGTTCCAAAGCTGGAGTATAATTTTTAGACCAGAGAAAAAATAGTACCTCCAAAGGGAGAGTAACTTGTATCTCCCAAAGCCTGTCCAAGCTCATGCTCATTTCTTCTGTGATACTGTCTATCTACCTCATCCTCTGCCATACCCTTCTCCTTTTGCCCTTAATTTTTCCCAACATCAGGGTCTTTTCCAATGAATCTTTTCTTCTTATTATGTGACCAAAGTATTTAATCTTGAGCTGCAGTATTTGACCTTCCAATAAATAGTCTTCATTCTAGCTTTTCTCTGTGGTATCTCACTTGGGGGAGATTCATAAACAATATTCATCCTCAACACATTCTTTTTAATCTGAAGTCCTTTTGATTAGATTTATGAGACACTTAGCAAATACATTCTTTTGATCCTTTGTTTGGAATTTTGCACTTTTGGCCAGGAATCTGTCATTTCTGGATTTTTTTGGACCATTTAATTGTCCAAAGGGATGGAATCCATTCTTATAGCTACCTTCTTAGCCAGCTATTCACTTCCCAAATTAATTTTTCCCTTCTGCACCCCTTGCTTTTAATGGAATTTATGTGAGGAAAGCACAACTCTTTGCAAGGCTTTTCAGTTTCCTCCTGGTGATGAGGTACAGATTCTGGGAACCCCCTTGAGCTCTCCTTGAATCTTCCCACGTAAGGCATTTGCCTGAGGCCATAAACCTTTCATTATAGTTCTGCTAGCCTAGCCCTCCATTGTCCATCCAGCTCCTTCCCCGCCCTTGATCCTCCCAAAATATCTATGCCCAATTCTGTTACCCTTAAACTAGCCTAGCCCTCCATTGTCTGTCATCTCCAGGTAGTCTTCAGCTATTTCCCACCCTTAATCTCTCATTCCTGGAGTCTGACCTCATTTGATGCCTCCTGAAGACCCTCCCCAAACTCCTCCTCTAGATGACCCCTAGAACCCTCCCACAATCTTTCTGTATATAAGCTCCATCTTCCATGAGAGTGGAGAATTATCTAGTGCAGACTTATTCTGGGTCAGATTATTCCGGTCCACTTGTCCAAAACAAGCATCACAGAAACTGAGGCTCCTTAAGAGTCTACCCATTGTGGCGAATCTCTAATAAACTTTGCTGTACTTTGGCTGAGAGAAGACTTGAGTTGAATTCATTTGGCGGGACCTAGTGTGTTGGTATTTTGGGGTCTCGAGCATCTCTTAAACCTTTGTAAACCTTAAACCTCAAGATTTTGTGGTTTCCTAACCTCAACACTGGCAATATCATTGATCTGTACAAGTATCTGTTTGTGATGCAAGTATTTAGTAAGAGATTTATTATGTTTCTTTAAGCTACATATGAACAAACTAGCTTTTTATTACTATTATCATCCCTGGTCTACCTATATCACTGAATAGGATTTTAGTCTTTTTGATATCTATTAAATTGATTCTAGCTACCTATATTTTCTTATTTATTTAAACATAGATGAAATTTTTTTTTGATAAATCAAAACTCATTTTTTTTCTTTTTTTAAAATAAGTTCTCCACACCAAATGAAACCATGAGTTTGAACACAAAAATTCTAGAATAGTGTTATTTCTTTTTCTTTTTTTCCCCGGCAGGGCAATGGGGGTTAAGTGACTTGCCCAAGGTCACACCACTAGTAAGTGTTAAGTGTCTGGGGTTAGATTCTAACTCAGGTCCTGCTGACTTCAGGGCCAGTGCTCTATTCACTGTGCCAACTAGCTGCCCCAAGTGTTCTTACTTCTTAGTATGAGTGCCATTGTAGTCCAATGATAAGGCAGGTTGGGCCTGTATAAAGGGGAATGAAGTAGAATTAGTCCAAAAATTTTTGTCATATATTCATATCATCATATATTCAACAAAAATCTGTGAAGATGTTTAACATATTTTTAAAAAGTGCTATATGCAAGATACTATGTTAGGCACTAGAGATACAATAATACTGGAGAAATAGGAGATATGAGGACAAAAATGAGAGTTCCTGCTCCAAGGGGTTATATTTTAATGGGAATCAGGATGGTGGTGGATGGCAATGTTGTCGTTTAGACTCTGCCTACCCAGGGATGTCAAAAACTGATGCAGTTGTAACTTTGCCCACACAGGGACACCAAAAACTTTTGGGGTGTAGGCTTTGCCCACCCAGAGACACCAGAAACTGTTGTGGTTTCATGACATGTTGTGGTGGAGCCATCTCAAAGAATTCACAGTCAAACCACCTCTAATCCAAGTATAGACATTTATTGAGATTGATGCCTCTGATGTGAAGTGGGCTAAGTTCCAAGAGGAGCCAGCAGCTTCAGAGAAAGTAAGATGGGTTTTTTATAGGCTAAAGATGCAATTACATAACAGAAATTATGAATATTAAAAAAGCAAGAAGGGTTTGTTAAGGGATGCAATTACCCACAATGCCTACATAAAAACCTATTGGGGGGGGTATGTATGCATGATAATGATATTATAATAAGCGTCTTTACGTCATAAGTTCACCCTAGGTCAGTTCTTTACTATTACTGCACAGGTGCCTACTTAGGGAAAGTCCCTTCTATTGTTTTGGGGTCCACATCCTGCTTGGGCATCCTGGTGGTGCTGCTTTCTGATTGGCTGAGTATCGTTGTCCTGTCTGAGACTAGATGGGTGTGGTTGTGGTCAAGTGCATGGACACACCTGCTGTTTCTGTGGGAAATACGAGGAATGGGTCTGGGGGCAGTGACTAGGTAGAGGCAGTGGCTGGGATCCCATCACACGGACATGCCTACTGTTTCTGTGAGACATACGAGCAATGAACAGAACACACCTGTTGTTCTAGTGAGCAGTGAGGCATATGTGAAGAAGTTAGGATATTGAGTGTGCATGGGAATGAATGGCTAGGTAGGGGCAGTGGCTCTGCTGTTCAGTGGGGCCTATAAGGAAGGTAGTATATTGCAGGCAGCTTTATTAGGATTCCATCAGCAATGCTATATAAGATTTTTTCTTACTCAAGTTTACTAAAGATCTAATGGCAATCTTTGAATGATAATACTATAAGTAAAATAAATGATAACATTTTGCATATAGCTATTATGTAATATTTCTTGACTTTTTGAAGGAAATATAAGAATGTACGATGAATAAACATGTGTCTAGTTCAAAAATCTAGAGCAAGAGTTTATATATTTTCTTGTGGGACTTTTGAGTGCCTGAATTCACAGATGGAATTAATATTTGAGCAAGTTATTTGGTTGATGAATACAGTATGGTCCATTGCAGATTCAAAGAGTGTTATACTAAATGTGGTAATTGTGGTCAGGGAAGGTGGGGGGAGAGGGGGTTTGCATAGTTTCCACTACTGTGTTATTCCATGACTTGCATCCACTAGAAAGTTATTTGTATGTGTCCTTTTATAAAATGACCTTCTATTTCAGTCGCTAAATAATTAAAATTGCAGGTCATTCAGTAGACAATCGAGAAATGCATGGAAGGCTTCTCAGTGGGCTGAAACACATTCCTAATGAAGAATTGGGAAAGAGGAAAATATGAAAGATATTAGCAAAGAAATATATATCCAGAAGCAGAAGTAGGTTGGATATATAGAAAAAAAGATGGCTGATGTATATATTCCATTGGTGACTCACACAATGTTGAGAGATTGAAAGGCAAGGCTCCTGTAGTATACTGGGGCCTTGTGGAGGTTTACCAAAGGAAATGGACAAAGGTCATACAGGATCAAAAAGCATGAAAGACCCATGAGCGGCGCTAATGGAGAGAATGTACACTTTGATGAGATCACAGTTCTATTGAAGTATTTCCATTGTCTATCTTCTACAATAAAAAACCCTTCTACCCCACTCCACCCCACCCCAAAATCCAAACATTTAACCAAAGTAAGGGACACAGTAATTGCTTATTGTGTCTCAGCATGGACTCTGCTTGCATAAACTCATTTGAAATATGCCTAGAAACACTTCTCCTATCCTTACTTATGCATGGACCCAAAGCCATGGTTCCACAGTTTTCCAAACCCTAGAAAAAAATTTACCCTTTCTGTGATGAGAAAAATGTTATCAAACACTGTATCTTCAGGATCTAGAAGTCTCTGTTACTTGACAACAGTGCAAGGGCAGAAGGTGCTAGGAATCACATGGTTTTCAGTTGTCTATGAATTGCAGTTTAACTATTGGTTTTATAAATGTGAGGTCCTTGTTCGATGACCAACAAATGGAAGTAGTCCTAGAGGAAATGAATCTTATCAATATTAATATCCTCAAAAGCAGAAGCACAAGGAAATAGTAGTGAAATGGAAGGATGCCTCACAATATGTATTGGATTGTAATACTTATACTCCCTCCCAGGTTTAAGTGTAACAGTTAAAAATAATCTGAGCCACAAAGTTCTAGGCATGATCAATTTATTGATAAAGCACAACTCTACTAATAAATAGTGTCTCAGCTTCATCAGTAAGCTAATACTGTAAACAAAGGGGATAGCTTTCTTTTATGGATTTTGGGGAATACAGGACAGAGTAGGTGACATCAAGGCACAGGGAACTGAGACACAGGGACATGATTGGTTGGAAGTTTGGTGACAATGCCCTCCTTTCTTTCCTGTGACTCAGGAGGTGCTCATTGTCTGAGCACATCTGCAAGGTTACTTGTAATGTCCCAGACTTTTGTGAAGCCAAGCAGACATCCTTAAAGGATAGCACGGTGGCATAAAAATTAGGTGGTGTAAAAATATTAGTGATTAGTAGGAGAACTGGATTTCTAAATGTAGCCCATTACAGGTCAGCTGAATTCTAAACTAAGTTCAGAAAAAAATTAACAATGAGAAAATGACACAAAATAATAGTATCATTTCACAAGCAGAGTGCTTTGTAAACCTTAAAGCATTATACATGAGCCATTATTAAGATTTTATACATTTCTAATAATTGCTATCCTAATTTAGCCTCATATTTCCCTACCTTAACAAGGAGAGGGAAGCTTCTTGAGGGCAAGGACTTTGTCTTTGTATTCTGAGAACTTGGAACTTAATAAAGTACTTGATGTTCGTTAAATTGCATCTAGGTCCTTTGAGTTTGTCTGAATACGGTTGCCTAGGGACTTTCTCCTACACCCAAGCTTTTCTAAGCTGATTGGCCTTTGATCAGCTACTGTTTTCTTTTTTTCTGGCAGCCAGGTAAGCTCTACAAATTTCCTAAATCTTTCTATATCCACTCCAGTTTTTTTTATGACTTTTTAATTCTCTAATTTTCTCAAAGGAAAAAAGTATCTGGAAAGCAGTTTGGCATAAACTAGGCATAGACCAATATTTTATACTATAAACTAAGATAAGGTCAAAATAGGTACATGATTTAGACATAAAAGGGTGATAGTATAAGCAAATAAGGAGATCATGGAAAATTTTGCCTGTCAGATCTATTTTTGGATAAAGGAAGAATTTAGGACCAAACAAGAAAAAGAGGATCACAGGAAGTAAAATGGATAATTCTGACAGTATGAAAATTTTAAAAAGTTTTGCACAAACAAAATCCATGCAGCCAATATTAGAAAGAAACTGGGAAAATTTTTTACAGTAAATTTCTCTGGTAAAGACTTCATTTCTCAAACATATAGGGAACTGAGCCAAATTTATAAAAATAAAAGTCATTCCCCAGTTGATAATCAAAAGATATGAATAGGCAGTTTTTCAGAAGAAGAAATTAAAATTATTTATGGTCATATTTAATTAAGTACTTATTACGTGCCAGCCACTCTGCTAAGTGCTAGGGAAGCAAATGATAAGCAAAACGGTTCTTTTCCCAAGAAGTTAGAGATGAATTTGTTGATGTGGGGGGGGGGGGGGGGGGGGGGGGGGGGTGGTGCAGAAGACAGTGAGCTCTGTGTGACCTTTGTGCTTCTTGAATCCTTTGGTGATGGTGGTCGCTCATGAGATGTCCTCTTGAAGCAATAGAGAATAAATTGGATATGCAGCAACTGGAGACATACATTTAAATGTGCTCTGCTCTTTAAGAACTGAAAACTGGAGTAAACTCATTTGTTGGATGAAAATAACTTTTATGCTTGAGGATGATGGTCCCGTCAGATTTCTTAGCCCTTCCCTCTCCTCCCCCTAGAATTTTTAGGTTATCTAAAGACATAGAGCTAAGAAACTACTTGGTACTTTTTAGCATTTGGAGATTGTGCTAAATGAACTTGGTTGTGACTGTGGTACAGGGCCCTGGGGAGACAGTTGAGAGGAGGGTGGTTGACAGTGCAGTCATTGTATAGGGAGGCGGTACCTGCCTGGCTCCCAACAGAGGGGGACATCCCTAGCCCTGGTATAGGGGGTATTTCTGGGAAGACAGAACTTAGGCCCCACTGATAATAGGGCCTGTTATTACCCCTGGCCTAGCACATGGGGTCAGCAGCAGTGCCCTCAGCAGCACTTAGGCACTGTTATGAGGAGGAAATAGCTTCAGGAAGGGGGGGGGGGTGCACAAAGTTAGGCCCCAGCAGAGGCAGAACATCTTGTGGGGAACAAAGGTCCCAGGACAGGGAACATTACCAGTGCCCAGTACAGGGAAGCAGGGCTTGGCCTTAGAAGATCAAGCAGCAGGATCGCCTCATTGGCAGCAAGCAGTAGTACTGGTTTCAACAGCAGTAAAGTGGGTTTTAATAGGGCATGGGCAAAGACAGGCCCAGCAAAAATAGCCCTTTGCTTACTATATTCTATAACCATTGGGATCCCTCTACATGGCTGCTAAAACCCCGTGATCCTTGGAATACTCTTTCCAAAAAAGTTTTGGATGAATTACTGGTGGTTTGAAGAGATTAACCCTTTTTTTTTTTTTTTTTTAGTGATAGTGGGGATTTGAAACTGTTTCCTCTGCCCTCAAAGATGGGGCAGACCTTTAGAGGTCTCTCAAAGGACAAAAATCTGATATTCCTTCTACCCTCTGCAGTATGGGGTTTCTAGGGAGGAGGAGCCCCTCCCTCTGGTGGACCATTTCTCAATATCCATTGGGACAGGCTGCATAGAAGAGGGCAATGACTTAACAGGTGCTTTAATACAGATAACCCTGATCTGTGATGAAGATGGATGACCATATGGTTAGTGGAATCATCTTTACTTTTGTTCTGGTACTGCTCTGGCTCACTGCTACTTCACCTACTGTGAACTGAAAAAAATTGGTATCACCCACTGGGGTGGGCCACATCATTTAGATCCAGGACTCAGCCCTTCTGAAGCAGGGAGGTACAGCCACAGATGTGTGGTATGGGATTCCCATGTCTGTTTGCTCTAAGGAGCTGTTCTGTTGCTTGTCTCATTATTCTCTCTCCTCTCTCTTGCACTTGTCTTATTATTCTCTCTCCTCTCTCTTGCACTTGTCTTATTATTCTCTCTCTCTCTCTGTCTGTCTGTTTGTCTGTCTGTCTGTCTGTCTGTCTCTCTCTCACACACACACACACACACACACACACACACACACACACACATTTATTTAGCATTCTTTCTGTTTAGGTCTTCTTTTCCTCCTCCAGTGCTGCCTAAGCTAGCCTTCTCAAAGCTCCAAGGTCAGTTTTGTTCCGTAATAGCCCCAAAGCAATTTAGCTGATGGAAGGATCTTTAAAAGATCCTTAGGACTTTGCCACTAAGGGGAAGGGTATGGTAGGAGAAGCTCTACCAGAACTCACCCCCCCCCCCCACCATGTGAACTGCTCAGAAGACTAAGGCTTGGACTGGTGATATGGTTTCCTAAATAAAATAACAAAAACACCACTGCCACACCAAGAGGGCCCAGGAGCTCCTGAGGCCTGACTGGCCACCACAGGCACCCCAGAAGCAGAGAAGCTGTGCTCAACAGAATCAGTGCTGTATCCATGGATGAATATCTTTTTCTTTCTCTAAATGCTCTTCTCTTGTTATGGCTAAGTAAACCTTCTTTTGTTAACTGTTAGAAGGTTATGTGTCTCATTTTGTTCCCATCACAGATTTGAGCTAGCATCTGCCATGGTCTACTATCACAAGTAGGCAAACTTTTGTAACTTAATAGAAATAAGCTAATACTTATATAGTAACTACTATATGCCAGGTACTAACCTAAGTGCTTTACATATATTATTTCATTTGCTCCTCATAACAATGCTGGGAAGGCAGGTGCTATTATTATCTGAGGCAAACAAGAGACTAAGTGACTTGCCTAGGTTCAGCTAATAAGTGTATGAGGCTAGATTTGAACCCAGACCTTCCTGACTTCAGAACCAGAACTCCTAACCACTGCACCAACTAGTTGAGAAATAAACAAACAAAAAAATCATGAACAAGCGTTTGCTGCATGCCAAGCACTGTGCTAACCACCAGGGGTATTAAGAAAGGCAAAAACAGAGAGTGCTAAATAGCAGCCATATTTAAGTGCCTCCGATCTGAGGTAACTTTGGGGGAGGCCACATCTGAGAGGACATGCCCACCTACTGCACTTCAGTAGGTCAAGGATCTGGGATTCCGTTAGCAAATTAGAATATTTTTAAAGCTTCATAGATGATTTTTGTGAGTTGCTGTGAAAGAAATCTGTCCTCCTGATAGTCAACCTTCTCATGGCGTTTCTCTCAACTTAGCTAGTCTAGTCTTTGGACAACACTTATACGTTGTAGGAACCATAGTCTAAATCTTTCTAGTCGGGTAGTATCATCCAGAGCTTATGCCCTTGAAGAATCCAACACCACTTCCCTACTATGATAAGGAACATGATGAAGCAGTTACTGAATTTTAAATACACTTTAATTCATTTTCCATATTTTTAAAAATTGTTTTTAAAAAAGCACAACTTTTTACATGATTCCACAATTTGACAATCATAGTAAGACTTTACTGACATCACAAAACAACTTGGCACAGGATATTTTTTAATATCAATTTGCACTGACATTACATAAGACAGAAATAATTGATTTGATAAATGGTCCATATCATTGTACTTTTGAGAAAATGTTACCTCATGTAAACCTAATGTCAAGTACTAGGAAAAATTTACTTCAAACTTTAGTAGAACTTCTCAGAACAAATATTTCTCTGGACACTGTGTGAGAGATTGTACTTCTGTTGATTTTCCCAAGTTTATGGTGTTCCTATGAATCTAGAAATGGGTGAAATATAATATTTATTTCACTATTTCCTATAGTATACTTGTATGATTCAAGCAATCAATCAACAAGCATTGGGGATATAAAGGCAAAACCACAAAAACAATACGTGCCCTCAAGGAGTTTATATTCTAAAGGGAGAGACAACATGTACATAAATAGGAATGTACATCTTCTATATAATACATATTCCCATAAGAAGGGTAAGTATCAGGGCAGCCAGGTGGCTCACCGAGTAAGAGCACCGTGGGTCCCAGTGTTGAGATGACCTGGGGATCGAATCCCGGGCTCAGATACTTAGCACCACACCCAGAAATAACTGGCTGTGTAACCTTGAGCAAGTTACTTAACCCCAATTGCTTTAAAAAAAAAAAAAAGGATAAGTATTTTACATGAACACAAAAAGGATAATCATAGATAATCTCATTGAAGTTACTCAGTGAAAGTTTAAAGAAATACTTTTTTTTTTTAATTTAAGCAATTGAGGTTAAGTAACTTGTTCAAGGTGACATGGCCAGTTATTTCTGGGTGTGGTGCTAAGTATCTGAGCCCGGATTCAATCCCCAGGTCATCCCAACACTGGAGCCGGTGCTCTTACTCTCTGAGCCACCTGGCCGCCCCTAAGCAATTGGGGTTAAGTAACTTGCTCAAGGTTACACAGCCAGGTGCTTCAAATGTATTTTCTTCTTCTTTTGCTTTTGGAAGGGCAATTGGGGTTAAGTGACTTGCCCAAGGTCACACAGCTAGTTAGTGTGTTAAATGTCTGAGGCTGGATTTAAACTCAGGTCCTCCCGACTCCAGGGTCAGTGCTCTATTCACTGTGCTACCTAGCCACCCCTAAAGAAATACTTCTAAGAGAAACACTTGATGCTCACCACTAGATCTGCTGAATAAGATTTTGACTGAGGAAGCACATAGGAGCTTAATATTACAACACGACACATTTAAAACTAATAGTGTATGCTACTCAGTGGCTTTTGAAAATCTGAAACTCTGCCAGTAGTGATGTGTGTTGGGCTTAGAAAAGTTCTAGAAAATCAAGAAATTCCATAAAAGAGGAATATATTATAACTCCATATACAAATAGCTGATCCAATGGCTTACTAATTTAGCTTATCCAATGCAAAGCCAAATAAATGGATTTATTTCCAAAATAAGGCCAAAGTCAATTAATTCACAGAAACAAGTAAGATCTATAACTTGGGCCAGGTTAGAGGGTAAATAAAATTTTTAAAAAGCATACCACTAATCCCTTTCTTTCTCCACATTTTACATAGATGTCTGTCAAAATCCAGACAGTGCTAGAAAGCATTTTATGACCACTTGGGAAAATTACCTTTGTGCTGCCAAAGCCGTTTTTTGCATAGGAGCCAAAGCTTTGTAGTCTGGTAGTCAGGCCTTTCTTACCTATTTCATTCCCTCAATGAAAATACTGAGGACTAAATGTAAAGCCTGAATATCACAAGTGAAAAAACATGGTCAATCACTGTCTGGAGTCAAGGATTTAGTTTTGGAAGATGGTTTGTTCTTGCAGTCTTTTTAAATGGTCCTTTCTTGATATCTGATGTCCTCCAGGTTCCTGGAATCCATCTTCCCCTATTAGAAAAAAGCAAATGCTTTAATGTCATGCACCATTTTAAGCTACAGAAACATTACCTGGGAGAAAGCTGCATATTGCTTTTTTTTTTTCATAGTTTATGTAATCAAAACATTTTAAGAATGATAGCATCTTCCTAGAAGGTTAAGGGTTAATGAATCATTTAATGATACCATATTTAGCATAATCTTCAGCTAATGCTACTTAGATGTTGTTTTGTCTCCCCTGTGCCAGTCAGCACTAGCCTCTCATAGAATTGGGTTTATTGTGAGGTGGGAGATGGGAAGTGGAGAGGATGATTTTCTGGTCAGTGTGCCTTGAGGATCTCAAGTTCCCATCCCCATATGCAATAGGGAAATGAAGTAATTTTGAATCTAAATATTGAGCTACTACAATAACATAAAATCAGTTATAAGGCATTTAATTGGCCTAGAAAAGGAAATATACGGAAATGTACACCTCAACAATTAGAAACATTCTCAGCATTCATTTTTCAAATTAATAGAATTTGCAACAGATTCACAGGCTGGTGGAATTTGGTTCAAGATTCTCCCTTGAGTTGGAGTTTGTAAACTACTTTTTAAAGAGTAGTCAAGGCTCCTGACAGCTGAGGGTATGATGAGGGCTCCCTGGTTCAGAAATCTCTCTCAATTTACTCTAAAGAGGCATCAACTCTTTTGGGATTACTGGGTTTAGGGATTTGACTATAGTCCTATTTAAGAACCAATACCTAACCCAATGTACCAGCTTCTACTTTTTATTCTCCCATCTCTCAGAAGACTCTTATTCTAGTCACCTGATTTAGGTTATCAAGACCATATTTCTATCATAGAATGTATTTGGTGGGACTCTTCCTATTTTTAAAAAATCAGCTTATCTAACACTGGAATTAATTTTTCCTTGAATGTTAGATTGAATTTGCCTATAAATGTCTGGTCATAGATTTTTTTTTTCCTTTGGGAACTAATTTATGGCTTGTTTAATTTTTTTTAAGAGACTGGATTATTTAAATCCTCCGTTTATGTGAACAGTTTGTATTTTTATAAATATTAATCCTTTTCATTTGTGCTGTTGATTTTCTTTGACATAATTGGACAAAATGGTTTCTGACACATTTTTCTTATTCATTTTTTGTGAATTTTTCTTTTTTACTTTTAATACTAGTAATTTGGTTTTTTCTTTCTTTTTCTGGTCTGGTACATTCTTAATGCTTTTTGCCTTATTTCAATCTCTCCCCACCTCATACCAGCCTTAGATATGTTGCCAATCGATTTTTTTCTAAAGTGTAGATCTGATTGTACAGTTAGCCCCTTGTGCAAGTCTAAGTGATCTCCATGTTTGAAACCTTGCTTAAACTTTGGCTATGTGAGCAACTAACCTGTAGGAGATGGCAGTTTGAAACTACCATTAGGCATGTGCATTTAGACATGGGGAAAAAATTGAAGTGGCACAAAACCCCTCTCCTCAGGATACATGTGCCAATCAACATACTTTTGCCTTTATATGGAAGTTGTTTACTCCTGTTTATAAAAGCTTCCTATGCTTTGAAATCTGCCCCTCTGCACTGCAACTGCTTGCTGCTTTGGTATACTAGTAAAATACTTTTTACCTTTCTTTTCCTGAGTTTGCCTGATTGAGCAGGGTTAGGCAAAACCAAGATCTTTTTTTAAAGTAATTTTGGCGGCCACAGCAGGAACCTTTGCTTGCATGACTGTCACTAGGAGAATCTACTCCAACTCCACCACCTATGATTTGATTGAAGTTTGGCTTGGACTCTTTCCAAGGTCAGTTGTGAAGCAGTCATAAAATTAAACTCTCCAGACTCAGGAAGGAAAAGAAGAAATAGGGCCCAAGCCCCAAATTTGTGCATGAAGATATGGGAGTGGTGCAGTGGGAAGAAAAAGGCAGTGGTGAATAACTAGTCTTAGGTCTCCAAGGGACAGAATGGTCAAGGGAATGCAGGTATCACCATAGGATTGAGACAGAGTAAACCACCTATTGGCTCCCTCTTAAGCAAGCTACTAAAAGTTGGGGATAAGGGAAAACTGCCATTTCAACTGGGAATTTCCAAAACTTTAGTGGTAAAACTCAATTTGGACTGGACTTGGTACTTAGATAATTGTGGGAAGCAAATTTGATCAGGTAAATATGGGACCTTTGATCCTAATAGCCCTCTTTTGTACTCTGAAACTGAAGACCTAGAGCCTGGGCAAATGGACACTGTTGGGCAGAACTTGCAAACTGGGACTGCCCCTCATTACCATGTCTATTAGAGATGCCAATCCTTACCATATATCCACAACCATATAATCTGGATTTCTCAGAATCAAAAACTATGGTACCTTTAAGAACCACTTTTATAGGGAATAATCAAAGGAAACTGCATATCTCCTTTTTACCAGGAGACATTGTATTATGACAATTCACTCCACCCTTTTGGATGGACACAGTTACCATCATTAAGAAAATTAGAACCAATATAAAGAGCCATAACCCCATCTGGGAGGATGCCAAGATATTAGATGCCCTTCTCATAAGGGATGAGAAGGCAAAGGTCCTATCCTGTGCTGTAAAGTTAGAGGATGCACATAACAGGACCACATGGCCCAGAATGGTAATGAGAGGGACTGGGAAATGTTCAATGATGCAAAAATGACTCTCTAGAGCAGGCTGCACAACAAATGATAGATTGGGAAAAATTCCATGACACTCTACAAAATTTAGATGAATATCCCAGTGCTTTCTATATTTGTTTGTGCGCTGCCACCCAGAAATGTGCTCAGATATGGAACATGAGCATGGTCTAAATTGTTTTAGTTTATGTTAATCACTCAGCAGGAGACATTTGTGATTATTGTCATAAATTCTGCCCCAGGTGCAGTGAGAAACCACTAGTGAATGCAGCATAACTGTGTTGTGTTTGATGGGCAGGAGAAGGAACTTAGAAAGAGAAGGAAGGTAAGTTTAAGAAGTGAAGATTATTGGGGCAGCTAGGTGGAGCAGTGAATAGAGTACTGACCCTGGAGTCAGGAGGACCTGAGTTCAAATCCGACCTCAGACACTTAACACAAAAACTACCTGTGTGACCTTGGGCAAGTCACTTAACCCCAATTGCCCTCCCCCCAAAAAAGTGAAGATTGTGTTGGTCACTATGAAGGGGGTGATGCAGGAGAACAAAGGAGGAGGAACAGAGGACCAGAAAGGGGGATTTAGAACACAAGGGAAGGGACTAATGTGCTTTTACTATAAAAAGGAGGGACAATTTAAGAGAGATTGCAGGAAATGAGCAGGACAAGGCCTCCAACAGAGGGTTACATCCTCCAAGTTATCCAGATGAAGAACCAGCTACCACAGGGACCCCACCCACAGTTGTGTTGGTGCCCATAATCACAATCCCCATGGACATCAAATAATCTGTACCGAGTTTTGGCTACTAGAAGTGAATATTCACAATGATGGGAGGAGATAGGTGGTTGGGAACTAGGGGTGTTTCTTAGGAATGATGAAGAGAACCTAGTTACAGTTAAAGAGCCCTTACTTGAGATTGTGTTAATGGAACACCCTATATTTGCTTGGTAGACACAAGGGTGATTTTCTCAATGCTTAACTGCCCCTGAGGGCTTCTTGATGTTAAATATTGAAAGAGTAATAGGTGAGATTTGTGCCTTAACCATTCTGCTTAAAGTAGTTATGGGGCCTTTAACATATTTTCATTCTTTTTTTTTAATGCCTTATTTCCCTATGTCATTGTATGGAAGGGACATGTTATATAACTTGAGGCCATTATTCACTGTGATCTGGGAGAGATTAGGTTAGAACCCAAAGGAAGTGATTTGGTTCATTGGGCAATTTTAAAGGAACTTGAAAAGAAGGGACTCCTACTGTCTGATTTGTCTGCCATGTTATGAAGCTCACTGCCACTTTGTGGGGATGGAACCACATGGATGTGGGGTTCATAATATCATCAGAGCCTGTGGAAATCCATACTAAAGATGGACCTCCCTCTTGTGTGCAACAATATATTATTAGAGGCTGCTGAGGCTAGTCAGGAGCTCACTGACGCTTACCTTCATCTGGGGGTGATAGTACCATGCCAGTTACCCCTGTACTGCCAGTGAGGAAAAATAAGGTAGAAGATGAAGGCCTGTCTGTAAACCATTTTGTCCAGGATATGTAAGCTATCAATAATTGCATCATTCTGAGAGCCTCAGTGGTCCCAAATCCTGTTTCCATTATTACCAACTTTCCTTACAATATGAAAGTATATTCTGTTATTGATTTGTGTGCTGCCTTTTCTGTGTGTGCGTTCCAATAGACCTGAACTCACAGTATCTCTTTGCCTTTACTTGAAAGGGCCACAAATATACTTGGGCCAGGCTACCTCCAGTTATTGTGAATCTCCCACTTTGTTCCCATAGGGGCTGTCAAAGACCTACAAGATGTGTACCCGCCCTGGAGGTATACCTTTTTTCCAATATGTCGATGACTTACTGCTTACCCTTCTTTCCCAGGGAGACTGGGAGGAAGATGCTGTTTTTACTTTAAAAAAAAAAAAAAAAGGGCACCAGATCTCTCCTTTAAAGTTAGTTTGCACCTCCCACAGAGCGGTACCTGGGATATGAGGTGGGCCTCAACACTAGGGCCTTGACAAATGATAGGATCCTGGGTATCCTTCAAATGCAATACAAATAAAACTCCAGGTATGTGCCCTGTTGGGGGCTTTGGGACACTGTTGCCCTTGGATTTCAGCACCAGGGGAACTCACCAAGGAACTAGTTGCTAATATGGCTAAAAAGGCCCTGAATCCTTCATACCTTTAGAAGCCTTGAAGGAACCAATAGGTGAGTGAAAGAAGTGATAGCCATTCCAACAAACCTAGGACTGCCCAACTATGACAAACCTTTTTTCCTTTTTGTAAATGAAGGGAGAGGGGTTGTTGGAATTCCTCACCCAAAATTCAGGCTCCATCATAGGCCTATTGGTCATTGTTCTTGCCAATGTGAGGTGGTGGCATGAGGTGAGGCACCTATGGCTGTTTGTAAAAGGACTCCAAACCACTGTCATTGGCCACTCAGTGAGTGTCTATGGACCTAGACCTCAAAGTGTTGCTGTCATTTTATTCCAGTCTAAGACTCAAGCCTTCTTCCACCAGCAGGTAGATGTTTATGAGGTAATAAGCCTTTGGTTTGACCCCAATCTCTCTATTCAGCACTATTAATAGCTTTAATCCAACCACTCTCCTTGAGATCATGGACAGTGTATAGCCTGACCTCACAGATGTTCCCTTGGAGGGATTCAATCTCACATTGTTCATAGATAGCTCCCCCTTTTATGAAAATGGGATATGAGGGGGCGGCTAGGTGGCACAGTGAATAGAGCGCTGGTTTTGGAGTCAGGAGGACCTGAGTTCAAATCCAACCTCAGACACTTCTCACACACACACACACACACACACAAAACTAGCCATGTGACCTTGGGCAAGTCAACCCCAATTGCCCTATCTTCCTCCCCCCCAAAAAAGCAAAAAGAAACAAGAAAATGGGGTATGATGTATTGGGGGAATGGTTGTGGGCTGCAATATCTCATGGTCTTGGGGTACAGTTGATAGCACTGACCCGGGCATGCCAGCTGGCTGAGGGACTCTGAGTGAGCACAGATACGTATCACAAATATGTCTTTGGTAGTTTGTCATGCTATTGGCATCTTGTGGCATCATCACCATAAATGGTGGGCCAATAGCTGAGACCTTCCTTATTGACCAACTTCTTCAAGCTACTTTGCTCCTTGGGGTTATCTCCATGATGTATTGCCTGTTCTATATCAGAAGGCAGTCATTTTTGTAAAATGGCAACCAGTTTGCAGATGAGATTGCAAATTGGACTGCCTACTAGGGTCCTCGAGAGCCACCAAACAGAGAGCTTATGCTCTCTGCTACCCCACCCACTGACTATAATCTTCCTTAGTCACAGGTGCTGAAATTGACATCTGGGTGACCAGATATGGAGCTATGCTGTACCAGGTGCCCCTGTTACACCTAAATGATTGTGTAGCTCTGTGCAAGGAACTCCATGCCCAGACATGGGCCCTTGTACTCCAAAAGTTCTGTGATCATGGTTTGCTTCTGCTGTTTACGCAGAGGCCCATAATGTGATCTCTAGCTGCCTCTTTTGTCAACAGTTCAACTCCTCACAGAAGAAAACTGATAAAAGTAGGGGAAAAGTAGACAACTCTACCATTTGAACAACTGCATACTAATTTTATTGAATTGCCAAAGTCTATGGTCTACAGTTGTTTTGGTATGCAGAGACCAATTTAATCACCAAAGCAAACATTAGCAAGGTATTTGGCCAAGGGCATAATACCAAGATTTGGCCTTCCATGTACCAACAGCCACACCTGACCTCAGAAATAACTAAGTAACTCTCCAGGTTTTTTGGGATAAACCTGAGCTTGCACATACCTTACCACCCTCAACCATCAGGGAGAATAGAGTGGCTAAATAGGGAAGTTAAGACCATTTTGGGAAAACTATGCCAGGAAACACAGTTAAAATGACCTCAGGCACTTTGCCTTGTGTTGTTCCAACTAAGAAATTGCAGTCAGCAAGATTATGGATTATTGCCTTTTGATGTATTGTTTGGTAACTGCTACTCAGGGACTGGACCCTCAGAGCCTGAGCCTGGCCACAAGGAATGAAAACCTGGTAAGATATATGATTTGTCTACTTCTTTCATAGGTCTAGAAGGAGGTAACCATGATGCAAACTCTGCCTTTGGAAGAGATGGTACATCCATTTAAGCCTGGATGGATCCACAGTTTCAGAAAGACATCTAGTCTCCAGTCCTTCTGAAATGGACCTTTCCAGGTCCTACTGACCAGTCATACTGTCTTCAAAGTTGCTGAATGGACAATCTGAAAACTTCACTCCCATGTGAAGCCAGCCACGACTGATCTCAGTCTAGCAGAGGAAGCAACCTCTGATTAGCTGTCTAACCCAGGTAAGCTGAGAGATGACCCCCAGCACCAATCAGTGGTCCTTGGCTGCTTGTTTATTTGACATTGATATTTAGAATCTAATCCCTCACCTCCTATCTACTGTTTATTTGGTTTTTGTGCTTTATGCCCTTGGGGTTGGGGGAATAGAAAAGCCCAATACTTGTGTGCATCTGATCTAACATTCTAGCCTGATGGCTGGGGGGGGGGGGCCTATATCCAGGACTTGTGTGATTTTTTTTTTTGTAGCAATGACAGACTTAACTACAATACCATATTGTATCGACATAGACTGGAATAATGAGTCTTCCTACTTGTTCACTTTTTTTTTTAAGCAATTGGGGTAAAGTAACTTGCCCAAGGTTACACCGCCAGTTATTTCTGGGTGTGGTGCTAAGTGTCTGAGCCTGGATTTGATCCCAGGTCATCCTGACTCTGGGGCCAGTGCTCTTACTTGCTGTGCTATCTGGCTGCCCCTGCTTGTTCACTTTTAATTGAGAAAAGATCACTAACCTTTCACAATTGTCGACCCCCTTGAGCTTGCACCATATTGTCAGGCCACCAGTTCTGTGTTATGAAAAAAATGGAACATCAGGAAATGGCATGGCAAATGGGATGTAATTATACATTATTTCTGAAATGAAATGTGACTATTCAGGAGGGGAATGGCCTTCTGAGAATTTTTCTTAAGCTGAATTTTTTGGATAGCACCATAGGGATTTTATTTCACGTGTAACAAAAAAGCATATTACTGAATCCCATCAAATTGGACAGGCAAATATGGGTTGTGGTGGGCATTCTTTGGTCTTTAGCCCACATCTTCTAGCACACACTTGCAAAGCAAGCATGCAGACATTCAAGTTTCTGCTATCTCAGTTACTTGTATATTTTAGAAATGACTTTTATCAAAGAAATTTGCTGTAAAGATTTTCACCCAGTTCTCTGCTTTTTTTCAAATTTTAGCTGCATTAGTTTTGTTTATGTAAAACATTTTAATTTTATGTAATCAAAATTATCCATTTTTATTTCCTGTGATCTTTTCTATTTCTTGTTTGGTTATGAACTTTCTCCCATCTGTAGATTTGACAGGCAATTTCTTCCATTTTCTACTAATTGGCTTTTATCACCCTTTCTAGCTAAATCATGAACCTATCTTGAGCTTATCTTGGTATTCTGTGTGAGATATTGGTCTTTGCCTCATTTCTGCTTTATTGATTTCCAGTTTTCCCCACAGATTTTGTCAGTTAGTTAGTTCTTGCCCCAGTAGCAAGGATCTTTGGGTTTATCAAACACTAGGTCATTTAGCTTATTTGCTTATGTATATTAATTACCTAATCTATTCTACTAATAAACCTTTTTTTCCACAGTACCAAATTGTTTTGATGATTACAGCTTTGCAACATAGTTCAAGATCTATTACTGCTGAACTCCCTTAATTACCCTGCCTTTTAAAAATTCATTCCCTTGATGTTCATCATGACCTTTTTTTGTTCAGCCAGATTAATTTTTTTACTTTTATTTTTTTTGACATTCATTTTTAATTTTGAGTTCCACATTCTCTCCCTTTCACCAGTCTCTCCACATCCATTCCAAAGACAAACAATAGGATACCCATTATACATATGAAGACATGCAAAACATTTTTATATTAGCCATGTTGTGAAAAAAAGCAAGAAAAATAAAGTAAAAAAAATATGCTTCAGTATGCACTCAGAGTTCATCAGTTCTTTCTTTAGAGACAGATAGCTTTTTTCATCATGAGTCCTTTGGCATGATCATGGATCATTGTATTGATCAAAGTAGCTAAGTCTTTCACAGTTGATCATTGTGTTACAATATTGCTTTTACTGTATACAATGTTGTCCTTGTTCTACTTACTTCCCTTCACATCAGTTCATATATATCTTCCTGGGTTTTTCTGAATCCATCCTGCTCATCATTTCTTATAGCACAATAATATTTCATCACAATCATATACCACAACTTATTCAGCCATTCTGCTCAGTTCCCTATATATTTGAGAAATTAAGCCTTTATCAGAGAAACTTATTGTAAATTGCCCCTCCCCCACCCCCACCCTACTTCCTGCTTTCCTTCTAAATTTGGCTGCTTTGGTTTTGTTTTTGCAAAAACTTTTAAATTTGATGTAGTCAAAATTAATCATTGTGTGATCCTTTCTGTCTTTGGTCATAAAGTCTTATGGTATAACCCTTTATTATCCTTCAAGTTTGCTAAAGTTATTGTTTTCAACTATTTTTTTAGTTGATTCTCTAAGTATACTGCAGTATCATCTTCAAAGAGTTATGGTTTTGTTTCCTTGTTGTCTATTCTTATTCTTTCAATTTCCTTTTCTTGTCTTATTGCTATAGCTAACATTTTTTTTCTTTTTAAAAAATTGATTTATTTTTAGTTTTCAACATTCACTCCCATAAGATTTTGAGTTTAAAATTTTCTCCCCCCTTTCCTCCTTCTCCCCAAGATGGCATGCAATCTGATATAGGCTCTACATATACATTCATATTAAACATATTTTCACATTAGTCATGTTGTAAAGAAGAATTGGAACCAATGGGGGGGAACCATGAGAAAAAAGAAACAAAACAGCAACAAAATAAGGAGCAAATAGTATGCTTCCATCTGCATTCAGACTCCATAGTTATTTCTCTGGATGTAGATAGCATTTTCCATCATGAGTCTTTTGGAGCTGTCTTTTATCCTTGCATGGCTGGGAATAGCCAAGTCTCTCAAAGTTGGTCATTGCACAATGTGACTTTTACTGTATACAAGGTTCTGGTTCTGCTCACATTACTCAGCATCAGTTCATGTAAGTCTTTCCAGGTTTTTCTGAAGTCTGCCTGTTCATCATTTCTTATAGCACAATAGTATTCCATTACATTCATATACCACAACTTGTTCAGCCATTCCCAGATTGATGGGCATCCTCTCAATTTCCAATTCTTTACCACTACAAAACAACTTGTATAGCTAGCATTTCTAGTACAATATTAAGTAGTAATGATGATGATAATGGATATCTTTGTTTCACTCTTGACTATTGAAAAGGGTATAAATGATTGCTTTTGGATTCAGATATATACTGCCTATCATTTTAAGAAAAGCTCAGGGGATAGCTAAGTGGTACAGTAAATAGAGCCCCAGCCCTGAAGGTCAGGAGGACCTGAGTTCAAATCTGGCCTCAGATGCTTGATACTTAACTAGCTCTGTGACCTTGGGCAAGTCACTTAACCTTGCCTTCCCCCTTCCAAAAAAAAAGAAAGAAAAACTCTATTTATTCCTGTGCTTTCTTGTGTTTTTAAAAGGAGCATTATATTTTGTAAAAACTTTTTGTGCATCTATTGAAAATAATCATATTATTTTTGTTCTTTTTGTTATTGATATGGTCAGTTATGCTTATAGCTTTCCTAATATTGAACCAGCCCTACCTTGCTGGTATAAATCCCAACTAACCATAGTGTATATTCTTTGTGATATACAGGCATATCTTAGAGATATTATAGGTTTGGTTTTAGACCACCACAATAAAGTGAATATTGCACTAAAGTGAGTCACAATTTTTTGGTTTTCCAGTGAATATAAAAGTTGTTTACAATGTACTGTAGTCTATTAAGTGTACAGTGGCATTATGTCTAGAAAAACAAATGTATGTACCTTAATTTAAAATACTTTATTGCTAAAAAAGAAATCCTAACCATTATCTGAACCCTATGTAAGTTATAATCTTTTTGCTTATGGAATGTCTTGCCTTAAAGTTGTTGGCTGCTAACTGATCAGGGTGGTGGTTCCTGAAGGTTGGAGTGGATGTGGCAATTTCTTAATATAAGACAACAATGAAGTTTGCTGCATCAATTGACTCTTCTATTCACTTGAACACTTAGAGATCATTGTAGGGTTATTAATTGGCCTAATTCCAATGTTGTATCTCAGGAAATAGGAAGACCCAAGAAAAGGGATAGAGATGGGAAATGTCCAGTTGGTAGAGCAGTAAGAACACACACATTTATTGTTTGCCATATTATATGGATTTGGTGTGTAGTGTCCCAAAAGAATTACTATAGTAACATCAAAGATCATTGATCACAGATCAGCAAAACATGTAAGAATAATAATAATAAATTTTTAAATATTGTGAGAATTACCAAAATGTGACACAGACAATACAAAGTGAGCACATGCTGTTAGAAAAATGAAAAAAATTTTAAAAATAAAAAAAAAGAAAAATGACGCTGATAGAGTTGTTCAATGCAGAGTTACCACAATCTTCAATTACCACAATCTTAAAAAAAAGCTGAATTTGAGAAGTGCAATAAAGTAAAGCACAATAAAGTAAGGTATGTCTGTATTGCTATAATCTCTTTGCTAGTATTTTATTTAAAATTTCTGCATTGATATTCATTAAGAAAATGATTCTATAGTTTTTTTGTTTTTGTTTTTGCTCTCCCTAGTTTAGTTATGGAAACTATATTTTTGTCATAAAATAATTTGGTAGGACGTGTTTACCTATTTTCTCAAATAGTTTATATAGTATTGAGATTGTTTCTTAAATGTTTGGTAGAATTCACTTATAAATTCATCTGATCCTGTGAATTTTTTCTTAGGGAACTCATTCAATTACTTTATTGAATTTCAAAGGCTTGTTCAATTTCCTTTTCTAAGATAGGAAACTCTTTTGTTAATCTGGGCAGTTTGTATTTTTGTAAAATTTTCTCCATTTTTATTTGAATATCATTGGCAAAATAGCTCCTAATAATTGCTATAATTTCACCTTCATTGATGGTGTATTCACCCTTTTCATGTTTGTTACTGGTAATTAAGTTTTTTCTTGGTTAATCTATTTTATTGTTTGACTCCCCCCCTCCCCCCATAAAACCAGCTCCTAGTTTAATTTATTAGATCAAATTTTTTTTTTACTTTAAATTTTATTAATCTCTCCTTTGATTTTCAAGATTTCCATTCTGATGTCTAATTTGGGATTTTTTTTTCTTTTTCTAGTGTTTTTTTTTTATTGTGTGCCCAGTTCATTGATCTCTTTCTTGTTTTTATTGATGTAATCATTTAAAGATATACATTTTCCCTTAAGTTCTGCTTTGTCTGGATTCCACAGATTGGTATGATGTCTCATTATTGTCAAAATCTTTAATGAAATTGTTGTTTCTGTGATTTGTTCTTTGACCAATTAATTCTTTAGGATTAGATTAGTTTCTAATTAATTTTTCATTTATACATTATGGTCTGAAAAGGGTGCATTTAATATTTCTGCTCTTCTGAATTTGGTTGTGAGCCTAATACATAGTCAGTTTTTGTGAAGGTGCCATGTATATCTGAGAAAAAGGTACATATACTCCTTTTTATTCCTATTCAGTTTTCTCAGAGATCTATCTAATTTCTCTAAATGTCTATTCATCTCTTCATTTTCTTTCTCATTAATCTTAGAGTTAGATTATCTAACTGAAGGGAGAAAGTTGAGATCATCTACTAATATAATTTTACTGTAATTCCTCCTGTAACTCATTTAACTTTTCCTTTAAGAATTTGAATTCTCTGTCATTTAGTGCATATATGTTTCATATTGATATTACTTCATTGTCTATAGTACCGTTTAGCAAGATGTACTTTCCCTGCTTAGTTCTTTTAATTAAGTCTATTTTTGCTTTTTGCTTTGTCTGAGATCATGATTTCCACACCCACCTTTTTTTTTTTTTTGCATCAGTTGAAATATATATAGTCTACTCTAGCCCCTTATTTTAACCCTGTTTGTGTCTTTCTGTTTCAAGGGTATTTTGTTTATAACCAACATATTGATGGATTCTTTGTGCACCCTGTTTTATGTGAGATAATTTCCCCATTCTTCCTTTCCTTTCCCCCTTCTCCCTCTGCATCCTTCTTTCTTACCCATCCATTTTTTTTTGGTCATCCCAATACAATCTATTTACCATTTGTGCCCTCTCTGTAGACTACTAACTGCTTTACTAATGACAAAATTCTTAGAGGTTAGATGTATCATTTACCCAGATATGACTATAAAGAGTTTAACCTTACTAAGTCCCTTATGATTTCTCTTTCATGTTTACTTTTTTATGCTTCTCTTGAGTCTTGTGTTTGAATGTCAAATATTCTATTCAATTTTGGTCTTTTCATAAGGAATACTTGAAAGTTCTATGCTTCCATTTCCCCTCCAAAGGATTATACTCAGTTTTGTTAGGTAGGTGATTCTGGCTTAAACTCCTAGCTTCTTTGCCTTCTGGAATCCCATATTCCAAGCCCTCAGTTCCTTTATTGTTGTAGCTGCTAGATCTTACGTGATTCCTGACTGTGGCTCCACAGTATTTTAATTTTTTTTTTTTTCTGTCTGCTGGCTGTAATTTCTCTTTGATTGGGAGTTCTGGAATTTAGTTATAATATTCCTTACACTTTTCATTTGGGGATCTTTTTCAGGAGGTAATTAGTGGTTTCTTTCAATTTTTGTTTTGTCTTCTAGTTCTAAAATACTGTGCTAATTTTCTTGGATGATTTCTTGATTATATTGTCTAGGCTCTTTTCTGATCATGGCTTTCAGGCAATCCAAATCTTAAATAATTTGTCCATAATCTGCTTTCCAGGTCAGTTGTTTTTCTGATTAGATATTTTATATTTTCTTCTATGTATTCTTTTGATTTTTTTGTTTCTTGATGTCTTATGAGTTCATTAGCTTCCACTTGATAAATTCTATTTTTTAAGAAGTTACTTTAATGAGGGTTTGTATCTCTTTTACCATTTATCTTATTCTTATTTTTAAGAAGTTCTTTTCTTAAATGAGGTTTTATATTCTTTTGCCATTTGGACAATTCTGTTTAAGGTGTTTCCTTCAGTTTTTTTGTGACTCTTTTGCAAAGCTGTTAATTCTATTTTCATAATTTTCTTGCATTGCTCATTCCTTTTTTTTTTTTCCTCTACTACCCTTAACCGATTAAAAAACATTTTTTGGTGTGGTTTTAAAAATCTCTTTCATTAGTTCTTCCAGGAATTCTTCCTGGGTTTGTGTCCAAACTTCACTTTAATTTGAGGATTTGCTTGTAGATATTTTCATATTATCTTCTTTTGAGTTTGTGTCCTGAGATTCCCTATCTCCATAGAAGCTTTTTATGGTCAGGTAGTTTTTTTTTTCTGTTTTCTCATTTTTTTCTTTTTCTTTTTGGAGGGTGGAAGGCAGGGCAATTGGGGTTAAGTGACTTGCCCACAGTCACAAAGCTAATAAGTGTTAACTGTCTGAGGCTGGATTTGGACTCAGGTCTTCCTGATTCCAGGGCTGGTGCTCTATTTACTGTGCCACCTAGCTGCCCCTTTTCTCATTTTTTTTTTCCAGCCTATTTCTTGACTTTTAACTTGATGTTAGATTTGGGTTCTGCTTACCTGTCCAGGGGATGGGGGTGGGAAGCAGCACTTCAGGCATTTTTGCCTTGCTAGTTCACAGCCTGTTCTAGAGTCTGTAAGTTTTTAATGCTTTCAAGGTGTTGTGATCCATGAAGAGGTGTGGTTTCTTTTCTCCTGGTCTGTGTTCTTGTCATTACCTAGGTACCCTGTTCTGTCGCATGCACTCCTCTCTACAGTGCAGCTGTGGTTGGGATTTAGGAAATGGGCAATAGAATTGTCAAACAGAGCTTAGTCCTTTACCTAGTTCCAGAATAGGGTTCTCTGTAATCATTCTAACCTGCTGTCCAAATCCCTTTATTGCTTCTGGGTAGTGAAATTTTTATTTTTATTTCTCTGTTTTGATTCTCCTTGATTTGGGTATGAAGGTCATATGTGTGTAAGAAGGAATTTGGTAGAATTCATTTACCCATTTTTTCAAATAGTTTATGTAATACTAGGGATTAATTGTTCTTTAAATATTTGAAATAATTTGCTTATAAATTCATCATGTCCTGGGATTTTTTTTCTTAAAGAGTTCATTTATGGTTTATTAAATTTCTTTTGCTAAGCTATAATTATTTAAGAATTATATTTCTTATTCTGTTAATCTGACAAATAGTATTTTTGTAAATATTCATCCATTTCATTAAGATCTTGTTGGCATATCATTGGACAAAATAGTCCTAATAATTGCTTTTATTTTTTCTTCACTGGTTGTGAATTCATCTTTTTCATTTGTGATAACTGGTAATCTGGTTTTTTTCTTTCTTTTTTAGTATCAGCTTAGTCAATGGCTTATCTATTTTATTGGTTCTTTAAAAAGTAGCTCCTAGTTTTATTAGTTCAATAGTTTTTTGCTTTACTTTTAATTTTGTTAATCTCTCCTTTGATTTTCAGGATTTCTATTTTGCTGCTTTGGGGTTTTTCCTGATTTGTTTTCTAATTTTTTTTAAGTTACATGCCAAATTTATTAATCTGCTCTTTCTCTCTTTTATCAATGTGTTCAGAACTTTCCCCCTAAGTACTTCTTTGACTATATCTCAAAAATTTTAGTATGTTGTCTCATTGTTCTTACTATCTTTAATGCAATTGGGTTTCTGTGATTTGTTTTTTCATCTACTCATTTTTTAGTATTTATTTAGTTTTCAATTAACTTTCAATATGTGTTTCAATGCCTTTCATTTAACATAATTTTTATTTCGTTAAGAGTAGGAAAAGATGTATTTAATATTGTTTTTCTACATTTGTTTATAGAGTTTTTATGCCTTAATTCATGGTCATTTTCTGTGAAGGTGCCATGAACAGCTGAGAATAAGTATACTCTTTCCATTCTCATTCAGTAGAGTTCTATCATATTTAACTTTTCCAAGATTGCATTCATCTCCTCAACTTATTTCTTATTTATTTTATGGTTGGATTTGTCTAGGTATGAGAGGGTGAGGTCCACACTCTTATAGATTTACTCTTTCCCCCTGAAAATAATTTAAAACTAAGAATTTAGATATGGGAGAGGATTCTGGGAAGATGGTGGAGTAGGCAAAAAAAAAAAAATTCCAAGCTCTCAAGATTTTCCTCCACAAAAGAGATAAAACAGCACCTCAGGGAAAACATAGAATGGTAAAAATAAATAAGAGAAGGGGCAGAAGTCCTCCTGAGACAACCTGAGAAGATGTGAAGAAAAATCCCAGACAAGTTTGGTCCTAGTGAAGAGTTCACATCTCTAGGATAGGGACTACTTAAACAATAAGCAGCAAGCCCTGGGGTTAGCTGGGTTGGGAGGTTGCATTGGCCCTAGCCACAGGAGTTTTTACCCCTGGGATAGTGAGGGGAGTTGGGCTTCTGAGTCAGGAAAGATTGAGGGAACCTCAGCTGACAAGGAATACCAGACCCAGCTGTGCTGTGGAGATGCATCTGGGATGAGGATCCAGTACATGCCTGGTGAATGCAAAAGTAGTGGGGCAGGAATGCTGCTGGGCTGAGGGCATTTACAGGAGGTTGGAGGTCTTGGTTTGAGTTCAAGGTCAGAGAGGAGAACTAAAGGAAGATCTGAGACCAAAGGCACCACCCCCCATACCTCATGACTAGAGGTGATTACAAAAATTAAGCTATTACAAAGGAGCAAAGGAGAAAGACTTCAACCATAGAATTACTATGGAAATAGAGAAGACTGGGGTTCATCTTCATAGGAGGACAGTGAAGCCAAGAAACCCTTTTCTACCCCAAAGAGTAATGTCAAATTGTCACCTGCCCAAAAAGAATTCAAAGAAGAATTTTCAAGCATTCTTGATGAAAAAAACAGAGCTGAACAGAAAATTTGTCTTTCAAATACAAGCAGCAAGAGAAGCATGAGAAGGTAAACAGGAAAAAGAAATCATAAGGAACTTATTAAAGTTGAACTATTTACATTCCTACATGGAAAAATGATAATTGTAACTCATAAGACTGTTCTCAGTATGAGGATAGTTGAAGGGAATATATGTGTATATATGTATATATATGTATGTATAGGAGGCTGTATGTGTGTGTAAATATATATGTTAGTGTGGGCATATTATGTTCATGTATACATAGACAGAGGGCACAGGATAAGTTTAATATAAAGGGATGATATCTAAAAAATAAAATTAAGAGGTGAGAGAGGAATTTATTGGGAGGAGAAGGGAAGAGATATATTAGGGTAAATTGTCTCATATAAAAGAGGCAAGAGAAAACTGTTACAATGGAGGGGAAGAACAGGAAGGTGAAAGGAAATGGAACAACCTTATTCTCATTGAATTTGGCTTAAGGAGGGAATAACATACACACTCAATTGGGTATCTTACTCTACAGGAAAATAGGGGGGTAGGGGATAAGAGGGGGGATGATAGAAGGGAGGTCAGATTGGGAGAGAGGGTAGTTAGAAGCAAACATTTTTTAAAAGGAATAGGGTCAAAGGAGAAAATGGAATAAGTGGGGGGCAGGATAGGATGGAGGGAAATATAGTTGGTCTTTCACAATATGACAACTATGAAAATGATTTGGGCAACTGCACATGTATAACCTATATTGAATTGCTTATCTTTCCAGTGGGGGCAGGTGAGGAGGGAGGAAGGTAAAAAATCTGGAACTCAAAGTTTCAAAAACAAATGTTTTTTTTAAAAAAATGTGTTTTTTTACATGCAACTGGGAAATAAGATATACAGGCACTGGGGTATAGAGGTCCATCTTGCCTTACTAGAAAGTTAGCATGGTGATAGGGGGGGATATAAGGGAGAACAGATAGGGGGGAGGGGTATTCAGTGGGCTTGCTATTTTGGGGTGGGAGGTATGAGAAAGATGGGGAGAAAAAATTGTAAATCAAAATCTTGTGGAGGGTCGCCCAGGTAGCACAGCTAGTAAGAGCACTGGCCCCAGTGTTGGGATGACCTGGGGATTGAATCCAGGCTCAGACACTTAGCACCCACCCAGACACACCTGGCCGTATAACCTTGAGCAAGTTACGTAGCCCCATTTGCTTAGCGGCGGCCAGGTGGCTCAACGAGTAAGAGCACCGGCTCCAGTGTTGAGATAACCTGGGATCGATCCAATTCGGGCTCAGATACTTAGCACCACACCCAGAAATAACTGGCCGTGTAACCTTGAGCAAGTTACTTAACCCCAATTGCTTTAAAAAAAAAATCTTGTGGAAATGAATGTTGAGAACTAAAAATAAATGAATAATTAAAAAAAAAAGTCATTAACTATTCAATTCCAGTTTCTGACTCCAGAGTCAGTGTTCTTATCATTGTATGAAATAGCCTTCATATATAACATAAATGACTGGAAAAGGGTTAAGAATATGTGTCATAGCTACCCCATCAGTCTTTTGTGAGAACCAAAAGAAATATGTTTATTAAAAATTCAAAAGTTAAATAAAAGAAAAAAAGAAAACTGATATGGAGAACAGATCAAGGAGAGAAAACATAAAAAATAATCAGACTATCTGAAAGCTATGATCAAAAAAAGAATCTTAATATAATAATACAAGAAATAATTAAAGAAAATTATCCTGAAGCATTAGAACAAGAGGGGAAAGTAGAAATAGAAAAAATCCACCCATAACTGCCTGAAAGAGATGCTATGAGGAAAACCCACAGGAATATTATAGTTAAATTCCCAAACCCCCAGCTGAAGGATAAAATATTACAAGTAACAAGAAAAAAACAATTTACATATGGCAGCCACTATCAGAATCACACAAGTCTTAGCAGCAGCAATACTAAAAGCCACAGATCTTAGAACACTATATTTGTTCTGGAAATCTACTTTCATTGGGAATGGGCTCAAGAGGGAACAATATATATATATACATCTAGAAGAGTATAAAAGTCTTCTAAATTTAAAAAGAAATAAAATGCTAAAGGAATGGGGGAGGATAAGGGAGGGATCTTTAGAGGGGAGGGTGAGGGAATAGGTCAAAAGGGCATGTAAAAGGGTGTTTAGATTTATGGGAATGGCAGGATAAGAGAGGGATCATTGGAGGAGGGGTAAATTCAGTAATAAGAGGGCAAGGTAGTGGGTAGAAGTAAAGTAGAGGAGTTGGGAGGGATAGGAAAGAAGAGCCATGCACAAACATAAAAACGAAGATTAGGAGTAGACTCTCAGAGAAAGTATATGTCTATATATGTATGTAGGTATGTATGTGTATATATGTATATGTATAAATCAATATCTACATATAAATATACTCATGCTTAATTGTAGCTGATGGGGGGGGGGTGGGGAGGTAGGTGAAAGGGGGGAAAAAGAGTAAAGTAAAAAGTATACAGCAGAGAACAAAAGAAAACCTACAAGGAAGAAGAAAAGATGGACGGTTTTCAACACAACCTGTAGTAGTTAATATATAGGTTTCCTTGAAATAGAAATTTATTGCTATATATTTTGAATTCTCTCTTACATTCTGCTGTGCAAATGACATTTTTTCTTTTCTTATTTTACATTTAAGTTTTACTATTTAAATTTGTGTTTCTTTTTCTTTTCTTATGTATTTAAGTTTAGTATAATATAAAATGAAAAATAGATTAAAAAAAAAAAAGAATGAGAGGCAGCTTAAGGTAATAAATAAAAAGTTGGCCTCCAAGAAACTTTTGGGTTCTCCTCTGGAAAAAAAAATAATTTAAATACTATGTGGTTGGTGCATATGTACTGAGTATTGAAAAGTTTAATTCTGAAGGCCAAATAAGTAGATATAATAAAAAAATTAATGGTTAAAATTTCAAATGGCTATTTTAATTTTTCTGATCCTTAATGACCATTTAACAATGACATACTCAAATGTATCTGTGATGTCATTGATTTGGTAATTCACTTCAATAATGTACATCACAATCCATCTAGGCCTACAGATCTTCTGCAATTAGGATCCATACCCTTCCAAAAATTGACCACAGGGGATCCAACAAATTTATTCAAGACTTTTCTTGCTTTCTTTCAATGTCACAAGAGTATCTCTTTGGCTGTTCACCTATCATCCCTTGATCTTGTCATATGCCTAGCCCATGTTTTCTTTATATCATGTAATTAGTTTTAAAGAGATAGTAGTATACCAGATCATGTTGCCATACAGCAACATTGAAAAAAATGTCTGTATTAAAAAGATGGACCTTTGCTGTTTTATGAAGTCTGAAATCAGTAAATGTACTTTGGCATTTTCCTGAAGCACTCTATCCTGCTCTTCTTTTGAATCCTTGGCCTCTTTTTTCATCTATATTTATGACAATATATCTCCCTATCCATATATCAAGATTAATCAAGATTCCTTGAAAGAAGTAACAAGAAATAACCTTAAAGTTCTGGCTAAAATCTTACTTTGTGCAAGAAACTTTTCTTAATCTCCTTTAATTCTAGAGCTTTCTATCTGTGAATTGTTTCATATATATGTATATACACACATATGTATGTGTATATGTGTGCATATTGGTACATAGTTGCTTGCACTTTGTCTCACCCATTAGACTGTAAGCCTCATGAGAGAAAGGACTACTTTTGCTTTGTTTAGTTCTCTGTTGCCATTTGTTTCTCTATCAGTAGGTGCTTAATAAATCCTTCTTGACTTGACTTAGCTTGAGTACCTGGTATATATACAAGGTATTATGCTAGGTATTATGGGGTTATAAGGAAGAATAAAACATAAAATTTGCCCTCTTGGAGCATAAAAAGTACTGGAGAAAAAAAATTAAATATGCATAAACAACTATAAAGTTGAATGTGAAAGTACAATAAGAGAGGCAGAATAGTTCAGAGGAGAGGGAGATGATTCCTAGTTATTATGGAGGGAAAAGCTGAGATGAAATTTGGGCTGGGCCAGTGACATACATGGTTTTGCTGACTACCAAGTTTTCCAGTCAAATTGTCCCAAAGAATCCTCATATCTTGGTTTAAAGTCTTATTTAATTGTCTTTATTAGTATTTCCCAAATTAATCTACACTGAGACTAATAAAATATTTATGTTGATTCCTGGAAATTGCTAAAATTACATAGCTATATGGTATTATATATATATATATATATATATATATATATATATATATATATATATAAAATATAAAATATTTTTAGGGAAAAGTTTGGAATACACGAAAATATTTATTTAAAATTTGAAGTCCTGGGGGGCGGAGTCAAGATGGCTGAGTAGAAACAGGACTTCTATAGGGCTCCTGCTTCCACCTCCTCCAATTCAGATAAAAGGTGACTCTGAATTTTTGAGCTACAGAACCCACAAAATGACACAGAAAAGCTAACCTCTCACTGAGGACAGCCTGGGAGGTTTTAGTCTCAGGGAGGCCACAACCAGCCACCAACTGGAGAGACTTCAGATCACTAGCAGCTGTGGCAGTTTCCAGGATTATCAACCCATAGATGCTAAGGAAAAGTGAGAGGTCAGTGCAGTGTGGACTTTGGGAACCAGGAGTTCAGGAGTGAGGTCAGGCCTTTACCCCCAGAGGGAGAAGTGGCTGAGGCACTGCAGCTGGGCAGCTGCCACCAAGTGGCTGCTTCAGAACTCCTGGCCTGAAGATTGTAGGGGGACCAAGCAACCAGTCTGAGGGGTAATTGCTCTTGCTTTATCCTGCTTGGATCTGGATTGCTGTCTAGGGTGGAGGTCCTGGGGTGCATGACCAGTTTGCCAGAGCATGTGGAGGCTTGAGAGAAGGCACACAACTGCTCCAGCAGCTGAGAAAATCCAGCATTTGGTATGAAGCTCCCCCCTTTGTTAGCAGAGTTCTACTGTGGCAAAAAGTGCAAAACTCAAATAATTGAGTGGCAACATGAGCAAATGAGGGAAGCAAGGCAAGCAGAGTGGTCCAGCTTTGGATTCTTTTTTGGGGGACACAAAGGATTGGGGCATGGAACAGGAAGAATACAGCAAAGTCAGAACTCCTGCACCAGAAGCTTCCAAGAAAAGAATAAGCTGCTTACAGGCAATAGAGGAGCTTAAAAAGGATTTTGAAAACCAAATAAGAGAAGTGGACGAAAAATTGGGAAGAGAAAGAGAATAATGCAAGAAAATAATGAAAAGAGAGTCAACAACCTGACTGGAGAAAATAATACCTTAAAAAACAGACTAACTCAAATGGCAAAAGAGGCCCAAAAAGCCAATGAGGACAGAATGCCTTAAAAAGCTGAATTTTCCAGATGTAAAAAGAATCTCAAAAGCCCACTGAAGAGAATCATTCCTTCAGAATTAGATTGGAGCAAATGGAAGCTAGTGATTTTATGAGAAATCAAGATACTATTAAACAGATGCAAACAAATGAAGAAATAGAAGGCAATGTGAAATATCTCACTGGAAAAACCACTGACCTAGAAAATAGATCCAGGAGAGATAATTTTAAAATTATTGGACTACCTGAAAGCCATGATCAAAAAAAGAACCTAGAAATCATCCTTCAAGAAATCCTCAAGGAAAATTGCCCTGATGTTTTAAACCAGAGGGCAAAATAGAGGTTGAAAGAATCCACCGATCACCTCCTGAAAAAGATCCCAAAAAGAAAACTCCTAGGAATATTATAGTCAGGTTCCGGAATTCCCAGATCAAGAAGAAAATATTACAAGCAGCCAGAAAGAAACAATTTGAATACTGTGGAAACACAATCAGGATAACACAGGATCTGGCAGCTTCCACTCTGAGGGATCGAAGGGCTTGGAATATGATATTCTGGAGGTCAAAGGAGCTGGGATTAAAACCAAGAATCACCTACCCAGGAAAACTGAGTATCATATTTCAGGGGAAAATATGGTCATTCAATGGAATAGAGGACTTTTAAGCATTCATGATGAAAAAACCAGAGTTGAATAGAAAATTTGACATTCAGATACAAGAAGCAAGAGAAGCATGAGAAGGTAAATAGGGAAAAGGAATCATAAGGAACTTCTCAAAGTTGAACTACTTACATTCCTACATGGAAAAACTGTAATTGCAACTTATGAAATTTTTCTCAGTATGAGAATAGCTGAAGGGAATAGAAATGTATGAAGCAGTATGAGTTGGTAATAAAAACCAACCAACCAACCAACCAACAAAAAAAACTAATGTGGTTTAAGACTGGATTAATAGAAATATAGTGACTAAAATGGGGGAGATCCAGTATTAATGAAGTGATAATCCCACTGTATTGTCACCTGGCCAGACCTCAACTGTAATATAGTATTTAACCTTGAGTTGCACATTTTAGCTTCGCATTTTAGGAAGAAGATGAACAAACTACAAGACATTTGGAGGAGGGTAAACCAGAAAGCTTACATGATATGAAACCATGTCATACTAGAGATGGCTGAAGGAAATGATGATGTTTTAGCTTAAAGAAAATATAGTGAGGATATGAAAATTTTCTACAAGTACTTGAAGGATCATCATGTGAAAGAATGGTTAACTCTAGGAGCAATGGGTAAAATTTACAGAGGAAAAAATTCAGTTCAACATAAGAAAAAACTTTATCACAACTAAAGCTTTCCAAAAAATGGAATGGGCTGACTTGTAAGATAACAAGTAGTGCCTCATCATTGGAGGTCCTCAATAAAGATATCTAGTCACTTGCTAGATGTGTTTTAGAGGAAATTCTTACTTATTTATAGATTGGACTGGAGGATCATTGAAATCTTGTGTAGCATTAAGATCCTAATATAACAAATTTTATGATATGTACATGAAATGCAAGAATTTAAGCATGAAGGTAACTTTTTTTTCACTGTGTAGTGAATAAAATAATGTATTTCACTGGAGCCTCTTAGGAAAGTAAAAGAAAAGGAGAGAGGAGAGAGAGAGACCAACCAAAACCACAAGCTCTTTAGTATGATTTTGTGGATAAAGTTAGGACTATTGGTATATAAATTCCTGTCATCCTTCCTAATTGAGCTATCCATTTATGTATTTACTTAGAATGCAATAAAAATCATCTTATCTTTATCTGGAGACAAAATTCATCATAAAAATATATACAACAAAAAAAGAAAAGTTTAAAGAGAAGAGGTAACTCCTGAGGGTGATACCCATTCACCAAGTAATGATGGGGAAGATAGAGGAATGGCAATGGAGGAAGAATAACAGGCCTTGCTACTAGTAGTAGGGAAAGAGAAAAATTTTGTACAGGCAGTCACTTCTCAAGCAGGTTAAAGATTTAGACAAATCTGGATTATATTCAGTTTGGGGTAGCAGCACGCTTAACTTGCAATCAGCTGACTCCTGATTTTGGAATATGTTCCTATCCCCTTAGCCAAATCCACCTCACCATGCTGGCTTTAAAAGTCCCCAAGCTTCCCCCAGTCCAAACCTATCATCATCCTCCATTTCCCTTCTTCTAGCTAGGAAAAATTACACTTCCCATCATCCCCTTAATGGTAAGATGCTCCAAAATAACAGCTGGCACTTAACATATTGCTTTAAAGTTTTCAAAATACTTTATATGATTTCATTTGATACTTTTAACTACTCTGGAAGGAAGGTAGTAGAGGTATTATTATCCCATTTTTAAAATAATGAAACTAAAGTTCAGAGAGATTTAAGTGACTTGATTGTGGTAAACAAAGATATTAAGTGTTAGGCAAAATTTGAACCCAGATCTCTCCTGAATCCAAATTTGGATAAGTATCTATTGCCCATATTTACTCTCTACTGTGTATAAAATGACATGGTCTGTACAATGGTCTGTACAACTTTTTCAATTTTGCCTCTTATGCCAGGACTCAGGCATGGCAATACTTATTTGACTTTTCTCATTGGGAAATGTGATAACTAGAGTCTTTTTATTCCTCCTCTCTTCCCCAATTGATGAAGAGTTAAAGCTTTATCACACTATGTTAGGTCATCATCCACCTTGTCCAACAAGGTTGCAGGTTCCTTAAGCTTATAGGTTTTTAAAAGACATTTAGTAGTAAAGTTTTGTGGACTAGTAACCATAATAATAAATCAGGTTGGAAATCACTGGCACATATGTCTCAAAATATGTCTCCCAAAGAGTTGAACTTGGTAATATTGTCAATTTTTGTTATTAAGCAGATACTAATAATAATAGTGTAAGTTCAGGGAGGTCAAGGATTAACTAGAACCTCCTCCCCTCAAATGTAGTGGAAAATGTGCAGGACTTGTATATGAGAAAATTGGATTAAAATCTCGCCATTTGCAGATAGATACTTAAATAATTTGTAGACTCCTACTTTTATTATTTTTTTAAAGTCCTGAAAAACATTTCTTTTTGTTTGTTTTTATTTTTTTTCTGATTTACATCATTCATTTCTGCCAGATTTTGAGTTACAAATTTTCTCCCCATTTTCCCCTACACACTGCCCCAAAATTGCAGTCCCACAGGATATCCCCTCCTCCAATCTGCTGTCTCCCATATTTTCTCCCATACTCCTTTCAACTTTTCTAGTGGATCTCTATGCCCCAGTCCCTGTATATCTTATTTCCCAATTACATGTAAAATAGTATTAATAATATATTTAAATATTTGATTTTAAAACTTTGAATTCCAGATTCATTCCCTTCCTCCATTGTTACCCACCCTTACTGGGAAGATAAGCAGTTCATATAGGTTGTACATGTGTGACTAATGCAATACAATAACATAGTAGATATATTGTAAAAGACTGACTATATTTCCCTCCCTCCTATTCCACCTCCCACTTGTTCTATTTTTTACTGTGATCCCAACCCTTTTCAAAAGTGGGTGCTTCTGGGGCGGAGCCAAGATGGCGGAGTAGAAGCAAGACCTTCCCGAGGCTCCGGCTTCCACCCTCCCCAATCCATGTAAAAAGGGGACTCTAAACAAACTTTGGAGCTGCAGAACCCACATACTGACACAGAGAAGCTAACCTCCCGCTGAGGACAGCCCAGCAGGCCTGCAGGAATCGGCCAGCGCAGCACTCTGGGAACCGAGCCCAGCACCACGCTGAGGCTTTAGCCCCAGGGCGGGCCTGACCAGCCGCCAGCCAGAGGGACTCCAGATCAGCAGCAGCTGTGGCCGTTTCCAGATTTATCAATACATAGATGTGAAGGACAAGGTGAGAGGCCAGTGCAGTCTGGACTTTGGGACCAGTAAGTGGGAGTGCGTGGCTTTTACCCCCAGGGCGAGGAACCGCTGAGACGCCAGCACAGCCTGCCAGCGCCACTTGGTGGCTTCAGCTCCTGGCCTGCAGAGTGTAGGGGGACCAAGCACCAGTCTGAGGGGTCATCGCTCTTGCTTTAAACTGCTTGGATCTGGATTGCAGTCTAGGGTGGAGGTCCTGGGGTGTGT